>NC_086445.1:277410022-277710022 GCF_028390025.1 Pseudophryne corroboree
ACTCTTTATTGGTGTGCATGAAAGTGTTTCCCATGTAAAAGCTCAAATTCTTTCCTTACAGATACAGATAAGAATCTTCTCTACTGTAAGTTTCAACCAGGGAAAGGGCAACAGCTAGTTATCTAAACAATTGGCTAGTCTACTTGTAGTACCAAGTGGTGGTGTATGTGACAGCATTATGTGGTTATGGTGGTTGCAAGCAGTAACATGTGGTGGTGTAGTAGTAGTAGTAGTAGTAGTGATAGTAGGCGACTGGACTGAAATGTGGTTTGCAGCATGTGGTGGTAGTGTATTTAGAAGTATTACTGTTATTTGTAGCTTTTAATTTTAAGGCATCATAGTTTCTACAAAACCATACAGAGAATACACAATAAGTGAAGCTTAACATATCATAGGTTCAGAAAATGTAAGTTGACATATCTTAGAAACACAAGCCAATGAACTGACAAACACAGAGGGGTGATGATGTGGTAATTCATTATGTCTTGATGGGCAAGCAGAGATGAGTCACTGTTATGAATGCAACTGAGGTGCAGGACTGTATGAATGCAACTGAGGTTCTTCGCATCAGTTGAGGTTGTAGATTGTCTTTGGGCAGTGACCCTTGTACACCTGGGGTTGAGACTCATAGAACGTGTCAGCAGGTCTCCTAGTCTATAAGAGCTGCTTTTCCAATAAGGCTTTATACGCCTACCAGTACTGGGATTCCTACCAGGACTTACGCCACTGGCGGTAGTATGAGCTCAACCCTCGAGTGACCTGTATCAATGCTGGTAGAAAAGACAACAAAGACTAGACCAATAATACAAGAAGACAAGAACGAGACAAGAAAACAGTGAATAAATAACAAAGAATGGTAATAGGGTAAAGGTACTAACGAGATACCTGGGTATTGAGAGTCGTCCACCAATAGTTATAGTGCGAGGAAGTAGTCTGGAGAGATGTCAATAACTGACTAACAGACAGGGTAATCTAATTAAAGAGACAGGCAAGGGTCATAAATCAACTGGTACATAAATAAAAAGGAATGCTCAGAACCAGCAGTAGTTGCTACTGGCAAAAACAGAAGTGCATGACAATGGAGTTCAGACAGGGAAAACAGAACAGATACACTAATAACACAGAATGATCCAGGCCAGTGGATGTTACTCCTGGCAACCACAGTAACCAACACAAAGGAGCTAGTGCCGTAACTAGACATTTTAGCGATGTGTGCAAGAAATGGCATTGGCGCCCCCCCTATGTAAAATAGGGGCAGTGCGCGCCGTAGGCACGCGTCCAAAATATAGGGGTGTGGATTCATAGGGAAGGGGTGTGTCCACAAAATAATTCCAATGCATAATATGGTGCACAGTAGTCTCCATTATTCAAATGACGCCGCACAGTAGCGCCACTACACCAGGTAGAGCCCCTTTTTACACATTATGGCAGACAGCGTCCCGTTTTTACACATTACGGCAGACAGCGTCCACGTTTTACACATTACGGCAGACAGCGTCCCCCTTTTTAAACATTAGGGCAGACAGAGTCCCCCTTTTTACACATTAGGGCAGACAGAGTCCCCCTTTTTACACATTACAGCAGAGTCCCCCTTTTTACACATTACAGCAGAGTCCCCCTTTTTACACATTACGGCAGACAGCGTCCATATTTTACACATTACGGCAGAGTCTCCATTCAAATGGATGTATTTTTTCTCTTTATAAAACGTAATTTCGTAATTTACTAACCAGAAAGTAGTAAATGAGGATCTCCTCCTCCAACTATCATCTCCTCGCTCGCTGGGCAGGGCGCAGGGCAGTGTGGGAGAGTCTCCGTGTTAGCCTGGAGAGACGTCTGACGACATAATTGTCTCTCCCGAATTGCAGGGGGGCAGAGCCGGAATCCAGGGCTGGGCCAATTAGCAGAGGCAGACACTGGTAACAGCGCTGCCACCAGGCCAGCTACCGGGTCCTTAACAGCAGCAGCGGCGGTGGGTGATGGGAGACAGGCGGCGCTGTCAGCGGGACACAGGCGGCACCACCGCCTGCAGTGAGTGTGTGCACTAAACGGGAGTCTGGAGGTAGCGGCCGTGCAGGTGTTCTGCCAGATGGTGCGCCCTCAGTGCATTTGCGCTGTGGGCAAGGCACCATCGGCACACACCTAGTTATTGCTCTGAAAGGCGCAATACTACTGCTAGGAGATGATTAGATAAGGACAGGCAAAGACTGAGATCAGGAATTGGTCTGAGGACAGACTAATAGGGTTGTGACTATGTACACGGTTAAAGAGGCCTGAGAGAGAGATTGCAGTGGAATGGGACTGTGGTAATAGAGACAAATGTGGTGGTTATGTGTGAAGCAGCTGTATGCAAATAAAATGATAATGGATAGCAAGCAGAAAGACCAAAAATACGGACAAAGTAAAAAAACAAGTATGTGTGGAAGAACCCACACTGCAGCTGATGCTAAGGCAGACAGGAACCAGACAGGACTGGGTCTGGCAAATATACTTTAGCACAAGAGCTCTCAAGACTGGCAGTTTCTCACAGAAGCAGGAACTATACAATGGATAGATTGCAGGGACAAACAAACAAGGATTCTGCAGAGCTGTAGTATGAAATATTGGAAGCAGTGTTACAACAGGACTGGGACATGATAGAGAGGGACAAAGGCTTCTGCTGCAATCCAGCTCTATGACCAGCAAGCAGTGCAAGGCAGATTCAGGAGATATAGGGAACAAGAGCCAATCAACAGCCTCCTGCAGCCAAGCCTCCAAAGATCACTAAGACCAAGCAGCTGCTACAGCTATTAAACAGACAGAGCTGCAAGCAGCACATGTAACAATCACAGGTAGGGGTAGACTCAGTGAGCCTGTACCCAACAAAGTGCGAGCACACAGAGCCCCTGAAAGGGACTATAATACTATGGGGTATATTTACTGTCAGTTTTGTTTTTTTGGGTGAATTTCTGATGGTTTTGCGACCCAACATAAAAGCAGCCGTTTACTAAGGGCAAAACCGACACAATTCAGACTGAAAACCCTACTTTAGAACATCGGACCAACAGCCATTGTTTTTACATATATAAGATTATATACAGACCAAAACACTGGGAAACCCTACCAAATAATAAGTGTCAGCATGCCCGGACATTAAGGGCCTGCTGGCACCTGTAGTCCATCTATAATATTAAAATAAGCACAGGATGCCAACACCAAAGGGAGTAGTATTTTAATTTAAAAAATAAATAAAATAAAGTCATACTTACCAAATCCATGGATGGGCTCCTCTAGGGACCAAGTAGAAGACAACTGGTTTACTAAAACAAAGGAACAGGACCCCATGGACATGCACTGTGTCATTTTCTAATTGCTATTGCTATTGAACTGAAAGAACAAAACAGATGGCATTTTGAGCTGCAAAAACTGTCTGACATTGACATTGAAGCTGAAACCCAATGAATGTTAAATAGTCGTTTTTTTACATTTCTAAATAACAATAAAATTTACTATCCACCATTTTTTGTTTAGAACCAAAAGTGACCTTTAGTAAATTTACCCCTAAGAGACACAGAGCACTGTAAGTGAAGATACTGCTGGGGACAAACAAAGGGAAGGAGAGGAAATGGTAAGCTTTGATAATAAGGTGTGTTGAGTGCATATTTTAAGCTGCCGAGACTGATAGAAAGTCTGACTTGGCAAGGGAATAGGAGGAATCTTGGAAGTGGGCATGAGAGGAGGTAAACATGGTAGAGGCAAGAATCAGAGAAGAGCGATGGGGCAGGAGGTAGTGTATACAAGAGCTGCTGCAATGCAATCCTCACTGAATTAGGCTCCAGTTATTTGAAAGTGACAGACAGGAAATTGAACTGGATTCGGGGGAGTGGGGGGCAATGTAGTTGGTTGTAAATGTAGCAAAATAAAAATTAGATAAGCGGCAGTGTTCATGATTGACTGCAGTAGGAAAAGGTGATTTAGGGGAGGCCAGAAAGGCATGAGAAATAGTAAGAGGTTGGTAATATTAGGCATGAGGAGGAGCACAAAGTGTGCACATTAAGCATGACAAGGAATGGTTATACAGTATCTGCATTTGACACATGCAGGAAGAATGAATCATGTACTTAGGTATAGCAGCTCAGACAGATTTCTTACAGAAGCATTGCAGCAGCAGAAATAGGTATACCACAATGTATGAACTCGCTACAGGGCTGTTTCTAGCCAATTTGGCTCCCAATGCGAGATTTAAAAATGTGCCCCCCCACACACACACCTAGATTTTAAAAAAAAACTTGTGCGCGCACCGGAAAGGGCGTGGCCTCATCTAAATGGGTGTGGCCTCATTTAAATGGGCATGGCCTCGTCTGAAAAGACTACCTCACAATCCAGCTTTTGACCCTGCTCCAACAGATCACGACCACCACAGGAAAAAAAAAATTTCTACCATATTAAGCCCCACACAGTAATGCCTCCTGCACCATATTACACAACACACTGCAATGCCCTTGATACATTAAATCCCCACACTACGGCAGGCAAGAGTCCCCATTTTACACCTTGAGAGAGAGAGAATACTTAGAGGCGATTACCGCTCTTCGGCCCGCCTCACCAGTCGCTCCTCGCGCCGGCCTTTCCCTCTTCCTAACTTGGATCCCCCTCTGTACTCCGCTCGGGGGGGGTGGGGGGTGGGAGTTTCGCGTCGTGACGGGGTTGCGTCGTGACGTAACGACGCAACCGCGTCATTCCGTGAAACTCCGCCCCCCCGAGCGGGTTACTCAGGGAGAAATTGGAGGGGGAGGCAGGGAGCCACAGTTAGTGCCGCGGCGGGCGCCCAATGCGGTTGCACTGCTCGCCTGCCCCAAGAATCGGCCCTGACTCGCTATGCTAACAATGCGACTTATATATAAGCAGCATGAGATTAAAATGAATATATAGCCACATATTACAGCAAAAGGTTGTGCATACCATGGACTAAACCTGCTTAAGAGAAAAATAAATGATCAAACTTTAATGAAGAAAGAAAATCAGCATATGCAAAGAAAAACCATGAAACTCTGTAATAAAACTAAATGGGGTGATCTAATTTGAATATTATTAAAATAACAATACCACAAAATAAAGGGGAACATTTTCAAGAAACAGTATCAATTGCAGATCTACAAGTACCTTAAAGTGTAAGAAATACAGTAGAAATTGCTAGATATTTGGTTTATGGGTGCTGGAATCAAACATTAAGCATGTATCCTTACTGGAATCAAAATTCCTACTATAAAAAAAAGACTCCATGCCATACCCCAGCATTGAGAGAAACATCACAAGCCTTTGGAATAAGGAAACACTACAGTTTGGATTTTGCAGGTTTATTACTAACTCAAGCATGTGAATCTATCATGAGCACATTTCACCACACATTTCACAATATTCACAGGCTACATCACGAGTTTTAATATTATCTTTTATTTATAATGACCACAAAATGTGTGCAGCCCTGTGCAAGGAATATGCATAAACACATAACAGAACTAGTACAATACATGACAGATAACAATAGCGTAAGTATAAAGCATTACTTTAACATCACAGGGTAGATGAGTAACAGGTGCATAGAACATAACAAAATGGCATACATGACATGACAGATAGACAGCTTGACTGGGAAACATACAGAACCAAGTCAGCATAAAACATGACATGGACACGAGAGGAAGACGGAGAACAGCTGCGCGACGTAAGGTAGAGGACCCTGCCCATAAGAACATACATTCTGAAGCAGGGGTGGGCAATAACCAACCCTCCAGCTGTTGTTTAACTACACATTCCAGCATGCCCTACAACTGTTTTAGCATGGCCAAATAGCAAAACTGTCAGAGAATGCTGGGATGTGTAGTTCTACAGCAGGAGGGCCTATTGCCCACCCCTGTTCTAAAGGGTAATAAGAAACATTAGGAGCCATTAGGATAGTAGGAATAGTGCAATGGGACAGCCATCTTCTATACAAAGTTTAGGAGACAGAAGGACATGTGGAGTTATAAAAGGTGGCAATGTGCTTTGTGGACTCCATGGCTGCAGAACAAGAAGCACGTTCATATGGTTGGAGCATAGGATGGGAGGATAGATATTATCATAGACTATGTGGCAGGGCAGCACCTTTCTGGAGTGTTTTTTCTCCGGGCCTCAACAGTTAAAGTCCAGGTACAAAGTTCATGGGAACTAAAAGTACTGTTAAAACTAGAGATGTGCGGGTTTGGATTTATCCAGATCTCAAAACGGCATCTTATTGGCACTCGGATGTCACGTTTTGGATAGCCAATAAGAAAATTCTGGATAAATCCAAAACTTGCGTTCATTTTGACGTTAACAACCGAATAAATACGAACCCGCACATCTCTAGTTAAAACTAATGCATGGCAGCTTTGTATAGTTGTGTTAAAAAACGATACTCCCCCACTAACTGACATGAGAGAATTCAAGGGTCTCTAGGTCTTACAGCCTGAGCTGATCTCACTGCAAGGTAATTTTACCTCAGGTAGTAGAAGGCTTGTGAGTAGAGATCAGACCCTCGAATTACAGAGAGATCCAAGGTTTACTGGGCTTGTGGAAGGGTGCTGTTGTCAGAGGCAGAGAAATGTGAGTAAAGAACCTGGGGTGGGCTTCTAGTTGTTGCATATGGTGCCACAGGCTCCAAGTGTAAGAAGCATCAGTGGGGTCATACGGCTGAAGCTGCAGCCTTGATCACAGGGACTTGTTACCAAGTGCAGGAACACTAGTGTTGGGGGGGGGGACTGTTTGGGGACAACAAACACAGCCTACATTGGGAGCCCGGCTCAGTGGTTAACACAGTGGCAGCAACAAGGAGAAGCCAGCTGGACCAAGATGACCGCATAGAGCTCACTCATTAATTGCTATATTCAAAGTAAGGCCCATGTGACCCCGGAGGACTACAGGGCCAACAAGACACTGGTGGGGCTAATAATCCAGGATGGCCAGATGGGCAAGGCTGGAGCCACGGCCTAAAGCAGCTGAGGTAAACCGTTTGGATCTGGGTAGCTGTGGATGTAATTAAGTGCAAGTAGTCAATAGTGGTAATAACTGGGCACTACTGTGTGAGCTCTGGTTGCTCATTGGGTCTGCTACTGCTCTGATATGACAAGAAGCAATCGCATGACAGAAAAGGAAAAAAACTGATATGCCTGATTCAGAGGTGGATGTCGGTGTCTGCTCTGGCAGACTATAAAAATAATTTTGATGTTTACCAATTCCCTTGGTTTGTTTCTTTGATGATTAGAATTTTGTGCAATATCCTGGACAATAATGGCAACCACTGTAACATGGTGTAGTGAGCAGAGAAACTTTACAACATACCAGTGACCTATGTCTGAATTTTGCACTAGGATATCTTAACCTTCCTTCTCACTACTCTGCCATCACATGACATGTGGAGACCTCTGACCTTTCTTTGACATTCAGAATAGCATTGAAAACGAGATAAGGATGTCTGACAATCAGATGCATGCTTAAAAAAAAAAAAAAATACTTGCTGTTTAAAAACAAAACAAACAAAAAAAAAAAACCTATATGGAATTGATGCTTTAAATCATTGAGTTTCCTTATATAATCACACACAAGGTTTTCACTATGGGAAAGCATCAATATACTTAAATATATATGTATTTAACGAATGGAAGACACTAGATTATCTATTGATATTTCCGGTCACAACTTGCACTGAGGGATTTATGTTGTATCATGAATCTCTTCTGTAGAAGTTTTCTGGAAACCCTCTGTTTCCCTCTTGGCAGCAGACAGGAACCATGGAATTTACTTTATAGAAGGTGCCAATCTGTTAGGTGGTGCCAGTCAAAAAGCATTTGTACTCAAATACAGTCAGCTATTGTTGAACATCTAAGTTTATCTCCTACAAGTACAGAACAAGGAAAAGGTAAAGGCGTTCACAAGAATATTCTGATAATCTTCAAATAATTCATTATGGTGCAAATGGTAACACAACTATGTTGGAAATGTATTTTAAAATGATGCAGGCTACCGAACATTCTTAGGTATATGATCCAGGAATGTAGTCTGGAACACAGCCAAGTGTATTGCTCCTGCGACATAGTGACACAGCCTTTGTATAAAGCAGCCTCCGATGCTTCTTGCTTCAGATGCTTCTGTTTTCTGTAGCATGTGGAAAACTGATCTACATTTGAAAATATTCACACCATATAAAAAAACTAGATAAAAATTATCATAGACAAGCTTATGTCAAGCCAGCAAACCTCCCACAGAAGGTTTCACGGAAACAGAAAAAGCAGAAACTCCTGCTGGTCATAGATTAAAATATTAGAGAAAGATACATGATGTGGCAAAGACGTCATTTTTTTTATTATACAGTATACATAATAGCTGATTTACATTGTAAATAATGGTTTATTGAGAAACATTTAGCTTAAGTGATAACAGTCACATTGTTAGAAACAGTTTATAGTCTCCCTGAATAAACTATTTTATTTAGCATATTTAATCAATTTAAAAGAGTAATATTGTGACTTATTCAGATATGGTTGGAGGGTTATGGATCAATGGTTCGACCTGAATAAGGTCAACAGTCAATAGGTTGACCACAATTGGTCGCCCTGGACAAGGTTTACATTGAAAAGGGCAACATGGGACATGTCAACACATGAAAAGGGCGACATTAGTTTTTTTTTAACCGTTTTGGTTTTGTTTTCTCCGTAACATGCCCAGGAACCCCAATTAGTGGAACGCGTCACCTTGCATGGCTCATTTCAGGTTACTATTTCCATCCATGTGGATGGTAAAGTAAGAAAAATAAAAAAATTAAAAAAAATTGGAGAAAACTCATGCCGACCTTTTCATGTGTCAGCCTGTCCCATGTTGACCATTATCACTGTGTTGACTTTTTTCCCATGTTGACCAATAGTGGTTGAATTATTGACTGTTGACTAAAGTACTGTCGACCTACCATCCAGATATCGGTGGGAGTAGCTATCGCTGTTGCTTACATGGAAACAACAGTGATAGCACCAATATGGTAATGCAGACGTCCCCTGGATGCCTCACTGATCCGACCTGAATCCTAGGACTAATTTACCTAGGAGAATCAGCATCCTCTTCCATATTCTGCACTCCTCATCATATACTGCCCCTATATACACACTGCACCCCCATGCCTCTCCATATAGTTCCCCCTATAAACAGGGAATCCCCTTCTCCATATACTGCTTCCACCATATACCGCATACTCTGCACCCCCTCCTCCATATACTATGCTGCAACTCCAGGTTACTTGCTATCCCAGGATTTGGCAACAAGTAGCAGCAGTAACCAGAAATCGGAAGCAGGAACCCCCAGACGGTGGCAGAGGCATTGGGGACACGTGTGGCCACTTACCATCGGGGGGGAGAAGGTGAATCAGTCTGGAAGGAAGAGGAGAGACCCTGTGTCGGATGAGCAGTGCGGTGACCGACAGGAGGAAGAGTCGGTGCAGATGATGCCTGTTAGGAGGAGGCAGATAACCAGCTCAGCTGCTTTATATATACTGAGCTTACACGTGCCAGTACTGGTGTATATAGTGCAGCATCATTATAGCCTGCCCATTACAGATATACAGCATCTATATTTAAAAAAGGTTAATGCTACACACACCAGTGATGTGAGGTGAGGCAGAGCCTTTCCTGTCATACTAATGTATATGCCAGAGTTTGACTATATAAAGTATATGAAAAATACAAAGAATATATTACAAATATCTTCTTTGTAGTGTTCTAATCATTTTTATAGTCAAAACTCTGGAGTAAAAAGTCTATTACAGGTAAGGCAGTGCCTCTCCTGCCTCTCTTTTCTGCACATCTCTGATCAAAACTCACCAAATTTCCAGCAGTATATACTGTTGCACCTGTGTATAATGCCCACATGCACCCTTGGGCTCATATATTGCATGTAAAAATGGATCTGGTACAAGCCAGTGCCTCCTGAGCCATTTACTTCACTGCACGTCTTATGCTGCGCTTTTCACTTTTCCATGGGGTCAATTTAATAAGGAGTGAGGGGATAAGTTGCCATTGCAATGGTGTAGAAATGCCAGCAACGGAACTCACCCCCATCTGTATGCTCCTAAATGCAGAGTCACATGCTAAGCATATATGAGTAAATACGGTTTGCATAAAGCAAATGTATCATGCTTTTATATGACAATCATCATCGTTACCACAGACCTGTGTTCCAAGATACTCCGCTGTCAGTAGCTTGGTCAAGTTCAGCATGAAAAAAAAATAAAAAATATTTAATTGTTGTATCTGGTGTAGACAGTGTCCGCCCAGGGCAGATTAACTACAGGGACAATATGTGGCTGCAATGGCACAGGAGGTCCCAAAGGGGGCGTAAGACGTGTCACAACCGTATTCAGCATACTTGAGAACGCTGCCCATGGTGGCTCCTGATTGGCTACAGGGGCTGCGGGCTGACTGGGAGATGTATGGCACCCAGTACACAAACTATCAGTTAAAACTTCCCCCTCAGGTAAATCCTTGGCGCAAGCACTGCATGATGCAGGAGCGCCCCCGGGTTTCCCACCCTTTGCGGCAGACATTATAGTGAATGTAGCCGTAGAGCGTAACAGTACTATATAGCCAAACAAATACATTACCTGCAAAACACTCCCTTATTTATGTGACAGTAAATACAGAACATAAACAGAGAATAAATGCAGTATGTGGTGACTGAAGAGCGCAGTAAAATACACTTAACAATATATACTGCGCAGCACTATATATTTGACCATGACACACCTAGTCCCCCAGGGTACAGAATACAGTGATAGCTATAGCTGTGATACACTGAAAGTGAATTTCATACAGCAGAAGCAGGCACACAGTCACAGTGACAATGCAGAAATAATTTGAGACACAATAAAACTCAAAATAAAGATGCGTACCACACTCACAGAATGAAGTGTGGAGATATTCCTATCAAGGTATCTTTTGGATCCCCAGATGTTTCGGACCTCAAGATCCCAGTGCGTATTTGGACAGTTATAAATCTTGAAGGCTGGTTTTTAGGAGTTGCACAGTGCCCAAAGTTGTCGACGCGTTTCGGCTCAGCGGGAGCCTTCCTCAAGACATGTGGGCACTGTGTAACCCCATGCTATTTATTTGGGCACTGGCCAATGAGGTTACAGGAAATGACCTCACAGGTGGGTGACCAATTAGTGTAAAAATTAGCCAAATCATAAATTCTTTTAATATGAAATACACATTAATGGTAAAGAAATGATCCAATGACTCCATACTTAATATATATTTGACTGAATGATACGTATTGTACCAAAAAACGGGTCTTTATTTTGACATAGAAGTATATGTGAAAGACACCTTTATACACTTGTCGCATCTTCACTTTTAAGTGAGTTTAGGTATGCTCATCTATGCATACTTTTTGGTGGAAGACACACAGAAAGGGTGAAGAGTTTTAAAAAGAAACCTTTATGTGCACACATTCGTTCTTCCCAGTGTGAGTTGGGGTACGCACTCTACACAGACCCCTTATTCATGTCACTGCTTTCCTATTATGCTGATGGGATAAAAGGACTTTCTTTGAATACCATTTAAGAAACAATAGTACACATTGTATGTTCTGTTTTTTTCCATGTAACAATGACTGGACACTAAATTACATCAACTGAGAACTTTCGCTGAACTACTGAGGATCTCCATTTTGACTACCCTTAAGGGACGTATATTTTATTTTCATTTGATATCCATACTGGGCGCTTATACTGAGAAAAAACTGTCTTCCTTCTGTATTGTATACCCAGTTAACAGTATGAACAATAACTGAGCCTCTCTCAACAGATGGCTCATACAATAACCCTTTAGTTAAGCAATAACTATATACATGTATTGCAGAGAGTCCGCACTTGGGACGGGCTCCCAGCATCCACTACGGACTACGAGAAATAGAATTACCGGTGAGTAAATTCTTATTTTCTCTGACGTCCTAGTGGATGCTGGGTACTCCGTAAGGACCATGGGGATTATACCAAAGCTCCCAAACGGGCGGGAGAGTGCGGATGACTCTGCAGCACCGAATGAGCAAACTCAAGGTCCTCCTCAGCCAGGGTATCAAACTTGTAGAATTTTGCAAAAGTGTTTGAACCCGACCAAGTAGCAGCTCGGCAAAGTTGTAAAGCCGAGACCCCTCGGGCAGCCGCCCAAGAAGAGCCCACCTTCCTCGTGGAATGGGCTTTTACTAATTTAGGATGCGGCAGTCCAGCCGCAGAATGTGCAAGCTGAATCGTGCTACAGATCCAGCGAGCAATAGTCTGCTTTGAAGCAGGAGCACCCAGCTTGTTGGGTGCATGCAGGATAATAGCGAGTCAGTTTTTCTGACTCTAGCCGTCCTGGAAACAAAGTTTCAGGGCCCGGACTACGTCCAGCAACTTGGAATCCTCCAAGTCCCTAGTAGCCGCAGGCACCACAATAGGTTGGTTCAAATGAAACGATAATACCACCTTAGGGAGAAATTGGGGACGAGTCCTCCATTTTGCCCTTTCCATATGGAAGATCAGATATGGGCTTTTACATGACAAAGCCGCCAATTCTGACACACGCCTAGTCCAAGCTAAGGCCAAAAGCATGACCACTTTCCACGTGAGATATTTTAGCTCAACGGTCTTAAGTGGCTCAAACCAGTGGGATTTTAGGAATCCAACACACGTTAAGATCCCAAGGTGCCACTGGAGGCACAAAAGGGGATGAATATGCAGCACCCCTGTAACAACGTCCGAATTTCAGGCAGTGAAGCCAGTTCTTTTTGAGAGAAAAAGGGATAGGGACGAAATCTTGGCCTTTATGGATCCTAATTTTAGGCCCATAGTCACTCCTGACTGTAGGAAGTGCAGGAATCGACCCCCTTGGAATTCCTCTGTAGGGCCTTCCCGGCCACACACCAAGCAACCTATTTTCGCCATATACAGTGAAAAAGTCTTGCTGTCACGTCTTTCCTAGCCTTTATCAGCGTAGGAATAACTGCATCCGGAATGCCCTTTTCCGCTAGGATCCGGCGTTCAACCGCCATGCCGTCCAACGCAGCCGCGGTAAGTCTTGGATCAGACAGGGTCCTTGTTGCAACATGTCCTGACTGAGAGGCAGAGGCCATGGGTCCTCTGAGAGCATTTCTTGCAGTTCCGGGTACCGAGTCCTTCTTGGCCAATCCGGAGCAAAGAATATTGTTCACACTCCTCCGTTTATTACAATTCTCAGCCCTTGGGTCTGAGAGGAAGAGGAGGGAATATATAGACCGACTGGAACACCCACGGTGTTACTAGGGCGACCACAGCTATCGCCTGAGAGTCCCTTGACCCAGCGTAAAACCTTTTTTATCTTTTTATTGAGGTGGGACGCCATGTAGTCCACCTGAGGCAGTTTCCATCAATTTGCAAAACTGCGTGAAGACTTCCTGATGAAGTCACCACTTTCCCGGGTAGAGGTCGTGTCCACTCCCGGAATGAACACTGCTGACAGTGCGCTTACTTGATTCTCCGCCCAGCGAAGAATTCTGGTGGCTTCTACCCTCGCCACCCTGCTCCTTGTGCCGCCCTGGCGGTTTACATGAGCCCCTGCGGTCTGACTGGATCAGAGACAGTTGGTCGCGAAGCAGGAACTCCGCTTGACTTAGGGCGTTGTATATGGCCCTTAGTTCCAGGATATTGATGAGAAGGCAAGTCTGTTGGCTTGACCACTAACCTTGGAATTTTCTTCCCTGTGTAACTGCCCCCCACCCTCGGAGGCTTGCATCCGTGGTCACCAGGACCCAGTCCTGAATGCCGAATCTGCGGCCCTCGAGAAGGTGAGCACTCCGCAGCCACCACAGGAGAGACACCCTGGCCCTGGGGGATAGGGTGATTAACCGATGCATCTGAAGATGTGATCCGGACCACTTGTCCAGTAAGTTCCATTGTCCTTGCATGGAACCAGCCGAAGGGGATGGCCTCGTATGATGCCATCATCCTTCCCAGGACTCGAGTGCAGTGATGCACTGACACCTGTTTTGGTTTTCAATGGATTCCTAACCAGTGTCACCCTCTTCTGGTCTGTGTCTAGGATCATGCCTAGGCGAGGCAGATGAGCTGTAGGAACCAACTGCGACTTCGGAATATATAGAATCCAGTCGTGTTGCCGTTTCACTTCCAGAGAAGGTGATACGCTGTCCAGCAACTGCTCTCTTGATCTCGCTTTTATGAGGAGATCATCCAAGTATGTGATAATAGTGACACCTTGCTTCCGCAGGAGCACCATCATATCCGCCATTACCTTGGTGAAATTGGTAATGACAATCCCATACCGCAATTCTGAGGTACGCCTGATGAGGTGGATAAATGGGGACACGAAGGTATGCATCCCTTATGTCCCGATTCATTTCAGGCTTGCAATGACCGCTCTTAGCGATTCCATCTTGAACCTGAACCTTTTCAGGTATATGTTCAGGGATTTTAATACAATATGGGTCTAACCGAACCGTCTGGTTTCGGGATTATAACATGGTCGAATAATAACACCCTCTTGTTGAAGGAGGGGACCCTTGACCACCACCTGTTGAAAAAACAATTTACGAATTGCAGTTAACACTGGCTCCCTCTCTTGGGGGGAAGCCCGCCGGGTCCTCGGTGAGGGGGCATCTTCTCGCAGTCCAGCCTGTATCCCTGCGATACAATTTCTATTGCCCAGGGATCTAACAGGGAGTGAACCCACTTGTGGCTGAACTTACGAAGGCGTGTCCCCACCGGGCCTAGCTCCGCCTGTGGAGCCCCAGCGACATGCAGTGGATTTTTGTAGAGGCCGGGGAGGACTTCTGTTCCTGGGGACTAGCTGTGTTGTACAGCTTCTTTCCTCTGCCCCCGGCTCTGACAAGAAAGGACGCACCTCAGACTTTCTTGTTTTTTTATTCGAAAAGCTGCATTTAATAATGTCGTGCTTTCCTAGGCTGTGCAGGAATATAAGGCAAAATATCAGAATTACCAGCTATAGCTGTGGAGACCAGGCCCGAGAACCTTTCTCCACACAATCCTCAGCCTTCCATATGCCTCTTAAGTCGGCATCATCTGTCCAATGTATATTCTACAGGACACGTCAAGCAGAAATCGACATAGCTTTTGTCTCTAGGACCCAGTATACTCATGTCCCTTTGGGCATGCTTTATAATTATATATCTATCACTTAAGACAGCATCTTAAAATATTTATATGCATACTAGGGTCTCAATCTCTGCTGATAAGGTACCTGTCCACGCTGCCACAGCGCTATAAACCCATGCCGACACAATCGCCGGTCTGGGTAGTATACTAGAATGTGCACACTATCTGCAGGATCCCTGAGAATAGCTAGTGCAAACAGGACACCCAAGGGGAAGATTCTCAATACATCCTGGCCCTAGTGGGGAAAGGATACAGCCTGAGAATTCTCTTGTGGGAAGCTGCCGTCTCTTGTCTGGAGATTCCTGCTCTTTTTCCTCATGAGAGGAGGGAAATTTACCTCAGCATTCTTCCCCTTAACATGTGTACTCTCGTGTCAGGGACAGATGAGTCATCAGTGATATGCAAATCATCTTTTATTCCAATAATCATATATTGAATATCTTTTAGCCCTCTTGGCTGTAACTTTGCATTATCGTAGTCGACAGTGGAGTTAAACTCCGTGTCGATACTTTGTTATTTTGGATAGTGAACATAGAGAGACTCTGAAGGACTCTGTGACATAGGGACAGACCAGGGTAGATTTCCTTTCTGTTCCCTAACCTTTTGGGCAATAATTTTACCTCAGCACTTATACATATCCAAACAGGTGTCGGCGTTGTCGACGGAGACACCCTCCCACACACATATCCGCTCTATCACCTCCTTAGAGGAGCCTTTTACCTCAGACATGTCGACACACGCGTACCGACACACCACACACACAGGGGATGCTCTATTTCACAGGTTCTCAAACTCGGTCCTCAGGACCCCACACAGTGCATGTTTTGCAGGTCTCCTCACAGAATCACAAGTGAAATAATTAGCTCCACCTGTGGACCTTTTAAAATGTTTCAGTGAGTAATTAATACACCTGTGCTCTTGCTGGGTTACCTGCAAAACATGCACTGTGTGGGGTCCTGAGGACCGAGTTTGAGAACCACTGCTCTATTTGAAGACAGTTCCCCCACCAGGCCCTTTGGAGAGACAGAGAGAGAGTATGCCAGCACACACCACAGCGCTATATAATACAGGGATGTACACTATACTGAGTGATTTTTCCCCTATAGCAGCTTATATACACAGTTTTGCGCCTAAATGTATGTGCCCCCCCCCCTCTCTTTTTTACCCTTTGTGTACCAGGATACTACAGGGGAGAGCCTGGGGAGCTTCCTTCCAGCTGAGCTGTGAAGAGAAAATGGCGCCGGTGTGCTGAGGAAGAAGGCCCGGCCCCCTCAGCGGCGGGCTTCTGTCCTTTTATGTACTTTAATGGCAGGGGTTAATGCACATATACAGTTTATCAGACTGTATTATGTGCTTTTCGCCAAGTAAGGTAATCTAATTGCTGCCCAGGGCGCCCCCCCCCCCCCCCCAGCGCCCTGCACCCATCAGTGACCAGAGTGTGTGGTGTGCTAAGGGAGCAATGGCGCACAGCTGCAGTGCTGTGCGCTACCTTTAATGAAGACCGGAGTCTTCAGCCGCCGATTTTCAACTTCTCTTCGTTCTTCTGGCTCTGCAAGGGGGACGGCGGCGCGGCTCCGGGACCGGACGACCGAGGACTGGGCCTGTGTTCGATCCCTCTGGAGCTAATGGTGTCCAGTAGCCTTAGAAGCCCAAGCAAGCTGCAAGCAGGTAGGTTCGCTTCTCTCCCCTCAGTCCCACGTAGCAGTGAGTCTGTTGCCAGCAGATCTCACTGAAAATAAAAAACCTAACAAATACTTTCTTTTCTAGGAAGCTCAGGAGAGCCCCTAGGGTGCATCCAGCTCTGGCCGGGCACAGATACTAACTGAGGTCTGGAGGAGGGGCATAGAGGGAGGAGCCAGTGCACACCAGATATAGTATCTAATCTTTCTTTTAAGAGTGCCCAGTCTCCTGCGGAGCCCGTCTATACCCCATGGTCCTTACGGAGTACCCAGCATCCACTAGGACGTCAGAGAAACATCCTTTTACTGCAGCATCCTATGTCCCGCTGCCAGTCCGTCTGCACCCTCCGCCATCAACAATCCCCATTCCCTAGCCGCAGCGCAGGTGGAACAAAAGCTGCTGCGGCCACCGGCATAGATGTGTGCGAAAGTGGCGCAGCGGAAGGCTTTCATAGCCCTCCCTGCACCGCATACTCTCTGAGCACCGGAGCCTCCTCTGCGCATGATGTCACAGAAGTGCCTCCCCACCACAGCCGCGCCCAGATCCCCAGAGGCCTTGACTCCGCAACACAGCACCTAGCCTGCCGGCCTGGAAGCCCCGAGATGGCTAATGTAACGGATATAGTGGGTGATATCGCTGAGGGTAATGTCTGGACGCTGAATCAATGTAAAAGGTGACAGTGCTGTGCAGTGCGTGTGCAGTCAGGGCCGGTGCTAGGGTGTTCGGCGCCCCCCTGCAAACTATAAATTTGCACCCTTGCATACTTTACAAAGGCACAGCACACATAATACCCCCTGTACCAGAGACGCTTATACACGTAACGCCCCCTGTACCAGAGACGCTTACACACGTAACGCCCCCTGTACAAGAGACGCTTACACACGTAACGCCCCCCTGTACCAGTGACGCTTACACACGTTAACGCCCCCCTGTACCAGTGACGCTTACACATGTAACGCCCCCCTGTACCAGTGACGCTTACACACATTATGCCGCTGTCACACATACATACATACATATATATATATATATATATATATATATATATATATTTATATATATACACACACACGCGCATACATACATACATACATACATACATACTGTACATACATACACAGTCACACATATATACAGTATACACAAACACTGTATATGCACACACACACTCACTTTCCAGACACTTACCTAATGAAGTCTGGCTGGCCGAAACTGTAGCAGCTCATCCTCCTGCTGCAGCATAGTCCTGTCTAGCTCCGCCCCTTATTCCCATCTAGCCCCGCCCCCTTTGGTTCCCGTCCGGCCACTGAATGTCACACAGGGGAGTGGGGGCGAGGACGCTTTGTGCTGCCGGCGCCGCTGCATGTGTGACAGCAGCCGGCAGTAGCAGCAGGGATAGCAGCAGTAGCTCAGCACAGAGATGCAGAGCAGGGAGGAAGCCTCTCCTTCCTGGTGCCTCCCTGCACTGCATCCCTTTGGTGAGCAGCTAGCGCCGGGCCTGTGTGCAGTGTCACTGACACTGCACAGCACTCTCACCTTTTACAGTGATTCAGCCAGTCACTCAGTTCTGCCAGCCAGTCACTATTGTTAGCGCCGGTGTCCCAACGCGCCCATTACAGGGAAGTAGACGCACTAAATAGACTACAGCTCCCAGCAGCCCTTAGCGCCAAAGCATTCCGGCCCTTAGGGCTGCTGGGAGCTGTCGTTTATTGAGTGCATCTTCTTCCCTGTAATGCGGCGCGTTGGGACACCGGCGCTAACAATAGTGACTGGCTGCTGTGCAAGTCTCCGGGACAGCCACTGCCAAAGGGAGGACAGCAGCTTAGCTGCTGACAGGAGAAGCAGGATAAGCATTACCCGGCCCTCCCTCACTCACAGTACCTCCGGGCCCCATCCGCGGCACCCCCACACACCCCCTCCAGCACCCGCGGTAGCTCCGGACCCCCTCCCCCACCGGCAGCAACCCTGCACCCGCCCCTCCCGCCGCTTTCGCCCCTCCCCCACCCGCGGTGGCTCTGGACCCCCAGCTGCGGCACCACCGCACCAGCCCCTCCTCCACCTGCGGCACCACCGGATCCCATCCGCGTCTTTCCTGCACCCACCACTCCCCCAACCAAAGCACCTACTAGGTGATTAATCAGGCCCTGTATGTGCTGTTCACCCCATTGCAAGGGGCTGCGACCCCTTAACCATTGCACGCCCTTTGTCCGTGCAATATTTTACCACTCACAAAATTATGATTGGAGGTAATACTCTATATAATAAAAATATTGCACGCCACAAGGGTGTGCAAGGGTTAAGGGGGCATAGCCCCTTACGACAGTGTGAAGAGCGCCCGCAGGGTGCGATGAATCACCTAGTGTGTGTGTGTGTGTGTGTGTGTATATATATATATATATATATATATATATATATATATATAAAAAACAATGCACAGCCAGAGACTGGATGTATATATCAGAACACTTGTACTAAATATTCGCTAGAGATACACTTGTTCTTAACTATCACTGTCTTTAGAATGACATGTAAAATACTTAAGTGCCTGTAAAATCACAGCGCTGATGAGGCAGGTGGATTTACAGAGGAGACTTTGCCCTGCAGTCCAGGAGACCAGACGCAGCTAATTGAGAAGATGGCGCCGCAATCTCAGTCAGGGAGTGAGGGAGAGTGAAAAGCAGCCCTGGAGCAGCTTAGATGGCGCCCGGGGCTGGGGGAGGGGCTACAGGTCAGCACCTTATCCCCAATGCTGGTCCTCACCACCGGGTACTGTGGAGCCTTATGAAAACAGATTTTACACAATCCGACCTGTGCTCCCTGCCCTAGTGGATATATTGGGGTCCCTGTACTGACAGTGTCCACTCCAGCGGCGCAGTCCGTCTCCTGGGACCGCGACCAGATCGAGATTTAGCGGTGAGTCCCACCTGGGGGACCCTCTTTACTCCTCCCTAAGAAGCAGCCACGCAATCCAGGGGAGTGTCTGCGGTGGTGTGCCTAGGAACCGGAGCGCCACCGCCGCAAGTACCCGGGAACTCAGCCAGCGGGAGTATGCAGCGCTGCTGGGGAGGTGATGGAGCCGCAGCACAGTATGTCACAATGACATATAAAGTGCTGCAGCCCCTGAAGTCTTCTAAAAGCTCTTTTCAGGGCTGCCTAGCGCAGCCCCCCCTATTTAGTGACCTGCTCTGCAGGCACCGTCTTACAAACTGAGCTCCAGTGTCCGGAGGTGGGGTTATAGAGGAGGCCATACAATGCATCCTGGGAACAGTCAAAGCTTTAGCCTGTTGGTGGCTCTGGATCAAGATCTAACGCTACACCCCCCAAGATATTCCCGGTGGAACACAGTGTACCCCACTGCAGAAAAAAACATTATTCCCTAGTGAGAAAAAAAAAAAAAGGAAATAAAATATTCTTATGTCATATACATGACAATTATAAATCCTAATAATAATTATTATTTTTTTTGGGTGGGGGGTGATTAAGCTGAAGTGATTTGTTTTGCACACAAAAAAAAATAGATTTTCTAATGTATAGCAAATTATTTTTTGGGGGAAAATATAGAGCAAATGGTCATGTATATGACTGTTAAAAATGGGCCTAAGTATTTTCTGATACACAATATACCCAGAATACAATTATTTTTTGATGGTTGTTTCATTCAGAGTACAATGAAAATAGATAATACATGAAGGACCGTTTAAGTGAAGTATAGATAAAGTAAAAGCAAACTGATTCATGTTGACATTTCAAAAGTGCCCGACAGCATTTGAACAATGTCAACATCATTCCTGTCGACATTAAGTCAACATTGATATTATCAACCTTTTTACTTCATCCCTTAGTAAGACAAACTGTTTCCCTGGATGCAGTTCCTTTCCTCCAACCTATGCCAGGAAAACAAGTTGTTATGGCTGCGGATTGGTGATTACCAGAGATATTAGCTAAAACTCTTTGGAAAAATAAGATTTTACTCACCGGTAAATCTATTTCTCGTAGTCCGTAGTGGATGCTGGGACTCCGTAAGGACCATGGGGAATAGCGGCTCCGCAGGAGACTGGGCACAACTAAGAAAGCTTTAGGACTAACTGGTGTGCACTGGCTCCTCCCACTATGACCCTCCTCCAGACCTCAGTTAGGATACTGTGCCCGGAAGAGCTGACACAATAAGGAAGGATTTTGAATCCCGGGTAAGACTCATACCAGCCACACCAATCACACCGTATAACTCGTGATATTATACCCAGTTAACAGTATGAACATAACAGAGCCTCTCAACAGATGGCTCAACAATAACCCTTTAGTTAACAATAACTACATACAAGTATTGCAGACAGTCCGCACTTGGGACGGGCGCCCAGCATCCACTACGGACTACGAGAAATAGATTTACCGGTGAGTAAAATCTTATTTTCTCTGACGTCCTAAGTGGATGCTGGGACTCCGTAAGGACCATGGGGATTATACCAAAGCTCCCAAACGGGCGGGAGAGTGCGGATGACTCTGCAGCACCGAATGAGAGAACTCCAGGTCCTCCTCAGCCAGGGCATCAAATTTGTAGAATTTTGCAAACGTGTTTGCCCCTGACCAAGTAGCAGCTCGGCAAAGTTGTAAAGCCGAGACCCCTCGGGCAGCCGCCCAAGAAGAGCCCACTTTCCTCGTGAAATGGGCTTTTACAGATTTAGGCTGCGGCAGGCCAGCCGCAGAATGCGCAAGCTGAATTGTGCAACAAATCCAGCGAGCAATAGTCTGCTTTGAAGCAGGAGCACCCAGTTTGTTGGGTGCATACAGGATAAATAGCGAGTCAGTCTTCCTGACTCCAGCCGTCCTGGAAACATAAATTTTCAAGGCCCTGACTACGTCCAGTAACTTGGAGTCCTCCAAGTCCCTAGTAGCCGCAGGCACCACTATAGGTTGGTTCAAGTGAAAAGCTGATACCACCTTAGGGAGAAACTGGGGACGAGTCCTCAACTCTGCCCTATCCATATGGAAAATCAAATAGGGGCTTTTACATGACAAAGCCGCCAATTCTGACACTCGCCTAGCCGAAGTCAAGGCCAAAAGCATGACCACTTTCCACGTGAGATATTTTAAATCCACGGTTTTAAGTGGCTCAAACCAATGTGACTTCAGGAAACCCAACACCACGTTGAGGTCCCACGGTGCCACTGGAGGCACAAAAGGAGGCTAAATATGCAGCACTCCCTTAACAAATGTCTGAACTTCAGGCAGTGAAGCCAGTTCTTTTTGGAAGAAAATCGACAGAGCCGAAATCTGGACCTTAATGGAACCCAGTTTTAGGCCCATAGTCACCCCTGACTGTAGAAAGTGAAATCGACCCAGCTGAAATTCCTCCGTTGGGGCCTTCCTGGCCTCACACCACGCAACATATTTTCGCCATATGCGGTGATAATGTTGTACGGTTACATCTTTTCTAGCTTTAATGAGCGTAGGAATGACTTCCTCCGGAATACCTTTTTCTTTTAGGATCCGGTGTTCAACCGCCATGCCGTCAAACGCAGCCGCGGTAAGTCTTGGAACAGACAGGGCCCTTGCAGCAGCAGGTCCTGTCTGAGCGGCAGAGGCCATGGGTCCTCTGAGATCAATTCTTGAAGTTCCGGGTACCAAGCTCTTCTTGGCCAATCCGGAACAATGAGTATAGTTCTTACTCCTCTTTTCCTTATTATCCTTAGTACCTTGGGTATGAGAGGAAGAGGGGGGAACACATAAACCGACTGGTACACCCACGTTGTCACTAGAGCGTCCACAGCTATCGCCTGAGGGTCCCTTGACCTGGCGCAATATTTTTCTAGCTTTTTGTTTAGGCGGGACGCCATCATGTCCACCTGTGGCCTTTCCCAACGGTTTACAATCAGTTGGAAGACTTCTGGATGAAGTCCCCACTCTCCTGGGTGGAGGTCGTGCCTGCTGAGGAAGTCTGCTTCCCAGTTGTCCACTCCCGGAATGAACACTGCTGACAGTGCTAATACGTGACTTTCCGCCCATCGGAGAATCCTTGTGGCTTCTGCCATCGCCGTCCTGCCATCGCCGTGATGTTGTCTGACTGGGTCAGAACCGGCTGGTTTTGAAGCAGGGGTTTTGCCTGACTTAGGGCATTGTAAATGGCCCTCAGTTCCAGAAGATTTATGTGTAGGGAAGTCTCCTGACTTGACCAAAGTCCTTGGAAGTTTCTTCCCTGTGTGACTGCCCCCCAGCCTCGAAGGCTGGCATCCGTGGTCACCAGGACCCAGTCCTGTATGCCGAATCTGCGGCCCTCTTGAAGATGAGCACTTTGCAGCCACCACAGCAGAGATACCCTGGTCCTTGGAGACAGGGTTATCAACCGATGCATCTGAAGATGCGATCCGGACCACTTGTCCAACAGGTCCCACTGAAAAGTTCTGGCATGGAACCTGCCGAATGGAATTGCTTCGTAGGAAGCTACCATCTTTCCCAGGACTCGCGTGCAGTGATGCACCGACACCTGTTTTGGTTTCAGGAGGCCTCTGACTAGAGATGACAGCTCCTTGGCTTTCTCCTCTGGGAGAAACACTTTTTTCTGGACTGTGTCCAGAATCATCCCCAGGAACAGTAGACGTGTCGCCGGAACAAGCTGAGACTTTGGAATATTCAGAATCCAACCGTGCTGGTGTAGCACCTCCTGAGATAGTGCTACGCTGACCAACAACTGCTCCCTGGACCTCGCCTTTATCAGGAGATCGTCCAAGTACGGGATAATTAAAACTCCCTTTTTTCGAAGGAGTATCATCATTTCGGCCATTACCTTGGTAAATACCCTCAGTGCCGTGGAGAGGCCGAACGGCAACGTCTGGAATTGGTAATGACAATCCTGTACCACAAATCTGAGGTACTCCTGGTGAGGATGGTAAATGGGGACATGCAGGTAAGCATCCTTGATGTCCAGTGATACCATGTAATCCCCCTCTTCCAGGCTTGCAATAACCGCCCTGAGCGATTCCATCTTGAACTTGAATTTTTTTATATATGTGTTCAAGGATTTCAAATTTAAAATGGGTCTCACCGAACCGTCCGGTTTCGGTACCACAAACATTGTGGAATAGTAACCCCATCCTTGTTGAAGTAGGGGCACTTTGACTATCACCTGCTGGGAATACAGCTTGTGAATTGCCTCTATCACAGCCTCCCTGCCTGAGGGAGTTGCTGGCAAGGCAGATTTGAGGAAACGGCGGGGGGAAATTGTCTCGAATTCCAGCCTGTACCCCTGAGATACCACTTGAAGGATCCAGGGATCTACTTGTGAGCGAGCCCACTGATTGCTGAAGTTTTTGAGACGGGCCCCCACCGTACCTGGCTCCGCCTGTTGAGCCCCAGCGTCATGCGGCGGACTTAGTAGAAGAAGCGGGGGAGGACTTTTGTTCCTGGGAACTGGCTGTATGGTGCAGCTTTTTTCCCCTACCTCTGCCTCTGGGCAGAAAGGACGCGCCTCTACCCCGCCTGCTCTTTTGGGGACGAAAGGACTGTACCTGATAATACGGTGCTTTCTTTGGTTGTGAGGGGACATGTGGTAAAAATGCTGACTTCCCAGCCGTTGCTGTGGACACTAGGTCTGAAAGACCATTCCCGAACAACTCCTCACCCTTATAAGGCAAAACTTCCATGTGCCTTTTAGAATCTGCATCACCTGTCCACTGCCGAGTCCATAACCCTCTCCTGGCAGAAATGGACAGTGCACTTATTTTAGATGCCAGCCGGAAAATATCCCTCTGTGCATCTCTCATGTATAAGACAGCGTCTTTAATATGCTCTATGTTTAGCAATATAGTGTCCCTGTCTAGGGTGTCAATGTTTTCTGACAGGGAATCTGACCACGCAGCTGCAGCACTGCACATCCATGCTGAAGCAATAGCTGGTCTCAGTATAATACCAGTGTGTGTATATATAGCCTTCAGGAGAGCCTCCTGCTTTCTATCAGCAGGTTCCTTTAGGGCGGCCGTATCCGGAGACGGTAGTGCCACCTTTTTTGATAAGCGTGTAAGCGCTTTATCCACCCTAGGGGGTGTTTCCCAACGTGACCT
This sequence comes from Pseudophryne corroboree, assembly GCF_028390025.1. NCBI lineage: Eukaryota > Metazoa > Chordata > Amphibia > Anura > Myobatrachidae > Pseudophryne > Pseudophryne corroboree. The sequence continues at coordinate 277,434,944 of NC_086445.1, forward strand.
ATCCTCTGGCGGGAAAGGGTACGCCATTAGTAACTTTTTAGAAATTACCAATTTTTTATCTGGGCAAGCCCACGCTACTTCACACACTTCATTTAATTCTTCAGAAGGGGGAAAAACTACTGGTAGTTTTTTCTCTCCAAACATAATACCCTTTTTTGTGGTACCTGGGGTCACATCAGAAATGTGTAAAACATTTTTCATTGCCTCAATCATGTAACGAGTGGCCCTATTGGACATTACATTAGTCTCTTCGTCGTCGACACTGGTATCAGTATCTGTGTCGACATCTGTGTCTGCCATCTGAGGTAGCGGGCGTTTTAGAGCCCCTGATGGCCTTTGAGACGTCTGGGCAGACACGAGCTGAGAAGCCGGCTGTCCCGCATTTGGCATGTCGTCAAATTTTTTATGTAAGGAGTCGACACTTTCACGTAATTCCTTCCACAAGTCCATCCACTCAGGTGTCTGCCCCGCAGGGGGTGACAACACATTTATAGGCATCTGCTCCGCCTCCACATAAGCCTCATCAAACATGTCGACACAGCCGTACCGACACACCGCACACACACAGGGAATGCTCTGACAGAAGACAGGACCCCACAAAGCCCTTTGGGGAGACAGAGAGAGAGTATGCCAGCACACACCAGAGCGCTATATAATACAGGGATTAACTAAATTATATCCCCTTATAGCTGCTGTATATGTATATTGTGCCTAAATTTAGTGCCCCCCCTCTCTTTTTTACCCTTCTGTAGTGTAGACTGCAGGGGAGAGCCAGGGAGCTTCCTTCCAGCGGAGCTGTGAGGGAGAAATGGCGCCAGTGTGCTGAGGGAGATAGCTCCGCCCCTTTTTCGCGGACTTCTCCCGCTTTTTTCAGGAATTCTGGCAGGGGTAATATATCACATATATAGCCTCTGGGGCTATATATTGTGATGATTTTGCCAAGCAAAGTGTTTATATTGCTGCTCAGGGCGCCCCCCCCCCCCAGCGCCCTGCACCCATCAGTGACCGCAGTGTGAGGTGTGCGTGAGGAGCAATGGCGCACAGCTGCAGTGCTGTGCGCTACCTTGTTGAAGACAGGAGTCTTCTGCCGCCGATTTTCCGGATCACTTCTTGCTTCTGGCTCTGTAAGGGGGCCGGCGGCGCGGCTCCGGGACCGAACATCAAGGCCGGTTCCTGCGGTCGATCCCTCTGGAGCTAATGGTGTCCAGTAGCCTAAGAAGCCCAAGCTACCACCAGTTAGGTAGGTTCGCTTCTTCTCCCCTTAGTCCCTCGCTGCAGTGAGTCTGTTGCCAGCAGATCTCACTGTAAAATAAAAAACCTAAAATATACTTTCTTTCTAGGAGCTCAGGAGAGCCCCTAGTGTGCATCCAGCTCAGCCGGGCACAAGATTGTAACTGAGGTCTGGAGGAGGGTCATAGTGGGAGGAGCCAGTGCACACCAGTTAGTCCTAAAGCTTTCTTAGTTGTGCCCAGTCTCCTGCGGAGCCGCTATTCCCCATGGTCCTTACGGAGTCCCAGCATCCACTTAGGACGTCAGAGAAATTACATTTGGGATTTCCTGTCCCATAGCTCTGTTTCCTTCATTGATACATTTCTGTTAATTAGAGCCGTCACTAGACATTTTGGTGGCCTGTGCCAAAAGAGAATTGGTAACCCCTCCCCACCAATATTCCAAACAGGGACAGTGCACGCCGGAGGTAAAGCAGCATAAAAATATAGGGGCATGACTTCATGGGGACGGGGCATGGCCACAGAATAGTACCAATTCACATTACAGCATAGTCGTGTCCCTTATACATGTTATGCCACACAGTAGTGCCCATTATATGTTATCACACAGTTGAGCCCCTTATACACATTATGCCAGGTAGAGCCCCTTATAAGTATTATACCAGGTAAAGCCCGTCCACCCTATTCCTCATTCCCCCTTCTCTTTAGTCCTCTCTCTTCCCAGCTATGCCTACGTTGTGCCCAGCATCAGACAGCCACAAAATGGCTCTTGCGCCCGGCGGAAGTCCTTCTGGAGAGACCTGTTGATGACTCTCCCAGCCCCTGCAGGAGTCCCTGCCTGCTGTAATGTATATTAGAGCGCAGTGCGTCTTGCAGAGAAGGAGCCAAGCGCACTGCTACCATTATATATTACAGCGGTGCATACATAGGTGGGCAATTGCGGGTGGATGCGGCTGATGCGCCCACATGGTAAATGCACTGTTTGCTTAGCACAATCTAATCACCCTGTTATTAATACACATTTGACTCACTGTTAATTAAGTGTTCAAGAATAGCTAACACCTATTGGAACAATCTAATAAAAGGTCAAATTAAAATATAATTTTGTGTTGATTATGGTTTTGCATATTAATTTAACATTGGTACAGTATGTCACAAATAATCACATGAAAGAATTGTCAATAGGTGGCACAACATAAAAAAAAAGAGTTGCCAAGCACTGTGCTCGGAGTGGCGAGGTGGTCAGTTTAGAATGAGAGAAGTAGTTAGAAAAAATTGTCTTGCACCTTAATGGATCTGGAGGGCATTACAGCTTATGCAACATTTAAAGGAGTAAGTGAAGTACCTACAAGAATACCAGTTTAAGATGCATTATTTTCAATAGGAACTGTATTGTTGTCAACATGTTAGGTTTGTAACGTTCTGCACTCGACATTCATAAGCATGCGACATCTTCCATTTAATCAGTGATCTATTTGGATTTTGTACCAACCTATCCAGATGGCACACGACAGACAACATTATTTTACCACTTCAGATTAATACAATTTTATTGTCTTCTAAAATAGCCATAGGGCTGTTGTTGAGGTGTGGCATCTTATCACATTAGACATCATTACATGAGCTATAATGTCACTGATTCATAGCAATATACATTTTAATTATAGGATATAAATTCTTTATAATAAAAAGATAAATATTACTCAGATTTGTATCACAGTACCACAATATTATTACACTAGTATTATAGACCCATCATTTTTGCTTCCATCTTCCACCAATTTTCCATCTCCGTCCCCCTCCCGCAATTTGTTTCTCATCTCTGTTCCCCTTGTCTCTCACTCATGCCTGTCCCTCTCACCACCTGTCTTTCTCATATCTGACTCCCACCTTGCACCCCCATCTCTCTCATCTCTATTCCTCCCTTCTGCCTCTTTCATCTCTGTCCGTCCCATCTCTCTCTCATCTCTGTCCCATTCCTTGTCCTTCTTTCATCATCCTTATCCCCGTCATCTCTCTCTCGTCTTTGTCCCCATCTCTCTTTCTCATATCCCTCCCCCTAGCCCCCCAGAAATGAGATTATCCCCTCATTACCCACCCCACTCATCAGTGCCGTAACTAGGTGTGTGCGAAGGGGGCATTGCACACAGCGCAGTTAGGCTGTGGGCGCACCCTCCGCACACACTGATTGCTCCCCACCAGCTGCAGCGCTGCCTGCTGTAGTGTAGTGTAATATTAGTAGCGCTGCGCCCGGCACCTTCCCTGCCGGAGGCAGCCCTGCTAATATACATTACATTACAGTCACAGCAGGCAGCGGCGCGCTGTCTGTGAATGTAGACTCTCCCCATGATCATTCCCCCTCTGCTCAGTCCGCCCCCCTCCTCCTGCTCTTCTCTGCACTGTGTGTGCACACACTTCCGGGTTCTGGAGATAACTCCTAGACGGCTGCTGCTTTCACACGAGTGAAGTAAGTTTATCTCTCCTCTCCCTCCCCTCCTGCAGACTCCATAACATGTAGGTACTGTACACCAGTATGTGTACATTAATGTTTTAGGCAGTAAACTAAACCAGATTAAGATAGACTGGCCTTGTGGTTGCTCATCCTGGACTGTATCTCAGCGATTTTAAAAAGAAATCACTGTGTAAAATACAGTGTAAAGATTTGTAAAATAATAAATAAATAAAAAAACCTCCAAAAACTGCACATACATTAATCTGTGTTTGTATGTGTGTATATGTAATGTGTGTATATATATATATATATATATATATATATATATATATAATAAGAATTTACTTACCGATAATTCTATTTCTCGGAGTCCGTAGTGGATGCTGGGGTTCCTGAAAGGACCATGGGGAATAGCGGCTCCGCAGGAGACAGGGCACAAAAGTAAAGCTTTTACAGGTCAGGTGGTGTGTACTGGCTCCTCCCCCTATGACCCTCCTCCAGACTCCAGTTAGGTACTGTGCCCGGACGAGCGTACACAATAAGGGAGGATTTTGAATCCCGGGTAAGACTCATACCAGCCACACCAATCACACCGTACAACTTGTGATCTAAACCCAGTTAACAGTATGATAACAGAGGAGCCTCTGAAAGATGGCTTCCTAAACAATAACCCGAATTAGTTAACAATAACTATGTACAAGTATTGCAGATAATCCGCACTTGGGATGGGCGCCCAGCATCCACTACGGACTCCGAGAAATAGAATTATCGGTAAGTAAATTCTTATTTTCTCTATCGTCCTAAGTGGATGCTGGGGTTCCTGAAAGGACCATGGGGATTATACCAAAGCTCCCAAACGGGCGGGAGAGTGCGGATGACTCTGCAGCACCGAATGAGAGAACTCCAGGTCCTCCTTTGCCAGGGTATCAAATTTGTAAAAATTTACAAACGTGTTCTCCCCTGACCACGTAGCTGCTCGGCAGAGTTGTAATGCCGAGACCCCTCGGGCAGCCGCCCAAGATGAGCCCACCTTCCTTGCGGAATGGGCCTTAACAGATTTAGGCTGTGGCAGGCCTGCCACAGAATGTACAAGTTGAATTTTGTTACAAATCCAACGAGCAATCGACTGCTTAGAAGCAGGTGCACCCAACTTGTTGGGTGCATACAGTATAAACAGCGAGTCAGATTTTCTGACTCCAGCCGTCCTTTAAATGTATATTTTTAAGGCTCTGACAACGTCCAACAACTTGGAGTCCTTCAAGTCGTCTGTAGCCGCAGGCACTACAATAGGCTGGTTCAGGTGAAACGCTGATACCACCTTAGGGAGAAAATGCGGACGCGTCCGCAGCTCTGCCCTATGTCGAATGGAAAATTAAATAAGGGCTTTTATAAAACAAAGCCGCCAGTTCAGATACTCTCCCGGCCGAAGCCAGGGCCAGTAACATAGTCACTTTCCATGTGAGATATTTCAAATCCACATTCTTTAGTGGTTCAAACCAATTGGATTTGAGGAAATCTAAACTACATTTAGATCCCACGGTGCCACCTTAGGCACCACAGGAGGCTGTATATGCAGTACTCCTTTGATAAAAATCTGGACCTCAGGGACTGAGGCCAATTCTTTTTGGAAGAATATTGATAGGGCCGAAATTTGAACCTTAATAGATCCCAATTTGAGACCCATAGACAATCCTGATTGCAGGAAATGTAGGAAAACGACCCAGTTGAAATTCCTCCATCGGAGCACTCCGCTGCTCGCACCACGCAACATATTTTCGCCAAATACGACGATAATGCTTCGCGGTGACTTCCTTCCTTGCCTTTATCAAGGTAGGAATGACTTCTTCTGGAATGCCTTTTCCTTTTAGGATCTGGCATTCAAACGCCATGCCGTCAAACGCAGCCGCGGTAAGTCTTGAAAAAGACAAGGACCCTGCTGAAGCAGGTCCCTTCTCAGAAGTAGAGGCCACGGATCGTCCGTGACCATCTCTTGAAGTTCCGGGTACCAAGTCCTTCTTGGCCAATCCGGAGCCACTAGTCTTACTCCTCTTTGCCGTATAATCCTCAATACCTTTGGTATGAGAGGCAGAGGAGGAAACACATATACCGACTGGTACACCCAAGGTGTTACCAGCGCGTCCACAGCTATTGCCTGCAGATCTCTTGACCTGGCGCAATACCTGTCCAGTGTTTTGTTGAGGCGAGACGCCATCATGTCCACCATTGGTTTTACCCAACGGTTTAATAGCATGTGGAAAACTTCTGGATGAAGTCCCCACTCTCCCGGGTGAAGGTCGTGTCTGCTGAGGAAGTCTGCTTCCCAGTTGTCCACGCCCGGGATGAATACTGCTGACAGTGCTATCACGTGATTCTCCGCCCAGCGAAGGATCCTGGCAGCTTCTGCCATTGCCCTCCTGCTTCTTGTGCCGCCCTGTCTGTTTACATGGGCGACTGCCGTGATGTTGTCCGACTGGATCAACACCGGTCTTCCTTGAAGCAGAGGTTCCGCCTGGCTTAGAGCATTGTAGATTGCTCTTAGTTCCAGAATGCTTATGTGAAGAGACTTTTTCAGGCTCGACCACACTCCCTGGAAATTTCTTCCCTGTGTGACTGCTCCCCAGCCTCTCAGGCTGGCATCCGTGGTCACCAGGATCCAATCCTGCATGCCGAATCTGCGGCCCTCCAATAGATGAGCCTCCTGCAACCACCACAGAAGGGATACCCTTGTCCTCGGCGACAGGGTTATCCGCAGGTGCATCTGAAGATGCGACCCTGACCATTTGTCCAACAGATCCCTTTGCATGGAATCTGCCGAAAGGGATTGCTTCGTAAGAAGCTACCATTTTTTCCCAGGACTCTTGTGCATTGATGTACAGACACCTTTCCTGGTTTTAGGAGGTTCCTGACCAGGTCAGATAACTCCTTGGCTTTTTCTTCGGGAAGAAAAACCTTTTTCTGAACTGTGTCCAGAATCATCCCCAGGAACAGCAGACGAGTTGTCGGCATTAATTTGGATTTTGGAATATTCAGAATCCATCCGTGCTGCTTTAGCACCTCTTGAGATAGTGCTAAACCCATCTCTAGCTGTTCTCTGGACCTTGCCCTTATTAGGAGATCGTCCAAGTATGGGATAATTAATACGCCTTTTCTTCGAAGAAGAAATATTATCTCGGCCATTACCTTTGTAAAGACCCGAGGTGCCGTGGACAAACCAAACGGCAGCGTCTGAAACTGATAGTGACAGTTTTGTACAACGAACCTGAGGTACCCCTGGTGTGAGGGGTAATTGGAACGTGGAGATACGCATCCTTGATGTCCAAGGATACCATAAAGTCCCCTTCTTCCAGGTTCGCTATCACTGCTCTGAGTGACTCCATCTTGAACCTGAACTTCTTTATGTACAGGTTCAAGGACTTCAGATTTAGAATAGGCCTTACCGAGCCATCCGGCTTCGGTACCACAAAAAGAGTGGAATAATACCCCTTCCCTTGTTGTAGAAGAGGTACCTTGACTATCACCTGCTGAGAATACAGCTTGTGAATGGCTTCCAAAACCGTCTCCCTTTCTGAGGGGGACGTTGGTAAAGCAGACTTCAGGAAACGGCGAGGTGGCTCTGTCTCTAATTTCAACCTGTACCCCTGAGATATTATCTGCAGGATCCAGGGATTTACCTGCGAGTGAGCCCACTGCGCGCTGTAATTCTTGAGACGACCGCCTATCGCCCCCGAGTCCGCTTGCGAAGCCCCAGCGTCATGCTGAGGCTTTTGTAGAAGCCGGGGAGGGCTTCTGTTCCTGGGAAGGAGCTGCCTGTTGCTGTCTCTTCCCTCGTCCTCTGCCTCGTGGCAGATATGAATAGCCCTTTGCTCTCTTATTTTTAAAGGAACGAAAGTGCTGCGGTTGAAAGGTCGGTGCCTTTTTCTGTTGGGGAGTGACTTGAGGTAGAAAGGTGGATTTCCCGGCCGTAGCCGTGGCCACCAAATCCGATAGACCGACCCCAAATAACTCCTCTACGCATCGCCTGTCCACTGTCGTGTCCATAAAGCTCTTCTGGCCGAAATGGACATAGCACTTACCCGTGATGCCAGTGTGCAGATATCTCTCTGTGCATCACGCATATAAAGAAATGCATCCTTTATTTGTTCTAACGACAGTAAAATATTGTCCCTGTCCAGGGTATCAATATTTTCGATCAGGGACTCTGACCAAACTACCCCAGCACTGCACATCCAGGCAGTCGCAATAGCTGGTCGTAGTATAACACCTGCATGTGTGTATACCTTTTTGGATATTTTCCATCCTCCTATCTGATGGATCTTTAAGTGCGGCCGTCTCAGGAGAGGGTAACGCCACTTGTTTTGATAAGCGTGTTAGCGCTTTGTCCACCCTAGGAGGTGTTTCCCAGCGCTCCCTAACCTCTGGCGGGAAAGGGTATAAAGCCAATAACTTCTTTTAAATTAGCAGTTTTTTATCGGGGCACCCCACGCTTCATCACACACGTCATTTAATTCTTCTGATTCGGTAAAAACTACTGGTAGTTTTTTCACACCCCACATAATACCCTGTTTAGTGGTACCTGTAGTATCAGCTAAATGTAACATCTCCTTTATTGCCAAAATCATATAACGTGTGGCCCTTCTGGAAAATACGGTTGATTCGTCACCTTCACCACCGGAATCAGTGCCTGTGTCTGGGTCTGTGTCGACCGACTGAGGCAAGGGACGTTTTACAGCCCCTGACGGTGTTTGAGGCGCCTGGACAGGCACTAATTGAGTGTCCGGCCGCCTCATGTCGGCAAACGACTGCTTAAGCGAGTTGACGCTATCCCGTAATTCCACAAATAAAGGCATCCATTCTGGTGTCGACCCCCTAGGAGGTGACATCCTCATATTTGGCAATTGCTCCGCCTCCACACCAATAACGTCCTCATACATGTCGACACACACGTACCGACACACAGCAGACACACAGGGAATGCTCTATACGAAGACAGGACCCACTAGCCCTTTGGGGAGACAGAGGGAGAGTCTGCCAGCACACACCAAAAAGCGCTATATATGACAGGGATAGCCTTATGATTAAGTGCTCCCTTATAGCTGCTTTTATATTAATATATTGCCATTTATTTTGCCCCCCCTCTCTGTTATACCCTGTTTCTGTAGTGCAGTGCAGGGGAGAGACCTGGGAGCCTTCCTGACCAGCGGAGCTGTGACAGAAAATGGCGCCGTGTGCTGAGGAGATAGGCCCCGCCCCTTTTTCGGCGGGCTCGTCTCCCGCTATTTAGTACATTTAGGCAGGGGTAAATATCTCCATATAGCCTCTGGGGCTATATGTGAGGTATTTTTAGCCTTTTTAAAGGTTTTCATTTGCCTCCCAGGGCGCCCCCCCCCCAGCGCCCTGCACCCTCAGTGACTGCCGTGTGAAGTGTGCTGAGAGGAAAATGGCGCACAGCTGCAGTGCTGTGCGCTACCTTAAGAAGACTGCAGGAGTCTTCAGCCGCCGATTCTGGACCTCTTCTTGCTTCAGCATCTGTGAGGGGGCCGGCGGCGTGGCTCCGGTGACCATCCAGGCTGTACCTGTGATCGTCCCTCTGGAGCTTCATGTCCAGTAGCCAAGAAGCCAATCCATCCTGCACGCAGGTGAGTTCACTTCTTCTCCCCTCTGTCCCTCGTTGCAGTGATCCTGTTGCCAGCAGGAATCACTGTAAAATAAAAAACCTAAGCTAAACTCTCTAAGCAGCTCTTTATGAGAGCCACCTAGAATTGCACCCTTCTCGGCCGGGCACAAAAATCTAACTGGAGTCTGGAGGAGGGTCATAGGGGGAGGAGCCAGTACACACCACCTGACCTGTAAAAGCTTTACTTTTGTGCCCTGTCTCCTGCGGAGCCGCTATTCCCCATGGTCCTTTCAGGAACCCCAGCATCCACTTAGGACGATAGAGAAATATATATATATAGTACTACTGTCTGTGACTATCAAACGCTGCTATGCTGTGTAATGTGACTGATGGACACTACCGTGCTGCGTAATGTGATCGACTGACGCTACCGTGCTGTGTAATGTGACTGACTGATGCTGCCATGCTGTGTAATGTGCCCGACGGACGCTGCCGTGCTGTGTTATGTGACTGATGGACGCTACCGCGCTGTGTAATGTGATGGACTGAAGCTATCGCACTGTGTATTGTGACTAATGGACACTACCATGCTGCGTAATGTGACTAATGGACGCTACCGTGCAGAGTGATGTGAGTAACAGACGCTACTGTGCGGTGTAGTGTGAGTAAAGGGTGCTACCGTGCGGTGTTATGAAAATAATAGATGCTCCATGAAGCCACACCCCTATTTTTTGATGCCCGTAACTAGCGGTGTGTGATTGATGGGGCGGGGGAGCGCCGATGCTATTTCTTGCACACAGCGCTAAAATGTCTAGTTACGGCACTGCCACTCATCACATGAAATGAGGACAATGCACTGAGAGCAGTGAAAAAAGATTGGTGGACTATGGGTACTGACAGGATAGCCCTGCTTTCACTGCTCCCGATGCTCTGTCCTGTATCGAAGAAAGTCTCCTTCTGCTCCCAGCAGCAGCCACTAAGAGCTCTGATAGGGAGAAGACCTCCAATCATCTCTAGTACACAGCTGCTAGACTGGCATTTAAGGAGATTATATTATAGATACCATGAAAAACAAAGCAAGATTCGGATATTACATGAGTTGTTAACAAAGTCTCAATATTCAAATAATAGTGCAGACTACCAATGATATTTAGTGTAAGGTTCTTATCATATAAAATTTCATTTTGGAACCAAACTCTGCTCTTATGTGACACATTTCAATTATGTACAAGTCAATTTTTAGTTTAACGAGTAATTGTATGCCATAACCACTATTACAACAGCCCAGATATGCGATATAATAGGGGAGCACAGCTAGTTATATTTCTAATTACTTCAAGTTGAATACAATGTATATACTATTATTATTATTATTATTATTATTATTATTATTATTATTATTAACTAGGGATAATCACAACAACCCTGACATATGCAAACGAAAAGAAACAGTTATTGTTTCTTGTATTAGATTCATTTTCTACTTAAATGTCCCGAGAGTTGCAGAATATATTGTCTTTATATTTCAAGTACCAATTTATTCCTGCATAACACATGAAAAGTGTAGATTGTTTCCTTACATGAGTAACATAATGGATTTCTGCTTAAATAATGAGTCAGTGTTAGTATACTAACAAAATGGAAAACTGTTAATTTATTCCTCGTGTCAACCAATCAGCAATTTGCAAGGGATATACAGTAATGCAAAATAACATGAAGGAAAATATCTCTTACTGGTTTGCTTTCTAGTAACACCAGCGGGACTCAGATCATGGACTGAATTTTCAACAAAATATTATTGAAATGCAGTCAGTGTGAAGATATATTGCTTATGTTTTCTCTTTAAAAATAGAATTAAATGGCAATAAGATACAACATTGCTGTTTCACATATTACAAATGTAAAATACAATATAAATCACTGCTGTATATTGATAATCTACATAAGAGAGAGACTGGAAATGTTAGCTATTAACCCTATTGAATATTCACGGTTCTAAATTACTGGAGTGTTTACTAAAAAAATATAGATACTAAATATGGATATATACTATTTTGGATATTTCATTTTGCAATAAAATGAAGATTTTTATTCTGTAGAATGAAGAAAGCATTGCCTTCTATAAATGCATGCCTACTGTACATCACCAGGATTCTGTTACTTAGTAATAGTATTGGTCAATCCACTAGTTGGTTTATTTGGCACTCCCAGAGCTTAATTAGCATGAACAGACCCATTATGGGAGCCACATATGTTTTAACAGCCACTTCATCTTCACTTATACATAATAATAATAATAATAATAATAATAATAAATACAAAGTTGCACTGTCCAGTTGGTTAACAAATTACATACTGGCTCCTGATTTGCATAGTATAGTGACCATGACAAGAGTTCAAGCAGCCCAATGCAATGCACAAGAGTCGGAGAGAGAGAGAGAGAGAGATGGTCCTTGTACATTAGAGCAGGGCATGTACAGGCCCCAGTGGACAGCATCCCATTTGGCATATGAAGCGTTATCATGCACTAACTACCACTGGCAAAATCACGCACCCCATGGCTCTCCAGCTGTTGTAGGACTACAACTCCCAATGTAGCAGTCTGGTTGTGAACTGGCGTTCTGGAACATGTAGTGCCACACCACAGGAGCCAGAGAGCCAAAGGGTGCCCATTTTGGCATATGCAACTGCAGTAGTAATTACTTATGTACCTAAATACTGTAAGATGACAGTGACATTTACACACACCTTCTCCTGTGCCCCCCAGCCCCCATGGACACACACAGACTGTCCATCTCACTCCCAAATGGATGATGGCATCTGCCCCCCTCCTCTTTTCTCACCAGGGTCTTGGCCACGTTGCCCCTCTGCGTGATGTTCTTGCTGTGCTTCTCGTTGGCCATCCGGATCCTTTGCTTAGCCACCATGGTCTCTCCGGGAGGCAGGGACGGCAGCCTGACACCGTGGGGAGAGACAGACGGACAGCCGCTATACCGGGCACACACCCCGGCTGTCTACAGGCGTCATGACGTCACCAACACCTGGGTCCTCTTGTTTGGTGTCATCACGATGCTCCTCTCCGCCACCTGCAGCCCGGGGCGGCGTCTCCTCCCGGCCTCTGTACACCCAGAGACCGCTATAATGTGCCTGGAGATAGGAGAACGATTTACATATGGCGGAATGATCTGCAACAAAATATAGGGAATGAGTAAAGAACTGGAAGAACTGGGAAGCCGGATGTTGGTTCCCATGGTAATGGTCCTCACTAGCAGGGCGCGCAATGAGGAAAATATACCTGGGCCGTTTTGATTGGACAACGCGCCTCGTAAGGGATGCTGTGACAGGATGGTTGGATTCGCGCCAATTGACACCTTGCTACCTGACTCTCGCCGTGTGTGGTGCGTGTAATGATGCTGTATCGGCGTGCACACTGCACCAGCCATTCGGTCATGTGGCGGCGGGCTACAGCACAGGGAACTCTGCACTGCACGTGCTGGTAGTGTAGCAGCACGGAGGAGACGAATCCCTGGCTGCTGTCCTCAGCACGTTTTAACTGTATAGTTTAGCTGGTTAGGCTCTTCCAGAAAAGGTGCGCACAGGACAAACTGCTGGAACATATTGAGTATGCCTATTTATAAAAACGATATTTGTTAGACTTGGCTATTAAGATACTGTGCCCGGCTGGTACAATTGCATTATTAACCTTTTTTTTCTTTCATAAATCCTACTTGATATTTAAAAATGTGCTGATAAAGCTTGGTACACATTTTTACAATCATACTGTACTTATGTTGTGATTTTTACAATTCTGCACGTTGCAATGAATGTGCAAATTCATGTGTACACCAGTGGCGTGCGGTGAGGTCATTGGCTGGTGAGGCACTGCAGCCATAATGATCCGCAAAGTCCAGCGATGAACCTTACCGCCACTTCTGATGTAATGGAAGTAGGCTGACAGTGCCTGCCTACTTCTATTTTTTTATTTAAACATTTATTTATTTTTTGCAAATATGTGTTTTAGGTAGCCCTTGAGTTGAAATAGTTGGGGCATTGGAATCAGAGTTAAGTCCCCCTTTTTTTACATATTACGGCAGACAGCGTACCCTTTTTTACACATTACGGCAGACAGCGCCCCCCTTTGTTACACATTACGGCAGATAGCGTACCCCTTTTTTACACATTACGGCAGACAGCGTCCCCCTTTTTTACACATTACGGCAGACAGCGTCCCCCTTTTCTCTATCGTCCTTGTGGATGCTGGGGTTCCTGAAAGGACCATGGGGAATAGCGGCTCCGCAGGAGACAGGGCACAAAAAGTAAAGCTTTCCGATCAGGTGGTGTGCACTGGCTCCTCCCCCTATGACCCTCCTCCAGACTCCAGTTAGATTTTTGTGCCCGGCCGAGAAGGGTGCAATCTAGGTGGCTCTCCTAAAGAGCTGCTTAGAGAAAGTTTAGCTTAGGTTTTTTATTTTACAGTGAGTCCTGCTGGCAACAGGATCACTGCAACGAGGGACTTAGGGGAGAAGGAGTGAACTCACCTGCGTGCAGGATGGATTGGCTTCTTGGCTACTGGACATCAGCTCCAGAGGGACGATCACAGGTACAGCCTGGATGGTCACCGGAGCCGCGCCGCCGGCCCCCTTGCAGATGCTGAAGTAAGAAGAGGTCCAGAATCGGCGGCTGAAGACTCCTGCAGTCTTCTAAAGGTAGCGCACAGCACTGCAGCTGTGCGCCATTTTCCTCTCAGCACACTTCACACGGCAGTCACTGAGGGTGCAGGGCGCTGGGAGGGGGGCGCCCTGGGAGGCAAATGAAAACCTTTTTTGGCGAAAAATACCTCACATATAGCCCCCAGAGGCTATATGGAGATATTTAACCCCTGCCAAGATTCACTAAATAGCGGGAGACGAGCCCGCCGAAAAAGGGGCGGGGCCTATCTCCTCAGCACACAGCGCCATTTTCTCTCACAGAAAGCCTGGAGAGAAGGCTCCCAGGCTCTCCCCTGCACTGCACTACAGAAACAGGGTTAAAACAGAGAGGGGGGGCACTGATTTTGGCGATATTGAGATATATCTAAAGATGCTATAAGGGAAAACACTTATATAAGGTTGTCCCTATATAATTATAGCGTTTTGGTGTGTGCTGGCAAACTCTCCCTCTGTCTCCCCAAAGGGCTAGTGTGGGTCCTGTCCTCTGTCAGAGCATTCCCGGTGTGTGTGCTGTGTGTCGGTACGTGTGTGTCGACATGTATGAGGACGATGTTGGTGAGGAGGCGGAGAAATTGCCTGTAATGGTGATGTCACTCTCTAGGGAGTCGACACCGGAATGGATGGCTTATTTAGGGAATTACGTGAGAATGTCAACAAGACGGCCGACAAACTATTAGTACCGGTCCAGGCGTCTCAGAAACACCGTCAGGGGCGTTAAAAACGCCCATTTACCTCAGTCGGTCGACACGGACACTGAATCCAGTGTCGACGGTGAATAAACAAACGTATTTCTCATTAGGGCCACACGTTAAGGGCAATGAAGGAGGTGTTGCATATTTCTGATACTACAAGTACCACAAAAAAGGGTATTATGTGGGAGTGGAAAAACTACCTGTAGTTTTTCCTGAATCAGATAAAATAAAATGAAGTGTGTGATGATGCGTGGGGTTACCCCGATAGCAAATATTGGCGTTATACCCTTTCCCGCCAGAAATTAGGGCGCGTTGGGAAACACCCCTTAGGGTGATAAGGCGCTCACACGCTTATCAAGTGGCGTTACCGTCTCCAGATACGGCCGCCCTCAAGGAGCCAGCTGATAGGAAGCTGGAAAGATATCCTAAAAAGTATATACACACATACGGTGGTTATACTGCGACCAGCGATCGCCATCAGCCTGGAGATGCAGTGCTGGGTTGGCTTGGTCGGATTCCCTGACTGAAAATATTTTATTCATATAGAGCATTTAATAGGATGCATTCTATATATATGTACGTGAGATGCACAGAGGGATATTTGCTCTCTGGCATCAAGATAAGTACGTTGTCTATATCACCCAGAAGATGTCATGGACACGACAGTGGTCAGGTGATACAGATCCCATACGGCACATGGAAGTATTGCCGTATAAAGGGAAGGAGTTAGTTGGGGTCGGTCCATCGGACCTGGGGACCACGGCAACAGCTGGGAAATCCAACCTTTTTACCCCAAGTTACATCTCAGCTGAAAAAGACACCGTCTTTTCAGCCTCAATCCTTCCTTTCCCATGAGGGCATGCAGGCAAAAGGCCAGTCATATCTGCCCAGACATAGAGGTAAGGGAAGTAGACTGCAGCAGGCAGCCCCTTCCCAGGAAAAGAAGCCCTCCACCGCGTCTGCCAAGTCCTCAGCATGACGCTGGGGCCATGCAAGCGGACTCAAGGTGGGGGGGTAGTCTCAAGAGTCTCAGCGCGCAGTGGGATCACTCGCAGGTTGACCCCTAGATAGTACAAGTATTATCCCAGGGGTACAGATTGGAGAGTCGAGACATCTTCTCCTCGCAGGTTTCTGAAGTCTGCTTTACCAACGGCTCCCTCCGACAGGGAGGCAGCATTGGAAACAATTCACAAGCTGTATATCCAGCAGGTGATAATCAAAGTACCCCTCCTACAACAAGGAAAAGGGTATTATTTTTCCACACTATATTGTGGTACTGACGCCAGACGGCTTGGTGAGACATAGTCTAAACTGAAATCTTTGAACACTTACATAAAAGGTTCAAATCGAGATGGAGTCACTCAGAGCAGTGATAGCGAACCGGAAAAAAGGGGACTATATGGTGTCCCTGGACATCAAGGATTACCTCCATGTCCAAATTTGCCCTTCTCAACAAGGGTACCTCTGGTTCGTGGTACAGAACTGTCAATATCAGTTTCAGACGATGCCGTTTGAATTATCCACGGCACCCCGGGCCTTTTACCAAGGTAATGGCCGAAAAGATGTTTCTTCAAAGAAAAAAGGCATCTAAATTATCCCTTACTTGGACGATATCCTGAAAAGGGCAAGTTCCAGAGAACAGTTGGAGGTCGGAAGAGCACTATCTAAAGTAGTTCTACGACAGCACGACTGGATTCTAAATATTCCAAGAATCGCAGCTGTTTTCCGACGATACGTCTGCTGTTCCTAGGAATGATTCTGGGCATAGTCCAGAAAAAGGTGTTCCTCCGGGAGGAAAAAGCCAAGGAGTTATTCGACCTAGTCAGAAACCTCCTAAAACCAGGCCAAGTATCAGTGCATCAATGCACAGGAGTCCTGGGAAAAATGGTGGCTTCTTACGAAGCGATTCCATTCGGCAGATCTCAGGGGATTTGCTGGACGAATGGTCCGGATCGCATTTTCAGATGCATCAGCGGATAATCCTGTCTCCAAGGACAAGGGTGTCTCTTCTGTGGGGGCTGCAGAGTGCTCATCTTTTAGAGGGCAGCACACTCAGCATTCAGGACTGTGTTCTGGGGACCACGGATACCAGCCTGAGAGGCTGGGGAGTAGTCACACAGGGAAAAAATTACAAGGAAGTGTGGTCAAGTCTGGAGACTTCTCTCCACATGAATATACTGGAGCTAAGGGCAATTTACAATGCTCTGAGCCTAGGAAGACTCCTGCTTCAAAGTCAACCGGTGCTGATCCAGTAGGACATCATCATGGCGGTCGCCCACGTTATCAGACGGGGCGACACAAGAAGCAGGAGGGCAATGACAGCAAGGATTCTTCGCTGGGCGGAAAATCATGTGATAACACTGTCAGCAGTGTTCATTCCGGGAGTGGGCAACTGGGAAGATTTTCTCAGCATAAATGAATTCCACCCGGAAAAGTGGAAACTTAATCTGGAAGTTTCCACATGATTGTAAACCGTTGGGAAAGACCAAAGGTGGTTATGATGGCGTCCCACCTGAAGCGCCAGGTCAAGAGACACTCAGGCAATAGCTGGGACGCTCTGGTAACACCGTCGGTGTACCAGTCGGTGTATGTGTTCCATCCTCTGCTTTTCATACCCAATGTATTGAAAATGATAGGAAGGAGAGGAGTAAGAACTATACTCGTGGCTCCGGTTTGGCCAAGAAGGACTTGGTTCCCGGAACTTCAAGAGATACTAAGAAGGGTCTTGATTCGGCAAGAACCGTGTCTGTTCCGGGACTTACCGCAGCTGCGTTGACGCCAAGGCGGGTGAACGCCGGATCCTAAGGGAAAGAGGCATTCCGGAAGAGGTCATCCCTACCCTGGTCAGAGCCAGGAAGGAGGTGACCGCACAACATTATCACCACTTAGGTGAAAATATGTGCCAGGGTGTGAGTCCAGGAAGGCTCCACGGAAGAATTTCAACTAGGTTAATTCTACATTTCCTGCAAACAGGAGTGTCTATGGGTCTCAAATTGGGTCCATTAAGGTTCAAATTTCGGCCTGTTGATTTTCTTCCAGAAAGAAATTGGCTTCAGTTCCTGAAGTCCAGAAGTTGTTAAGGGAGTACTGCATATACAGCCCCTTTGATGTCTCCAGTGGCACTGGGCGATCTCAACGTAGTTTTGGGATTCCTAAAAAATCACATTGGTTTAAACAACTCAAATCTGTGGATTTGATATATCTCACATGGAAAATGACCATGCTGTTGGTCCTGGCCTCGGCCAGGCGAGTGTCAGAATTGGCGGCTTTATCTCACAAAGCCATATCTGATTGTCCATTCGGACAGAGCAAAGCTGCGGACTCGTCCCCAGTTTCTCCTTAAGGTGGTGTCAGCGTTTCACCTGAACCAGCTTATTGTGGTACCTGCGGCTACTAGGGACTTGGAGGACTCCAAGTTGCTGGATGTTATCAGGGCCCTGAAAATATAGTTTCCAGGTTGGCTGGAGTCAGGAAATCTGACTTGCTGTTTATCCTGTATGCACCCAACAATGCTGGGTGCTTCTGCTTCTAAGCAGTCGATTGCTCGTGGGATTGGTAGCACAATTCAACTTGCACATTCTGTGGCAGGCCTGCCACAGTCTAAATCTGTTAAGGCCCATTCCACAAGGAAGGTGGGCTCATCTTGGGCGGCTGCCCGAGGGGTCTCGGCATTACAACTTTGCCGAGCAGCTACGTGGTCGGGGGAGAACACGTTTGTAAAATTCTACAAATTTGATACCCTGGCAAAAGAGGACCTGGAGTTCTCTCATTCGGTGCTGCAGAGTCATCCGCACTCTCCCGCCCGTTTGGGAGCTTTGGTATAATCCCCATGGTCCTTTCAGGAACCCCAGCATCCACAAGGACGATAGAGAAAATAAGAATTTACTTACCGATAATTCTATTTCTCGGAGTCCGTAGTGGATGCTGGGCGCCCATCCCAAGTGCGGATTATCTGCAATACTTGTACATAGTTATTGCTAACTAAATCGGGTTATTGTTGTTGTGAGCCATCTTTTCAGAGGCTCCGCTGTTATCATACTGTTAACTGGGTTCAGATCACAGGTTGTACAGTGTGATTGGTGTGGCTGGTATGAGTCTTACCCGGGATTCAAAATTCCTCCCTTATTGTGTACGCTCGTCCGGGCACAGTACCTAACTGGAGTCTGGAGGAGGGTCATAGGGGGAGGAGCCAGTGCACACCACCTGATCGGAAAGCTTTACTTTTTGTGCCCTGTCTCCTGCGGAGCCGCTATTCCCCATGGTCCTTTCAGGAACCCCAGCATCCACTACGGACTCCGAGAAATAGAATTATCGGTAAGTAAATTCTTATTTTTTTTACACATTACGGCAGACAGCGCCCCCCTTTGTTACACATTACGGCAGCCAGTGTCCCCCTTTTTACACATTACGGCAGACAGTCCCCATTTTTTCTTACACATTACGGTAGAGAGCGACCCCCTTTTTTACACATTACGGCAGACAACGTCCCCCTTTGTTACACATTACGGCAGACAGCATCCCCTTTTTACACATTACGGCAGACAGTCCCCCTTTTCTTACACATTACGGCAGAGAGCGACCCCCCTTTTTTACACATTACGGCAGACCCCCTTTTTTACACATTACGGCAGACAGCGTCCCCCTTTTTTTACACATTACGGCAGACAGCGTCCCCCTTTGTTACACATTACGGCAGACAGCGTCCCCTTTTTTCCACATTACGGCAGACAGCGTCCCCTTTTTTACACATTATGGCAGAGAGCGACCCCCTTTTTTACACATTTCGGCAGACAACGTCCCCCTTTTTACACATTACGGCAGACAGTCCCCCTTTTTTTTACACATTACGGCAGAGAGCGACCCCCCTTTTTTACACATTACGGCAGACCCCCTTTTTTACACAATACGGCAGACAGCGTCCCCCTTTTTTTACACATTACGGCAGACAGCGTCCTCCTTTGTTACACATTACGGCAGACAGCGTCCCCTTTTTACACATTACGGCCGACAGCGTCCCCTTTTTCTCTAACGTCCTAGTGGATGCTGGGGACTCCGTAAGGACCATGGGGAATAGACGGGCTCCGCAGGAGACTGGGCACTCTAAAGAAAGATTCAGTACTATCTGGTGTGCACTGGCTCCTCCCTCTATGCCCCTCCTCCAGACCTCAGTTAGAATCTGTGCCCGGCCAGAGCTGGGTGCTCCTAGTGGGCTCTCCTGAGCTTGCTAGAAAAGAAAGTATTTTGTCAAGTTTTTTATTTTCAGAGAGCTTCTGCTGGCAACAGACTCTCTGCTACGAGGGACTGATGGGAGAGAAGCAAACCTACTCACGGCAGCTAGGTAGCGCTTCTTAGGCTACTGGACACCATTAGCTCCAGAGGGATCGAACACAGGTACCTAACCTTGATCGTCCGTTCCCGGAGCCGCGCCGCCGTCCCCCTCGCAGAGCCAGAAGAACAGAAGCAGCAGAAGCATGAAGACATCGAAATCGGCGGCTGAAGACTCCTGTCTTCACTTAAGGTAGCGCACAGCACTGCAGCTGTGCGCCATTGCTCCCACAGCACACCGCACACTCCGGTCACTAGGGTGCAGGGCGCAGGGGGGGGCGCCCTAGGCAGCAATTAATTACCTTTTTGGCAAAAATAGACATATATACAGTCTGGGACTGTATATATGCCCGAGCCCCCGCCATTTTTTACACATTAAAGCGGGACAGAAGCCCGCCGCTGAGGGGGCGGGGCCTTCTTCCTCAGCACAGTCAAATTTCTTGCCTTATGTCCCTCCACAGCCTAAGAAAGCACTGTATTACCAAATGCAGTCCATTTCGTTCTCAGAAGAGCAAGAAGGTCAGAGGTGCGTCCTTTCTTGCCAGAGGCAGGGGTAGAGGAAAAAAGCTGCACCATGCAGCTAGTTTCCAGGAACAAAAGTCTTCCCCGGCTTCCACTAAATCCACCGCAAGACGCTGGGGCTCCACAGGCGGAGCCAGGAGCCGTGGGGGCGCGTCTCCGACATTTCAGCCACCAGTGGGTTCGCTCACAGGTGGATCCTTGGGCTATACAAATTGTGTCTCAGGGATACAAGCTGGAATTCGAGGTGACGCCCCCTCACCGTTACCTAAAATCGGCCTTACCAACTTCCCCCATGGAAAGGGAGATAGTGTTGGCGGCAATTCACAAACTTTTTCTCCAGCAGGTGGTGGTAGAGGTTCCCCCCCTTCAACGGGGAAGGGGCTACTATTCCACTATGTTTGTGGTACCGAAACCGGACGGTTCGGTCAGACCCATTTTAAATTTAAAATCCCTGAACATTTATCTGAAGAAATTCAAGTTCAAAATGGAATCGCTCAGAGCGGTCATTGCAAGCCTGGAAGAGGGGGATTTTATGGTGTCTCTGGACATCAAGGATGCTTACTTGCATGTCCCCATTTATCCGCCTCATCAGGAGTACCTCAGGTTTGTGGTACGGGACTGTCATTACCAATTCCAGACGTTGCCGTTTGGCCTGTCCACGGCACTGAGAGTTTTTACCAAGGTGATGGCGGAAATGATGGTGCTCCTTCGGAAGCAAGGGGTTACAATTATCCCATACTTGGACGATCTCCTCATAAAGGCGAGGCCCAGGGAGCAGTTGCTGATCAGCGTAGCACACTCTCAGGAAGTGTTGCGTCAGCATGGCTGGATTCTGAACATTCCAAAGTCGCAGCTGATTCCTGCGACGCGTCTGCCCTTCCTGGGCATGATTCTAGACACAGACCAGAAGAAGGTGTTTCTCCCGGAGGAGAAGGCTCAGGGGCTCGTGACTCTGGTCAGAGACCTCCTAAAGCCAAAACAGGTGTCGGTGCATCACTGCACACGAGTCCTGGGAAAGATGGTGGCGTCATACGAAGCCATTCCCTTCGGCAGGTTCCTGGACAAGTGGTCCGGATCGCATCTTCAGATGCATCGGATGATCACCCTGTCCCCCAGGGCCAGGGTGTCTCTTCTGTGGTGGCTACAAGGTGCTCACCTCCTCGAGGGCCGCAGATTCAGCATACAGGACTGCGTCCTGGTGACCACGGATGCAAGCCTCCGAGGGTGGGGGGCAGTCACTCAAGGAAGAAACTTCCAAGGGCTGTGGTCAAGTCAGGAGACTTGTCTGCACAGAAATATCCTGGAGCTACGGGCCATATACAACGCCCTGAGTCAAGCGGAGCCTCTGCTTCAAGACCAACCAGTGCTGATTCAGTCAGACAACATCACGGCAGTCGCTCATGTAAACCGCCAGGGCGGCACAAGAAGCAGGGTGGCAATGGCGGAAGCCACCAGGATTCTTCGTTGGGCGGAGAATCACGTGCAAGCACTGTCAGCAGTGTTCATTCCGGGAGTGGACAACTGGGAAGCAGACTTCCTCAGCAGACACGACCTCCACCCGGGAGAGTGGGGACTTCATCAAGAAGTCTTCACGCAGATTGTAAATCGATGGGAACTGCCACAGGTGGACATGATGGCGTCCCGCCTCAACAAAAAATTAAAGAGGTATTGCGCCAGGTCAAGGGACCCTCAGGCGATAGCTGTGGACGCACTGGTGACACCGTGGGTATTCCAGTCGGTCTATGTGTTTCCTCCTCTTCCTCTCATACCCAGGGTACTGAGAATCGTAAGAAAAAGAGGAGTGAGAACAATACTCATTGTTCCGGATTGGCCAAGAAGGACTTGGTACCCGGAACTGCAAGAAATGCTCACAGAGGACCCATGGCCTCTGCCTCTCAGACAGGACCTGTTGCAACAGGGGCCCTGTCTGTTCCAAGACTTACTGCGGCTGCGTTTGACGCATGGCGGTTGAACGCCGGATCCTAGCAGAAAAGGGCATTCCGGATGCAGTTATTCCTACGCTGATAAAGGCTAGGAAGGACGTGACAGCAAAACATTATCACCGTATATGGCGAAAATATGTTGCTTGGTGTGAGGCCAGGAAGACCCCTACAGAGGAATTCCAGCTGGGTCGATTCCTGCACTTCCTACAGTCAGGTGTGACTATGGGCCTAAAATTAGGGTCCATAAAGGTCCAGATTTCGGCCCTATCCATTTTCTTTCAAAAAGAACTGGCTTCACTGCCTGAGGTTCAGACGTTTGTTAAGGGAGTGCTGCATATTCAGCCTCCTTTTGTGCCACCAGTGGCACCTTGGGATCTTAACGTGGTCTTGGGTTTCCTGAAATCCCACTGGTTTGAGCCACTTAAGACAGTGGGGCTAAAGTATCTCACGTGGAAAGTGGTCATGCTGTTGGCCTTAGCCTCAGCTAGGCGTGTGTCAGAATTGGCGGCTTTGTCATGTAAAAGCCCCTATCTGGTTTTCCATATGGATAGGGCAGAATTGCGGACTCGTCCGCAGTTTCTGCCAAAGGTGGTGTCATCTTTTCATTTGAACCAACCCATTGTGGTGCCTGCGGCTACTCGTGACTTGGAGGATTCCAAGTTGCTTGATGTAGTCAGGGCTTTGAAGATCTATGTTGCCAGGACGGCTGGAGTCAGGAAAACTGACTCGCTGTTTATCCTGTATGCATCCAACAAGCTGGGTGCTCCTGCTTCAAAGCAAACCATTGCTCGCTGGATCTGTAACACGATTCAGCAGGCTCATTCTGCGGCTGGATTGCCGCATCCAAAATCAGTGAAAGCCCATTCCACAAGGAAGGTGGGCTCTTCTTGGGCGGCTGCCCGAGGGGTCTCGGCATTACAGCTTTGCCGAGCTGCTACTTGGTCGGGTTCAAACACATTTGCAAAATTCTACAAGTTTGATACCCTGGCTAAGGAGGACCTGGTGTTTGCCCATTCGGTGCTGCAGAGTCATCCGCACTCTCCCGCCCGTTTGGGAGCTTTGGTATAATCCCCATGGTCCTTACGGAGTCCCCAGCATCCACTAGGACGTTAGAGAAAATAAGAATTTACTCACCGGTAATTCTATTTCTCGTAGTCCGTAGTGGATGCTGGGCGCCCGTCCCAAGTGCGGACTTTCTGCAATACGTGTATATAGTTATTGCTTAACAAAGGGTTATGGTTATGTAGCATCGGTTGAGTGATGCTCAGTTGTTGTTCATACTGTTAACTGGGTAAGTTTATCACAAGTTGTTCAGTGTGATTGGTGTGGCTGGTATGAGTCTTACCCTGGATTCCAAAATCCTTTCCTTGTAATGTCAGCTCTTCCGGGCACAGTTTCCTTAACTGAGGTCTGGAGGAGGGGCATAGAGGGAGGAGCCAGTGCACACCAGATAGTACTGAATCTTTCTTTAGAGTGCCCAGTCTCCTGCGGAGCCCGTCTATTCCCCATGGTCCTTACGGAGTCCCCAGCATCCACTACGGACTACGAGAAATAGAATTACCGGTGAGTAAATTCTTATTTTTACACATTACGGCAGACAGCGTCCCCTTTTTTACACATTACGGCAGCCAGCGTCCACCTTTTTACACATTACGGCAGGCAGTCCCCCTTTTTACACATTACCGCAGAGAGCGACCTCCTTTTTTACACATTACGGCAGCCAGCGTCCCCCTTTTTACACATTACGGCAGACAGTCCCCCTTTTTTTTTACACATTACGGCAGAGAGCGACCCCCTTTTTTTTTTTTTTTTTACACATTACATCAGCAGGAGAAAGAGAGATAGAGTGTGTGTGTGTGTGTGTGTGTGTGTGTGTGTGTGTGTGTGTGTGTGTGTGTGTGTTGTTGGAACTCGCCTTGGGGGGGGGGGATCCGCAGACACACTCTCCTCGGGTCCTGGCAGCTGCGGCGATGCTCCGGAGCAGACAGCCGGCGGCAGCAGGAAGCAGGTCACAGGGGCTAAGTAGGGACGGCGGCGGCGGGACTCAGGTACGATGGCGGCGGCGGGACAAGGGAAGGCGCGCCTCACACTCGTAACACCGGCGGGACAGAGACTTGGCCAGAGACCGGGACTCGCAGCTCCCCTCCTGCTCTACGGATTCCGGCCTGACAGAGGTAGCCGGCAGGTTCCCGCTCCACCGCTGCTGCTGCTGCCAGTCTTAGCGACAGGGGCGTGCTATGGGTTGAAAGCACGTCCCTGTTACTCCCTTGTCACTCCCCTGTCAAAGCGGTACTTCCACTAAGTGCCGCTTCAGCTTAATTTTTTATAGGGCTTTTACTGCCCAATTCTTGGTCCCGCCTCCCCGCTTCCTGCCCTTTGCACTGACAGCGGGAGGCACCGACAGCGGTGCCTCCTAACCTCATTTAAACTAATATTTTACACACTAGGAATCATTAAAATAATATAAAGCCTAACGCATATACTTATGACACAGAATATGTGTCGTAAGTATTTTCTTTATATTATTTTAATGATTATGACAAGGGAGGCACTGCCTCCCCTGACTGCACGTCCCTGGTGTACACATGATGTACAGGTGTATTTTAAGAGAGGAGGGGACCCGCGTGCACCCTCCGTTGAGGGCCCCTTCCTCTCTGGCAGCTAGTAGACTCTTAGCATAATGCCAGAATCTACCGCACATGCGCAGGTCTCCAGGAACATGGTGCCCGTGGCTTGTTCCTGGGGACATCTCCAGTGCGCATATGCAAATCACTTGGAAATGGCCGCAGCTACCATTTTCCAAGTGATTTGTGCCTGCACTGCAGGGCTGCCGCCGCTGGACTCCTGGGGGGTATACTAAATGGGCACCCCAGGACCTAGGGGCCCGTGAGCACCGCACATACTGCACCCATTATAGAAATGCCTATTACTATCTACCATGCCATCTGCGTGTCCAATTAGAGAAGGATGCATTAACAGCCGCTGCGTCTTTGTACGCAGAAGCTGTGCTTAAATAAGCTAATGCCGCAGATTTTGTCATGTCTAACTATACGCCTCCTGCTGACTTCTCTGATCCGCTGCTGGGCACTTCCAGATCATCTACCAGAATTTCAGATCACCTGCCTGAGCATGTTATTGGGACTTGTGTATAAACATTTTTTACCTCATGCTTTTATATGTTTTGCAAAACTCGGTGACCTCTAATCTAACCTTATACTGTGTTTCACTTGGGGATACTGTTTCTCTCATATCAACACTAATCAAAATGTGCTAGATTTCTAGTCTACAATATGTCAACTCACCACACCCACGATCCATACACATAGATACCACCATTTCAAAATAGTTTCTGGGACATATTGTTCATGAGACTGTACCTAATCACATAATATGCAATACTCTCAGTCAGGGACTCAAGTTTATCCCAGTCGCCCGGAGGCAAGTTGGAGTCTGTTGTGTCCCCCCCCCCCCCCCCCCCCTCCACTACAAATAAAAAAAGGGAAAACAAATATTTTGTGTGTGTGTATGTGTAAGTATATATATACAAATAGAGAGTACCGGCTCTCCCATCAGCAGACTCCAATGGTGCGCCGGGTGCCCGTGCAATAAATGTAAACACAAGTAGAAAGAGGCACAGCACTCCAAGACGACTTTAAAACATGACACAAACGGCAGAGCTTCAGCAACGTTTCAATGTAATTCACATTGTCCTCAGGCTTACAAAAGATACAAACAATACTCACATATATAGAAACCTCACCAGGTGTGTAGCGCTGTCATTCCGAAAACAGTACAAACCCCCGCCCAGCGGCGCTAACGTCAGGAGTGACGTCATCCATGTGCTCCCCCATCACCATGGTTACCATATACGCTGCAGCTAAACACAACAACAGCTATTACTATACATTACCACTATAAATAAACCACATATCTAGCAACATATGCATATATCCTACTCAGAAATGGTCTATATAACATGGCTAATATAATAATACCCTACTAAAAGTTCATCTGAAATAACTTAGGGTCAAATATTCGTTCAAACCTCGTGGGGCCACAGTGTCCAACCTTTGGATCCACTGTGCTTCCCTCTGTAGTAATTTTAACCCCCGATTGCCACCCCTAAGCGAAGGCAAGATTTGGTCAATCATTCTGTACCTAACCGATGTCAATGAATGACGGGCGGTACTAAAATGACGTGCGACAGGTTGGTCACTTTTACCAGTATTGATAGCTGCCTTGATAGCAGACCTGTGGGCTGCCATACGTTCCTTGAATGTTCTTTCGGTTTTGCCGATGTATGACAGCCCACAGGGGCAAATCAATTGGTAGACCACAAAGCGAGACCCGCATATCTAACAACATATGCATATATCCTACTACATATTCCCACCCAAAGCGAAGAAAGCCCTATAGTTAATCTCTCAGATTACATATTTAATGAGGTAGAACTTGAGGTCCTGTCTAAAGGACTATCATTCGTCCCTGTGCCAAAACCACAACCGTTGCAATGGAAAATTGAAAAATACAGTTTGAATAGAACTCTGAAATTAAAATAATTTTTTGCCAAACAGCCTCCTGTAGACGTGTCTAATCCAGCTCTATCTACTATACAAATGCCGGAGAAATTGAAAAAGATTTTGCCTAAATCTACATTTGATCCGCAATCAAACAATGCGTCCATACGTACATTTATGCGGTTGATAGCACAGGACTGTGACCGGCTTATTGAGAAACCACCTCCAGTTCGTGATTACCTTACCAAAGGTCAAAGAATCTTGCCTTCACTTAGGGGTGGCAATCGGGGGTTAAAATTACTACAGAGGGAAGCACAGTGGATCCAAAGGTTGGACACTGTGGCCCCACGAGGTTTGAACGAATATTTGACCCTAAGTTATTTCAGATGAACTTTTAGTAGGGTATTATTATTTCTCTAACGTCCTAAGTGGATGCTGGGGACTCCGTAAGGATCATGGGGAATAGCGGCTCCGCAGGAGACTGGGCACAAAAGTAAAAGCTTTAGGACTACCTGGTGTGCACTGGCTCCTCCCCCTATGACCCTCCTCCAAGCCTCAGTTAGATTTTTGTGCCCGAACGAGAAGGGTGCATACTAGGTGGCTCTCCTGAGCTGCTTAGAGTAAAAGTTTAAATTAGGTTTTTTATTTTCAGTGAGTCCTGCTGGCAACAGGCTCACTGCATCGAGGGACTAAGGGGAGAAGAAGCGAACTCACCTGCGTGCAGAGTGGATTGGGCTTCTTAGGCTACTGGACATTAGCTCCAGAGGGACGATCACAGGCCCAGCCATGGATGGGTCCCAGAGCCGCGCCGCCGGCCCCCTTACAGAGCCAGAAGACAGAAGAGGTCCGGAAAATCGTCGGCAGAAGACGTCCTGTCTTCAATAAGGTAGCGCACAGCACCGCAGCTGTGCGCCATTGCTCTCAGCACACTTCACACTCCGGTCACTGAGGGTGCAGGGCGCTGGGGTGGGGGGCGCCCTGAGACGCAATAAAAACACCTTAGATGGCTAAAAATACATCACATATAGCTCCTGGGCTATATGGATGCATTTAACCCCTGCCAGTTTTTCCATAAAAAAGCGGGAGAAAGGCCGCCGAGAAAGGGGCGGAGCCTATCTCCTCAGCACACAAGCGCCATTTTCCCTCACAGCTCCGTTGGAGGGAAGCTCCCTGGGCTCTCCCCTGCAGTCCTGCACTACAGAAACAGGGTAAAACAAGAGAGGGGGGGCACTAATTTGGCAGTTTGATAAATATAACAGCTATATAAGGGAAAAACACTTATATAAGGTTATCCCTGTATATATATAGCGCTCTGGTGTGTGCTGGCAAACTCTCCCTCTGTCTCCCCAAAGGGCTAGTGGGGTCCTGTCCTCTATCAGAGCATTCCCTGTGTGTGTGCTGTGTGTCGGTACGTTGTGTCGACATGTATGAGGAGGAAAATGGTATGGAGGCGGAGCAATTGCCTGTAATAGTGATGTCACCCACTAGGGAGTCGACACCTGACTGGATGGTCTTATGGAAGGAATTACGTGATAGCGTCAGCACTTTACAAAAGACTGTTGACGACATGAGACAGCCAGAAAAACAGTTAATACCTGCCTGCAAACAGGACTGTCTATGGGCCTAAAATTAGGGTCCATTAAGGTTCAAATTTCGGCCCTGTCGATTTTCTTCCAAAAAGAACTGGCTTCAGTTCCTGAAGTTCAGACGTTTGTCAAGGGGGTACTGCATATACAGCCTCCTTTTGTGCCTCCAGTGGCACCTTGGGATCTCAATGTAGTTTTGGGGTTCCTAAAATCACATTGGTTTGAACCACTCACCACTGTGGACTTAAAATATCTCACATGGAAAGTGGTAATGCTGTTAGCCCTGGCGTCAGCCAGGCGTGTCTCAGAATTGGCGGCTTTATCCTATAAAAGCCCTTACCTAATTTTTCATACGGACAGGGCAGAATTGAGGACTCGTCCTCAATTTCTCCCTAAGGTGGTTTCAGCGTTTCACTTGAACCAGCCTATTGTGGTACCTGCGGCTACTAGGGACTTGGAGGACTCCAAGTTGCTGGACGTAGTCAGGGCCCTGAAAATATATGTTTCCAGGACGGCTGGAGTCAGAAAATCTGACTCGCTGTTTATCCTGTATGCACCCAACAAGCTGGGTGCTCCTGCTTCTAAGCAGACTATTGCTCGTTGGATTTGTAGTACAATTCAGCTTGCACATTCTGTGGCAGCCAAAATCTGTAAAAGCCCATTCCACAAGGAAAGTGGGCTCATCTTGGGCGGCTGCCCGAGGGGTCTCGGCTTTACAACTTTGCCGAGCAGCTACTTGGTCAGGGGCAAACACGTTTGCTAAATTCTACAAATTTGATACCCTGGCTGAGGAGGACCTGGAGTTCTCTCATTCGGTGCTGCAGAGTCATCCGCACTCTCCCGCCCGTTTGGGAGCTTTGGTATAATCCCCATGGTCCTTACGGAGTCCCCAGCATCCACTTAGGACGTTAGAGAAAATAAGAATTTACTTACTGATAATTCTATTTCTCATAGTCCGTAGTGGATGCTGGGCGCCCATCCCAAGTGCGGATTGTCTGCAATACTTGTACATAGTTATTGTTACAAAAATCGGGTTATTATTGTTGTGAGCCATCTTTTCAGAGGCTCCTCTGTTATCATGCTGTTAACTGGGTTCAGATCACAGGTTGTACGGTGTGATTGGTGTGGCTGGTATGAGTCTTACCCGGGATTCAAAATCCTTCCTTATTGTGTACGCTCGTCCGGGCACAGTATCCTAACTGAGGCTTGGAGGAGGGTCATAGGGGGAGGAGCCAGTGCACACCAGGTAGTCCTAAAGCTTTTACTTTTGTGCCCAGTCTCCTGCGGAGCCGCTATTCCCCATGGTCCTTACGGAGTCCCCAGCATCCACTACGGACTATGAGAAATAGAATTATCGGTAAGTAAATTCTTATTATTAGCCATGTTATATAGTCCATTTCTGAGTAGGATATATGCATATGTTGCTAGATATGTGGTTTATTTATAGTGGTAATGTATAGTAATAGCTGTTGTTGTGTTTAGCTGCAGCGTATATGGTAACCATGGTGATGGGGGAGCACATGGATGACGTCACTCCTGACGTTAGCGCCGCTGGGCGGGGGTTTGTCCCGTTTCCGGAATGACGGCGCTACACACCTGGTGATTTTTCTATATATGTGAGTATTGTTTGTATCTTTTGTAAGCCTGAGGACAATGTGAATTACATTGAAACGTTGCTGAAGCTCTGCCGTTTGTGTCATGTTTTAAAGTCGCCTTGGAGTGCTGTGCCTCTTCCCATTTGTGTTTACATTTATTGCACGGGCACCCGGCGCACCATTGGAGTCTGCTGATGGGAGAGCCGGTACTCTCTATTTGTGAATTATCTAGTCGCACCGGTGGCAGTGGTTGTGACTATATTACAAGGCTCCCCAGCATTTAAGTCTTAAATCCTCATCCAGGCATCCATGGCTCTGTGAGTCGGTTGGTAATTATCTACCTTGCACTATTTTGCACTTTTTTTGCACGTTTTGCACAATACATGGTAAAGGTGTATACGCACTACCATACTGCCATATTACCCTGCACGGACACTTTAAGGCTACTACTGTAGCACTTTGTTTGCTTTGGTCCAGCAACACCTGTTTAAAATGGCAGCTCCCACTACAACGGAGGAGCATATAAGTGGGTTTATGCCCAAAGTAAGCCCTTTGGGTATTATACATATGTATTCGGAATCTGAAGCGGAGGGGATATTATACGACGCAGTATTACAGGACCAAGCGGAGGCAAACTCATTGGATAGCATTTTTCATACATTATTGAAGTACAAACGCAAAGAGATAGATTTCTACTATCATTGCCTATCATTGAGCGAATACTACCGGTCAAAGAAGATTCCCCGCGGTCTCCGAATAAAAAATGCACCTACAATAGGTCGCCATGATCCGACCTTTTGCAGAAAGTGGGTGGGCATTATGAATAGGTGCTCCATGGACCTAATGTTGCTTATCATCGAACAAAGTACCAAAGAAATGAATGCAATGAAGGATAAGATTGCAACTTTTGAAGCAACGCATAAACCGGCGATGGTGGCAGATGAGGAAACGAATTGGTATGAGAAGCTAAGTAATCAGCTGCAGACCTATAAGAGAGAGCTTATTAAGTTTAAAGCCGCCAAAAAGACCAAAGTCGATCAAGACTATGAAAACAACAATGTCTATAGATGGAACGATAACCAGCCTCAATATGGTCCAAAGAAACCATTCTTCCGCCGCTGTCAAGACAATAGACGTTACCAGGATTCATCTAATGAATATACTTCAACAGCCAGTGAATCTGATGCATGTGTAGCACCTTCTCAGAGGCAGGGCCCTTTAGGGGTAGCCACCCGAGCAAAGGAGCAAGGCGACCACGATGGCGAGCGTTTACGCGACGTGGGCAGCAATGGAAAAGGCAAAGGGCGAGGCAGAGCTGCGAAACCACCCAAAGCGAAGAAAGCCCTATAGTTAATCTCTCAGATTACATATTTAATGAGGTAGAACTTGAGGTCCTGTCTAAAGGACTATCATTCGTCCCTGTGCCAAAACCACAACCGTTGCAATGGAAAATTGAAAAATACAGTTTGAATAGAACTCTGAAATTAAAATAATTTTTTGCCAAACAGCCTCCAGTAGCCGTGTCTAATCCAGCTCTATCTACTATACAAATGCCGGAGAAATTGAAAAAGATTTTGCCTAAATCTACATTTGATCCGCAATCAAACAATGCGTCCATACGTACATTTATGCGGTTGATAGAACAGGACTGTGACCGGCTTATTGAGAAACCACCTCCAGTTCGTGATAACCTTACCAAAGGTCAAAGAGAAGC
Organism: Pseudophryne corroboree; assembly: GCF_028390025.1. Taxonomy (NCBI): domain Eukaryota; kingdom Metazoa; phylum Chordata; class Amphibia; order Anura; family Myobatrachidae; genus Pseudophryne; species Pseudophryne corroboree. The sequence goes on from NC_086445.1 coordinate 277,466,842, forward strand.
ATTGATCCAACTGGCAGCTAATAAAGATCTAGTATTCCGACCCGCCGATAAAGGCGGTGCCTTGGTGGTACAAAATTTGAAAGACTATAAGCAGGAGATTGTGTCACAGTTGGCTGACGGTTGTACGTATTGTCAAGGATTTAACACAATGTCTAGATCTGGCGGTGCAGTCTAATCTTATTCCGGCAGATATCAGAAATGCGCTGATTCCTTCTCATCCAGTAGTTCCTGTATTATATACAACACCAAAAATTCATAAAAATATGGTTAAACCCCCAGGTCGACCGATCATATCGGCCAGGGGTTCGTTATTTCAGCCTGTGGCTATCTTTTTAGAGGATATCTTTCAACCATATATTCAGCGCAATTCTAGATATCTGTTGGATGCAAGTACATTGTTGAGGCGTATAGAGGATTTACCCATGTTACCAGAAGGTACATTACTCTGCACTATTGACGTGCAGAGTCTCTATACTTCTATACCCCATGCGGGAGGTTTGGCGGCTGTTAAGCAGTTTTTAAGGGCTCAATTGGATTATGTTGGACCTGATATCTCATTTTGTGTGCAACTGTTAGAAATGACATTATGCAAAAATTATTTCCTGTATGACGGGAAATTTTATTTGCAACGGCAAGGTTGTGCGATGGGGTCCAGTGTGGCCCCATCGTACTCGAATATATACATGTTTGGAGTAGAGGAGGAACTGTTGTTTGCTAATACAGAGATTTCTAAAAATATAATCTTCTTTTGTAGATATATTGATGACTTGTTAGTCATCTGGCAGGGCACACGTGAATCATTGATGGCTGTTATTTACGCCCATAATATGAGGGAGCATCCCATAAAATTTACATATTCGATTGCTGCGGATACCATTCAATTTCTTGATGTTCAATTGACTATTGGTAATGGGAGAATAGTGACATCACTCTTCTCCAAACCAACAGACAGGAACAATTTGTTACATTTCAGAAGTTGTCACCCATATCCTCTTAAGCGAGGTCTCCCTTATTCTCAATTTGTAAGGGCTAAGCGTATCACCTCAGATCCAGCACTAGCGGCTGAACAAATTGACAGTATGTCCCAAAAATTCAGGAGGCGTGGTTTCCATCCCACATTGCTAAAGGCAGCTAAGACAAAGGCCTTAGCATTGGATAGACATCAACTCTTATACCTGCAGAAAGATCAGTCATCTAGTGCCCGCATTCCATGGGTACAAGAATTTAATACAGTAAGTAATTGTATTAATTCTTCAGTAAAAAAACATTGGGAATTAATACAGTCGGACCCTGAGTTGAAACTAACTAATACCAGGATCATGCCCTGCTACAAAAGAACTAGAAATTTACGTGACATTCTAGTTAGAACGGATGTCTTTGATCCGGTGCCGCAATCTGTTTTTTATGGTATGAGAAAGGGATGTTATAAATGCACGTGTACTACATGCCAGTTCCTTATACCAGGTGACAAATTTCAACACCCACATACGGGGAAAACTTACCATATCGAACATCGTCTCACATGCGGGTCTCGCTTTGTGGTCTACCAATTGATTTGCCCCTGTGGGCTGTCATACATCGGCAAAACCGAAAGAACATTTAAGGAACGTATGGCAGCCCACAGGTCTGCTATCAAGGCAGCTATCAATACTGGTAAAAGTGACCAACCTGTCGCACGTCATTTTAGTACCGCCCGTCATTCATTGACATCAGTTAGGTACAGAATGATTGACCAAATCTTGCCTTCGCTTAGGGGTGGCAATCGGGGGTTAAAATTACTACAGAGGGAAGCACAGTGGATCCAAAGGTTGGACACTGTGGCCCCACGAGGTTTGAACGAATATTTGACCCTAAGTTATTTCAGATGAACTTTTAGTAGGGTATTATTATATTAGCCATGTTATATAGTCCATTTCTGAGTAGGATATATGCATATGTTGCTAGATATGTGGTTTATTTATAGTGGTAATGTATAGTAATAGCTGTTGTTGTGTTTAGCTGCAGCGTATATGGTAACCATGGTGATGGGGGAGCACATGGATGACGTCACTCCTGACGTTAGCGCCGCTGGGCGGGGGTTTGTCCCGTTTCCGTAATGACGGCGCTACACACCTGGTGAGGTTTCTATATATGTGAGTATTTTTGGATCTTTTGTAAGCCTGAGGACAATGTGAATTACATTGAAATGTTGCTGAAGCTCTGCCGTTTGTGTCATGTTTTAAAGTCGCCTTGGAGTGCTGTGCCTCTTCCCATTTGTGTGTATATATATATATATATATATATATATATATATATATATACACACACAACCAGAAAGTTCAGCACTCACCATAGCAAGCTCACTTATCCTCACAACATCAATAAATAAATGATGGGGGTTTATTCAGTGAATTGGCCAATGCACGGAAGCCTGCATACCGCTCGCCAAGGTACCCCACCTTCATGCAGGTCCTACACTATCACAAAGTCTCAAAAATTAAAACCTGGCAACTGTATCACACATAATATACTGCACACATGCCCACTAGGTTTAATGTGTATCTGCCATGCATCTTATGGCTTTTAAAGGTACACTAGTCACCTGACACTGGCTGATAAATTACTAAGGAGCAGCTGACACAGGTTTAGAACAAGTGAGATTACACAGGGGTGCATGAAAAGGCCTGTGACCACGGTTAATAAGAGTTAACCAAAGATTAACCCCGTAATATACAAACAAATCTAGAAAACCACAGCACTCACCACCCCAGAAGCGGGGTGCAATATCTGCACTCACCACTCATAGGGTGGGGTGCATGCAGCCCATGGCCACCAACCCAAATATATACAACCAGAAAGTTTAGCACTCACCATAGCAAGCTCACTTATCCTCACAACATCAATAAATAAATTATGGGGGTTTAGTTAGTGAATTGGCCAATGCACGGAAGCCTGCATACCGCTCGCCAAGGTACCCCACCTTCATGCAGGTCCTACACTATCACAAAGTCTCAAAAATTAAAACCTGGCAACTGTATCACACATAATATACTGCACACATGCCCACTAGGTTTAATGTGTATCTGCCATGCATCTTATGGCTTTTAAAGGTACATATACAGGATGAGTATCCCATATCCATATATTCCGAAATACGGAATATTCCGAAATACGGACTTTTTTGAGTGAGAGTGAGATAGTGAAACCTTTGTTTTTTGATGGCTCAATGTACACAAACTTTGTTTAATACACAAAGTTATTAATAATATTGTATTAAATGACCTTCAGGCTGTGTATATAAGGTGTATATGAAACATAAATTAATTGTGTGAATGTAGACACACTTTGTTTAATGCACAAAGTTATAAAAAATATTGGCTAAAATTACCTTCAGGCTGTTTGTATAAGGTGTATATGATACATAAATGCATTCTGTGCTTAGATTTAGGTCCCATCACCATGATATCTCACTATGGTATGCAATTATTCCAAAATACGGAAAAATCCCATATCCAAAATACCTCTGGTCCCAAGCATTTTGGATAAGGGAGACTCGACCTGTATATATATAGCAGCACAGAGACTCGGCACTCCCATAGAAAGTCAAACAGCTTAGTCCGGTGCCCTCATAACTGCATAGCAGCAGTAAATACAAAATCTCAACAGCGGCACAAAGGACACGATCACAGCGATATTTAGATGGATATCAACGTTTCAAACCTTTAATGGTTTTTCGTCAGGATACATAATAAAACAATCAGAAGTGACTTACCTAAATACCCGCCACCATACACGTGAGGGACCCGCTCGCCGGCGCCGCATGCAGCTTCCGGAGTCGGGCACCTGCCTATGACGTCATCGCACCTCCGTGCGTTTGTTGTTATAGCAACATACACCATTGTGACAATACACTGGAAAAAATATGTAAACAGACTTTTAACAAGTTGTTCCTTGAAAAGTATCAAACGCCTTAGTCCTAAGTGTCAGTTTGTGAAGGGTTACCTCTTCTGTCTTGGTACATATTACTTTTTATATGATCAGTTTCCTTGTGGTGGTTACAGTATAAAAGTGAATATTTCTATTTCCCTAGTGAAGGGTTAAAACATGCTATATGAACTCTTATGTGTTTGCATGGATGCGTGCTGCCCTGTGCTAGGTGCCTTTGTCTCTCATACAGATACCAGGCCTGTGTGGGTCTGGCATCCAAGGTCAGTTCCATACCAGATGAAACTTGTTCTTTCTACCCAAATATACTGTGTTACAAAAACTTTGTTAAATGTTTGAGAAACTTGTAGAAAACCCATATATGGACATCCGCCTTTTCTGTTCTGCCTGGTAACTATTAACGAGCCAATGGGAGTGTAACGACATGTCAGTTACACCCATATGCATTGTCTTATATACTTTTGTTAACTTCATAATAAACAGTGTGAATTTTTACTGCTTGTGTTGTGCATGTACCTTGTGGTTAAAAGTTTACACTCCAGACGTCTAAGAGGCCATCACATCGAGGGTTAAGATATAAGGGCAAATCCTTTCAGCTGGGGGCTACGTCCGCGATTCAGTGATCGTCCCTGAATGGTAAGATAGAGAATTTATTGTCTGTCTTTGCCATACAGGATTGCGGTCATACACTGAAGCTGAATCCGTGTCAGTGTTCCGGGAACACGTGACAAGGTAATATTTAAGTCCGGGACTTAATATTACGAAGTTTTATGTAAAAGCATAAAACAGGTATCAGGGATACCATAGAATCTTTAATGTCTGGGACTTAAAGATACGTCTGAGAAAGGACCCGGGGTCCAAGCGCAATTCTCCAAAGACGTCAGTATCTGGGATACTTAAAAAAATAGACCTGGGGTCTATACGTAACGTAGATTATACCTCGATTTGATCGTCTATATATATTCTTGTATGTTTGTAGTGAGATAAGTTCTTATATTTGGTCCAGACGGCTGGTAAGTTTTCGTCTGCCAGATATCTTTACTCAAACACTTTTCTTGCTTCCTGTTTAAAACGCTGTATTTTTCTGACATCTTGTACGAATGTAAGTATCGTACGCGTCAAAAGATTTCATGTTCTCACTATACAGATAATATTGTGATATTGTCAATGACTAATTAACTGGTTAGCTGATGCATGTATAGTAGAGTTGTAAATTTTAGATATTTTCCTTTAAAGTTGTACTGTTGATTTATATTACTGTCTGACAATGGGCTCTAGTCAGAGTAAAAAACTACATATCCCCCGCCCCTCCCTGGTGAGACATGCAAGATGTATGTCGCCCGCAACTCTACCTCAGAGTATTACTTAGTTAACCCATGGGTGGATAATTTAGCGGGATGGACAGAGAAAGCAGGACAGGACCCATTCCTACGGGAAGGCAGTAATTACCCTTTCTATATGGAGATTTAAGAAAAATGTCAGTTCCCAATAGCACAGAAGCGAAGCAGTGAGAAACTGTATCCCTCTCGCCTCCCCCCTTTGCATTCCAATGTATCCTGCGCTCGGAGACACAGATCTCTTGGCAGCAGTAACCCTTTCACACCAAATGGGATTGCCTCCAGCTCCACTGCTGGAGGGTGCGTCCACTAGCTCTATCCCTAACGCACCAATAACCCAGAGTTTAGATAATAGTAAAACACTGTCCCAAGCCCACTATTACCCTCGATGGCTGTATATCTTATTTGCGCAAAGCTTGCAAAGGACGCAGCTATACATTTATATGAGAAAGAGGCTGCAGGGTGTTTTGATGTAAAAAGAAACCTGCACTCACTCATACCTATCAGAACTCCAGACGCTTTGACAGACAGAACCAACCCCGCAGTCAGGGAACATTCCAAAGACCCCGCGCACTGACGGGGCCCGGAGGAGGATATCCCAGCCTTTATTCAACTCTCCCGTCATAGTAAAAATATTAACCTCTGCTGCCACTTATTATAAATGGAAGTAAAATTCCCTTTTTAGTGGACAGCGGTGCAACAACCAGTGTTTTGTGTTCTGACCTATGCAGTATCCCCTCTCACCAGAAAAGATAGAAGGTCTCCGCCCCATGATACAGCAATTCTTACAACAGGGTATTCTCAGACATATTGTATCACCATACTGTACTCCTGTGAACCCTGTTGCCAAAGCTGATGGCAGTATAAGATTTGTACAGAATCTCAGAGCGATCAATCAGCTAATTGTCCCAATTGCACCAATTGTTCCAGATGTAAACTCACTCATTTCTGCAATCCCTGCAGATGCTGCGTTCTTCTCTGTATTTGATTTGAAGAATGCCTTTTTTCAGCATACCTGTAGATTCACAGACACAATTACTTTTGCCTTTTCTTTTGAGGGTAAACAACTTACCTGGTGCAGATTATTGACGCACCTGTTGTCTCCAGGCCACATTGGGGCCCTGGCAACCTCACCATGGTTCAGTCCTGCTACAGTATGCGGATGATCTGCTGCTCTGTAGTAAAACTGAGGAGGCCTGCCGAGTGGATGGTGTTTCATTACTAAACTGGCTTTGTGAATGTGGACACAAGGTGTCCAAAATAAAAATGCAATGGTGTAAAAAGCATGTTGATTACTTAGGTTTTGTGCTCACTCAGGGAGAGAGGAAAGTCAGTCCACAACGCATACAGTCTGTATTGGGCCTGGTCACCCCAACTACCCAGAAGGAACTACTGTCCTTCCTGGGTATGGTAAATTACTGCAGACAGTGGATATCTGATTGCTCTTATTATGATAACATTTTGAGACAAGCCACACTGAAGGACAAACCTAAAACTGTACAATGGTCACAAGAAATGTTAACTGCATATGAAAGTTTAAAATGTATGTTGATGAAAAGTCCGGCACTTGGCCTCCCCAATTATGTACTACCTTTCCATCTATATGCAAGGGACAATTGTAAAACCATGGCGGGGGTGCTCACACAGTTTCATGGAGGGAAGTTGCGCCCCGTGGCATTTTTTTCCCAAAGTCATGCCAGTGTCTGTGCAAGGTATGCCTGCCTGCCTCAGGGCTTTGGCAGCCTGTGCAATGGTTGCAGAAATGGCCACTACCCTCACTTTAGGCCACATCACAGTACTCCACACCACACATGATGTCCTGGCAATACTTAAAGGCTTACACACACAGCACATGTCAGCACAACGCCTTAGTGGATATGAAGTACTCCTTTTGAGTAACCCTACCCTTACCATTAAGTACACTGCTAGTTCTTCTGGCCCTGCACCCATTCTCAATGCCCTTTTAGGCTTGAAAGGTCCTGAGGATGAACCACCCGACCTACATGACTGTGCTGCTTCCATTGACGCTGAAACTTCTCCCAGACTTGACATGTCTCCCGTTCCCATACCAGGCGCAGACATTGTTTTTGTTGACGGCTCCTGTAGTAGGCCCAATGACAATACATACCAGGCTGGCTATGCCATTGTCACCCTCCCTGACACTGTGTTGGAAACCCTACCAATACCTTATCAGTCCGCGCAAGCTGCAGAACTCATTGCACTCACTAGAGCATGTCCCTCCCTTGACAACGTCCATCTGCTCACTCAACTTCAAGCTGCTGCGACAAATACTGATCTCTCCGACTGGACTTACCCAATTCTGCAGAAAAAATCCTAAATCAGGATTAATCTGCAAAGAGGGGAAACCCTGTATACCCCAGTCCAGTGCCCCTTTGCTCGTTGCCCAGTGCCGTGGTGTTGGTCACCGTGGTGAAGCCACAACACTCCTCCTACTAACCAATGATTTTTATGTTACTAATGCCAAATCACTTGTGGACCAGTATGTTAGCAGATGCATCACTTGCCTCAGGAACAACCCTAATAAAGCTAAACACCAGCATCTTGAATACCCCACAGAAAACTCTAGGATACTCACCCTTTGAAATACTAATGGGTAGACCCTTTTCCTACACCCTGGGCTAAGAAACCACTAGTAGTACAGGAAGGAGATCTAGAACTCATCAGAGAAGAGTATGTCAGGTCCCTGATAACAAAACTGAATGAAATTGAACATGAGGTTGTTTGTAAAAACCCTTTGAATCCACAGGAACCTACACACCCCTTTAAAGTCAGAGACAGAGTCGTGGTGAAGGTGCTCCCCAGGAACAAGAGCCCAGGAGACTTCACCTATGGTCCAGAGACAGAGGTCGTAGCAGTTACCCGAACAGCAGTCCTGACAGAGGAAAGTCCTACCTGGATCCATGCATCCCGAGTAAAAAAGGTTCCTAGACCAGACCTAGAGAGGGAAGCAAGTGATTCCAGTGAGGTACGAACCGGGGCAGACAGCCCTGACCTCCCACCTAGCGAAGAAAGAAGAACAGAAGAAGATGAGGAACCTGTCCCCTATCTCTATCCTGGGGACTATCTCGATAGCCCTACTGGCCCTTATTCACCTCACAATATGTGAAGTCGACATCACACAAACAAATGGGATCCCCACCTTGTGGTATAATTCCTCTAACACACACGTAGCCACATATATCCTTGACTATTTTATGTTCCCCAAAATTGCTGATGACAAATATTATATACAACACAGGAGGAAATCAGGAATGTCTGAGACAGTATATATTTGTGTTACTGACGAATGGTACTATGACATTAGATATTATGGATCTAATTGTAATTCCTGGGAAGCTGTGGGGTGGCAAGCAGGATACTATAGTGCAAGACAAAGGTTTTATTTGTGGGACATGTATAAAAACCCAAAATACCAGCCTACAATTGCTCCCCAAAACAAACCTTTAAAGCCCCATACTGCCACTTTTAAAGATATGGTGGCTATTACTAACCCTACCTTTGAAGACACCCTAGCTATTGAAACTGGTTTCTCTGACATTAATTTTTGGTTGGAATGGATGAAGTATAGTGCTAACAAACACAATAAAAGCAACTGTTATGTCTGTGGCAAATCTAGGCCCCACCTAGGTACAGTGCCCCTTAATATACCCCTAGAACAGGAAAATTGTTTTTTTTTCAGCCTTTTTAATGACACCAAAACAAATGACAGTCAGTGCGAAATGTGGAAAAGGGAATATCCCATATTGTCAAAAAATCCCAACCCAGGAAGCACCATAACCATATATCCTGGAAACTATACCTGTTATACATCTAACACCACCACAGGGAGAAATTTAAAAACCTTCCCACCAGGGTATTGTGCAAATAAGCATATTCATACTTGTAACTTTAATTCTTGTAGGCATTATAGTTTATTGTGTAATTCCCTGTGGAAAGAAACTTACCTCCAAAGGCATTGATAAGGCCCTGATGTATTATGATATAACCACCAGTCCTGTCACCTCCTCTGATAGTGAGGGACCCGACGATTATGTCCAATATCTCAAGAACTGGAGGAACAAGAAAGGAGCCTCACTCAAGAATCATGTCATATAATAATCATGATTCTAAGAGGGGATTGAAGGGTTACCTCTTCTGTCTTGGTACATATTACTTTTTATATGATCAGTTTCCTTGTGGTGGTTACAGTATAAAAGTGAATATTTCTATTTCCCTAGTGAAGGGTTAAAACATGCTATATGAACTCTTATGTGTTTGCATGGATGCGTGCTGCCCTGTGCTAGGTGCCTTTGTCTCTCATACAGATACCAGGCCTGTGTGGGTCTGGCATCCAAGGTCAGTTCCATACCAGATGAAACTTGTTCTTTCTACCCAAATATACTGTGTTACAAAAACTTTGTTAAATGTTTGAGAAACTTGTAGAAAACCCATATATGGACATCCGCCTTTTCTGTTCTGCCTGGTAACTATTAACGAGCCAATGGGAGTGTAACGACATGTCAGTTACACCCATATGCATTGTCTTATATACTTTTGTTAACTTCATAATAAACAGTGTGAATTTTTACTGCTTGTGTTGTGCATGTACCTTGTGGTTAAAAGTTTACACTCCAGACGTCTAAGAGGCCATCACATCGAGGGTTAAGATATAAGGGCAAATCCTTTCAGTTTGCACTAGGCTGATATAAAAAGATACAATGTTGTTTAATCACTTGACATAAAGGCTAAGGCGATTGCTCAAACTTATAATACAGCCATAGAGCAGAGCATAATCATAATGCAACATATATACCATAATATAACTGCTGCATTTAGAAGATGGCTTAATAAGGATACATTTATAGGGCTCTCATACTTAAAAGACACCAATACCTTAATAATGAATTAATTAAAGCAAGATAGCGGGAGCATTTCATTTAGGCCCCTTGGCGCTATTACATCTAGTTTATTGATCCAAAAAGATTCTTTCCTAAGGAGTAATTTACCCCGGTCACCCCCTCTACGTAAGGGCGGGACATGGTCAATCATACGGTATTTTAAACTTGCCAAACTATGTTTTGCCTCCACAAAATGCCTCGCCGCTGGTTGGTCCTTTGTACCTCCTGCCAATGCCGCCCTGATCGCCGACCGATGAAGGGTCATGCGCTCCTTGAACTTCCTAATTGTTTTCCCTATGTATGATAGTCCACAAGGACAAATCAATTGATATATTACATAGGTACTATCACACGTCAGGCGGTATCTAATAGAATATTTTCTTCCAGAATGTGGATGAAAAAACAAATCGCCTGATAACAGAAATCCACATGTAGTACAGGGGCACTTGAAACAGCCATTTTTGGCCTGGGGTAAAAAAGTTTTTACAGTGGTTGGGATTAGGCTAGATAAATCTGTTTTGACCAGAATGTCCCTAAGATTATTCCCACGAGAATAACAATGCATTAGAGAGTGATCGGGGATCCCCACTTCACGATCACTCCTTACTATGGGCCATCATTTTTTGGAAATCTGGTTAATGATAGGTGATCTCACATTAAACTTATTAACCCATATCAATTTGTTGGCTGTTATAAGTTTGAGCAATCGCCTTAGCCTTTATGTCAAGTGATTAAACAACATTGTATCTTTTTATATCAGCCTAGTGCAAACTGACACTTAGGACTAAGGCGTTTGATACTTTTCAAGGAACAACTTGTTGAAAGTCTGTTTATATATTTTTTCCAGTGTATTGTCACAATGGTGTATGTTGCTATGACGACAAACGCACGGAGGTGCGATGATGTCATAGTCGGGCGCCCGACTCCGGAAGCGGCGCCGGCGAGCGGGTCCCTCACGTGTATGGTGGCGGGTATTTAGGTAAGTCACTTCTGATTGTTTTATGTATCCTGACGAAAAACCATTAAAGGTTTGAAACGTTGATATCCATCTAAATGTCGCTGTGATCGTGTCCTGTGTGCCGCTGTTGAGATTTTGTATATATATATATATATATATATATATATACAGACAAACACGAGGAACCACTGCACTCGCCATTCCCAGGGGTTGGGGTGCGGTGGGCTGTGACCACCAAACTCAAATACTGTATACACATACAGAAAACCCTGCAGCTTCATTCACCTTAATGCTTTAGTATACATCTGAATAAACAATGGGGTTTTGGTTTTTGAATTGTACACTGCATGTAAGCTTGCGACACACTCCACGGGACCCCATTTCACCACAAGTCCTACTCTATCACAAACTTTCACATAGATTTTATAGAAATCTGGCAACTGCTGTCTCATAGGGGAAAATGTGCTTATCTGGTTTAAAGCTTACCTGCCACACTTATATTCCCTACACACTGGCCGATCCGCTGCCGAGCTGCCCGACGACGGATACGGGCGACCCGGCGGCGGGGGGGCAGTGACGGGCCGTCACCCGGCTGCATTGAAGTGCAGGCAAATATGGACGATATCGTCCATATTAGTCTGCATGTACAGCCGACGGGGGACCAGCGATGATCGAGCATGGGGCCGCGCATCGTTCATCGCTGGATCCTCCACACTGCACGATATGAACGTTATCTCGTTCATTAATGAACGAGATCGTTCATATCGTCAGTCATGTCGGCCAGTGTGTAGGTTCCTTTACGGCTTTTAAAAAGTAAGACAGTCACCAACACAACTACACAAGTGTGCTTACCTGGTTTAGAGCTCACCTGCCAACAGACTACTGGCTTTCAAAGTGAGACAGTCACCAACACAACTAAATAGCAGCTGATCCAGGTTAAAGGTAAATGAGCTTATGGGTGCATGAGAGAGAGATATGATCACAAATGGGCCAATTAAAAATTAACCCTGTTATACAAACAAACACGAGGAACCACTGCACTCTACATTCCGATGGGTTGGGGTGCGGTGGGCTGTGACCAAGAAACTCAAATATACACATACAGAAAACCCTGCACTCTCCTAAGCAGCTTCATTCACCTTAATGCTTTAGTATACATCTGAATAAACAATGGGGTTTTGGTTTATGAATTGTACAATGCATGTAATGGGCCCTGCACATATAAAGATCCGCCGCCGAGCTGCCCGACGGTGTATATGGCCGACGGGCGACCCGGCGGCGGGGGGGGGGAGTGACGTTTCTTCACTCCCCCTGTCACCCGGCTCCATTGAAGTGCAGGCAAATATGGACGTGATCGTCCATATTGGCCTGCATGCACAGCCGACGGGGAACCAGCTATGAACGAGCGCGGGGCCGCGCATCGTTCATCGCTGGTGCCTCCACACTGAAAGATATGAACGTTATCTCATTCAATAATGAACAAGATCGTTCATATCTTTGAGGAATATTGGCCAGTGTGTAGGGCCTATAAGCTTGCGGCCAACTCCACGGGACCCCATTTCAAATCCATGAACACAACTGTATTAAGGAAAGTATTCACAGCGCTTCACTTTTTCCACATTTTGTTATGTTACTGCCTTATTCCAAACTGGAATAAATTAATTTTTTTCCTCAAAATTAAACACACAATACCCCATAATGACAACGTGAAAAAGGTAGTTTTTTTGTGATTTTTGCAAATTTATTAAAAATAGAAAACGAAAGACTTCCTGTTCTAGCTGCTGTATGTGAGGCAGCTGAGACAGTGAGCTCTGCTGCAATCCGCCTGCATATTACCTTTTACAAGGCTTTTTAGCCTCCAAATCACCTTATACTTTGTCCGCTGTATGGACAAGTTTTTGCTGCCACAGATGCCTTCTGGAAAGCACAAGAAGCAGAAGGAGCAGCGCAGGGTAGAATCCAAGATGGCTCTGGATGCTGATCAGTGGGAACTCCTGCCTGCAGGCTCATCCACAGACTTGCAATGGGTCTTTTCCCCAGTACCCTCACCAGACCACAGCAGCAGGGAATCAGCCTCTGAAGTCCCAGATTGTGGGGATAAGGTACTTCCTCCCCCTGATGCTCCTGTTACATATGATATAGTTAATGCTATCAGAGCTGCCATAGGTCCTTTACTGAAAGCACAAACAGATGACATCAACAGGCAGCTCTCTAAACTCACTCAGCGAGTCCTAGACTCTGAGCATAAACTGGGAGGGACATTTGCTGATGTGGCTGCTATGAAAACTACTGTTGCACGTCACACTAAATCTATTTACCGCATACAAAACAAGATTGACGACTTTGAAAATAGTTCCATACGAAACAATAGATCCATGCGAAACAATCTTCGCATCATAGGATTGCCAGAATCACTTAAAGGGCAAGAACTTTATGATTTCATCCACATTACCTTACCTACACTATTGAATGTCCAGAACTCTTGTGCGGATCTCATAGTTGAACGTGCACATAGGATAGGACCTGCTCTCACCAAAGTGGGAGACAGACCACGTGCAGTTATCTTTAGAGCACTGAATTATCTACACAAAGAAGCAATGTAGTTGGCGTCTCACAAACAGAGGAATATCTCCTGGCGGTCGCAAAGTACGCATATTTCAAGATTACTCGGCTGAGTTGTCTAAGGCACGCAAAGCCTTCTCCCCGATATGCTCCAAACTGGAAGTCTAATCAAACATTTGCCCTTCTGTAGCCTGCTCATTTACGCCTGTTTCGCGGTGGTACCTTTAAGGACTTTACATCTACTCATGATGCCGAGGACTTTTTACGTGAGGAATCGGCTGATTAATCACCCTTCGAGTGATTTATATATCCTGTTTGTTTGCACTCATCGTATCTAAATTGTGCTCTGATTATTTTGGACCTCCCACGCCACTGCTTTGCTATTTCCTCGTTGACTAGTGTTATGGTCACTTTCCTATGTGGCTTCTCCATTTATTGACTGGATATACTGTTCTTCACCAGCCATGTCCTTTGTTATCAGGAACCTCCCACCCATCTCTGGGATGTGCACTGGATGTTTGCCTAGTTTGTAGCCGTCCCGTTCACAGGCGGATGCCTAGTTGCTTTACATGTTCTGTTTTGATATCTACCTTTATCTATTGATCCAGAGAAGTCAGTATCCAATGGATATGAGAGCTCGTTGCTAATTTTTCTATCTCTTTTCTTTCATTTTCATGTTATGCTTTATATTTTTATGTGTGTGTGTCCCTTTTCTCCCTTGTGTGTCCTCCCCTTCCCTCCCGACAGATATACATTCTGGCAAACAGGTTTACTACTACTGTGACCTTACTGATAATGGATTGGGTAAGATGGATATGCATGCTGTGTCTACTGTTACTTATCATAGATGTCAATGATTAAGATTGGTAGCTGGAATGTGGGTGGGATAAATTCCCCTCAAAAACGCAAGAAAATTCTTACGTACTGTATCTTTCCAAATTGCATATAGACCTGGCTTTCCTACAGGAATCTCATTCTTGCCGAGGTTCAGAAACTCAATGTGCTGTGGTGGAAGGTTCTGGCTTCAGCGTCCTTCTCATTGAAAGCTCGTGGGGTAATCATTTTGGCACGCCAACACTTACCTATTATTATACAGAATAGTACTGTTGACCCCAATGGCCGATATGTCCTTTGTCATGTTTTGATTGAGAAACAAAAATTTGTATACTGTAATATTTATGCACCCAATATTTATGATAGGAGCTTTTTCCAATCTTTGCTAACACCTCACACTCAGTTGCCAATAATTGTATGTGGAGATTTTAATCTCATCTCAGCTCAACTTGATAAACAAATTCCTAGCGAACGAGGTGGAAAACCTCCCAAATTTGGAGTCCTAGCGTTGGCAAAGCAATTACACCTCTTGGATATTTGGAGGGTGTTACACCCAATTGATAGAAAGTTCACTTGTCTCTCGGCGGCATGAGGCACTATGTCCTGTATTGACTATATTTTAGCTTCGCACTCCCATTTGCCCTATATACCCAAAGTTGAAATTAAATCACTCTCCCTTTCGGACCACGCTATGGTGTGGCTGGAATTGTGTATACCGCGAGAAAAAAGCCAAGTCATATCTTGGCATTGCCCCTCTACTGTAGCCAGTTCCCAGACACTTAGACAATCTATCAATACTGCTTGGGAGGATTTTCACCACCATAATGCTGCTTATTGAATGGATGACCCATTGCTCTATTGGCAATCCTCCAAAGCCACTGTTCGAGGCCATATTATATCGCTCACTGGGCGGTATTCATGTGACCGGCGGTCAGCAGACCGCCGGTCACATGACCTCCCCCAAAATCCCGCCCCCTCACTACCCCAACAGTTGGCATGCCGACCAATAGGGACTATTTCCACTCGTGGGTGTCCACGACACCGATAGAGTGGGAATAGCACCCATGGCGACTGCAGGTCGCCACCGAGCCCGCAGCGTGGCACCTCCGCCCAGCTGGGATCCTGGCGTCGGTATGCTGCCGGGATCCCATCAGTCAGCCATACGGGTGGTAGTCATGTGACCGCCGGTCGGCTGACCGACAGTCACATGACCTCCTCCGTGAGCCCGACGGCTCACTATCCCGATGGTCGGCATGCCGACCAACAGGGACTATTTCCACTCGTGGGTGTCCACGACACCCATAGAGTGGGAATGGAACCCGTGGCGACCGCAGGTCGCCACCGAGCCCGCAGCGTGGCGAGCGCAGCGTGGCGAGCGCAGCGAGCCCGCAAGGGGCTTGCTGCACTCGCCCCTCCCCGCCGGGATCCCGGCGTCGGTATGCTGCCGGGATCCCAGCGTCGGTAAGGTGACCGGCGGTCAGGAGACCGCCGGTCACCCGTACTACACCCAGCCATACTACACCCCGCTCACTGCCTCTTAAGAAGAAATTTCTTCAAGAATATATACAGACCCAGAGTAAGTTAATGAATGCTTTTCATCTTGATAAGTCAGCCCCCACTCGTACTAATAAACAATCTTACAGCGTAGCTAAGACTTTATTTGATGGTCTTTTTACCAAAATGGAGGCATCCTATGCATTTCACAGAGAATATCGGTTTCATAGGTTTGGGAACAAATCTAGTAAGTTATTAACTAATTTATTGAGAGGCCAACGTGCCCCGGCCACCATTCATCCATTAAAGAAGCCTGATGGCTCTCTGTCCACCTCTAATGCACAAATTGCATCTATACTTACTACCTACTATACAGCTTGAAATCCCCCACACACACACACCTTTGCCCTTATGCGATACCTCTGCCTTTGGGCTGGTCTTCCCATCCCACAGATATCTGCTGACCACAGTAACTCTTTAACTGTCCCCATTACAGAGCATGAAGTCACGAGAGCAATCTCAGGCCTCAAAGCGGGCAAGGCTCCTGGCCAGGACGGTTTTACGTCTGCCTATTATAAGCTACTCTCCACGAAAATTTCACCGATACTCCCGAAAGTTTTTAATACCGTACTTTCCTCCGGAAAGATGCCAACGTATTTCAATGCTGCAGTACTGCGTGTACTACCCAAACCGGGGAGGGACCCATCTGATCCCGGTTCCTACCGCCCTATTTCCCTTCTTAATTTAGATTATAAACTCTTGACAAAATTTTAGCTGACCATTTGAAACTGATTTTACCCAGAGTGATACACCGGGATAAGACGGGTTTCATCATGAGTATGAACCCAGTTGTAGGGTCCTTGCAGTGGTGGAGGACTCCCAGTGTACCATGTCAAACACGCCAAGGGCCATACTTTCTTTGGATGCTGAGAAAGCATTTGACATGGTGCACTGGGACCACTTATATGATTCCTTGACACGCTTTGGATTCCCTGTGCAATTCATCTCATTCCTCCGCACGTTGTATACTGCCCCATCTTCTCAAATAATATGCAATGGCTTTCTTTCAGATGGCATCCCCATACTGAGGGGTACCAGGCAGGGTTGCCTACTTTTGCCCCTCCTATTTGCCGTGGCCTTAGAACCCTTGGCTATTGCCTTGAGGCACTCCCCCTTATATCAGGCTATTCAAATTGGGAATATTGATCTCCATCTTGCTTTATTTGCAGATGATATGTTACTGTTTTTATCTAACCCTAGTCACTCCATTCCTATAGCGTTTGATATCATAAAACAATTCACTATGTTCTCAGGATATAAAATCAACGTTAACAAATCCAAAATGTTGATCCTTCAAGGCCCTCCTCCTTCTCTGCCACCAAGAGACCAACTGGACGCTATCAAAATAATGCCAACGCATTTAAAATATCTAGGTATTAATGTTCCTCACACAACTTCACTTTTGCATAAACTTAATTTCTCTTACGTCCTAGAGAATGCTGGGGTCCACATTAGTACCATGGGGTATAGACGGGTCCCTTGGGAGCCATGGGCACTTTAAGAGTTTAATAGTGTGGGCTGGCTCCTCCCTCTATGCCCCTCCTACCAGACTCAGTTTAGAAATGTGCCCAGTGGAGCCGGTCACAGCTATGGGAGCTCCTAGGAGTTTTTCTAGTTATGTTGTTTTTTTAAAGAGTTAGGGTACAGGGAGGCTGCTGGCAACAGCCTCCCTGCTTCGTGGGACTTAGGGGGGGAGTAGGAACCAACCCTAGAGGTTAATGGTTCTCTATCTCCACTGACAGGACACTGAGCTCCTGAGGGTGATGATCGCAAGCCCCCGAGGCGACCACTCACTCCCGCAGCACGGCCGCCACCCCCTAACAGAGCCAGAAGATAGAAGAGTGGTGAGTATGATGCCGGCGGCTCGGGAAGTATGTTGCTGGTGGTAGTGGCGGCACAAGGGCGAGAGCGCAGTCCTATCAGGATGCGTTCCGGCAGCTCAGCAACATGGATGTATGACGCTGTGAGGGGCGTCCTGGGCTGCAACATACCCTAAAACTGGTCAAACTTCGCTAACGGGGGCTAATCCCGCTGTTAGCAGCAAGGTACCTCATGCCAGTATAAAAATATAAGTGCGGGAAGACGCGCCATTACAGGGTGCGGGGCTTCTCGTCAGAGCGGATCCAGCACTCACCAGTGCCATTTTCTCCCTGCAGATCACACAGACAGAAGCTGCCAGGGAGCGCTGCCCTCCACATAACTCCAGCTTACCTCTGCGGTACCAGGGTGTTATAGACGGGGAGGGGGGGGGGGGGGGGGCGGAGTGTTATATATTTATATATTAACCCATTAAGGCAGAGGTTCCAAAACTGTGTGCTGTGGCTCCCTGGGATGCCTCGGACATTTGCATGGGTGCCCTGGGTTAGTGGTCCAGGACCAATTCAAATTATTCATGGTCAATATAATAGGCAAAACCAGTGCTGGTGGCTGCCAGTCATAAAATATGTGGCCAAACAGAAGCAAATATTGTCCCTCACCACACAACTGACCCTAAGGATGACATATAAACGCGATCTACTTAATGTAATTTCTCTGACGTCCTAGTGGATGCTGGGACCCCGTCAGGACCATGGGGATTAGCGGCTCCGCAGGAGACAGGGCACAAAAATAAAAGCTTTAGGACTAGGTGGTGTGCACTGGCTCCTTCCCCTATGACCCTCCTCCAAGCCTCAGTTAGGTTTTTGTGCCCGTCCGAGCAGGGTGCAATCTAGGTGGCTCTCCTAAAGAGCTGCTTAGAAAAAGTTATTAGGTTTTTTATTTTCAGTGAGTCCTGCTGGCAACAGGCTCACTGCAACGAGGGACTTAGGGGAGAAGAAGTGAACTCACCTGCGTGCAGGATGGATTGGCTTCTTAGGCTACTGGACACCATTAGCTCCAGAGGGATCGAACACAGGCCCAGCCATGGAGTCCGGTCCCGGAGCCGCGCCGCCGACCCCCTTGCAGATGCCGAAAAGTGAAGAGGTCCAGAAACCGGCGGCAGAAGACTTTTCAGTCTTCATGAGGTAGCGCACAGCACTGCAGCTGTGCGCCATTGTTGTCAGCACACTTCACACCAGCGGTCACTGAGGGTGCAGGGCGCTGGGGGGGGGCGCCCTGGGCAGCAATGATAATACCTTGTTCTGGCTAAAAATACATCACATATAGCCCCTGGGGCTATATGGATGTATTTAACCCCTGCCAGGTCTCACAAACACCGGGAGAAGAGCCCGCCGAAATAGGGGGCGGGGCCTATCTCCTCAGCACACAGCGCCATTTTCCTGCACAGCTCCGCTGCGAGGAAGGCTCCCAGGACTCTCCCCTGCACTGCACTACAGAAACAGGGTAAAAAAACAGAGAGGGGGGGCACTTTTTTGGCGATATTGATATATTAAGCTGCTATAAAGGAAACAACACTTCTGTAGGGTTGTTCCTATATATTTATAGCGCTTGGGTGTGTGCTGGCAAACTCTCCCTCTGTCTCCCCAAAGGGCTAGTGGGGTCCTGTCTTCGATAAGAGCATTCCCTGTGTGTCTGCTGTGTGTCGGTACGTGTGTGTCGACATGTATGAGGACGATGTTGGTGTGGAGGCGGAGCAATTGCCGGTAATGGTGATGTCACCCCCTAGGGAGTCGACACCGGAATGGATGGTTTTGTTTATGGAATTACGTGATAATGTCAGCACGTTACAAAAATCAGTTGACGACATGAGACGGCCGGCAAACCAGTTAGTACCTGTCCAGGCGTCTCAGACACCGTCAGGGGCTGTAAAACGCCCTTTACCTCAGCCGGTCGACACAGACCCAGACACGGACACCGAATCTAGTGTCGACGGTGAAGAAACAAACGTATTTTCCAGTAGGGCCACACGTTATATGATCACGGCAATGAAGGAGGCTTTGCATATCTCTGATACTGCAAGTACCACAAAAAGGGGTATTATGTGGGGTCTGAAAAAACTACCTGTAGTTTTTCCTGAATCAGAGGAATTGAATGAAGTGTGTGATGAAGCGTGGGTTAACCCCGATAGAAAACTGCTAATTTCAAAGACGTTATTGGCATTATATCCTTTCCCGCCAGAGGTTAGGGCGCGCTGGGAAACACCCCCTAGGGTGGATAAGGCACTCACACGCTTATCAAAACAAGTGGCGTTACCGTCTCCTGAAACGGCCGCCCTCAAGGATCCAGCTGATAGGAGGCTGGAAACTACCCTGAAAAGTATATACACTCATACTGGTGTTATACTGCGACCAGCCATCGCCTCAGCATGGATGTGCAGTGCTGGGGTGGTTTGGTCGGATTCCCTGACTGAAAATATTGAGGGACAGTATTTTATTGACTATAGAGCAATTAAAGGATGCTTTTCTTTATATGCGAGATGCTCAGAGGGATATTTGCACTCTGGCATCGAGAGTAAGTGCGATGTCCATATCTGCCAGAAGAAGTTTATGGACGCGACAGTGGTCAGGTGATGCGGATTCCAAACGGCATATGGAAGTATTGCCGTATAAAGGGGAGGAATTATTTGGGGTCGGTCTATCGGATTTGGTGGCCACGGCAACAGCCGGGAAATCCACCTTTTTACCTCAGGTCCCCTCCCAACAGAAAAAGACACCGTCTTTTCAGCCGCAGTCCTTTCGTTCCTATAAGAACAAGCGGGCAAAAGGACAGTCATATCTGCCCAGAGGCAAAGGAAAGGGTAAGAGAGTGCACCAAGCAGCTCCCTCCCAGGAGCAGAAGCCCTCCCCGGCTTCTGCAAAGCCCTCAGCATGACGTTGGGGCTTTACAAGCGGACTCAGGGGCGGTGGGGGGTCGACTCAAGAATTTCAGCGCACAGTGGGCTCACTCACAGGTGGACCCCTGGATCCTGCAGGTAGTATCTCAGGGTTACAGGTTGGAATTCGAGAAGTCTCCCCCTCGCCGGTTCCTAAAGTCTGCTCTGCCAACGTCTCCCTCAGACAGGGCGACGGTATTGAAAGCCATTCACAAGCTGTATTCTCAGCAGGTGATAGTCAAGGTACCCCTCCTACAACAGGGAAAGGGGTATTATTCCACACTATTTGTGGTACCGAAGCCGGACGGCTCGGTAAGACCTATTCTAAATCTGAAATCTTTGAACCTGTACATACAAAAATTCAAGTTCAAGATGGAGTCACTCAGAGCAGTGATAGCGAATCTGGAAGAAGGGGACTTTATGGTGTCCCTGGACATCAAGGATGCTTACCTGCATGTCCCAATTTGCCCTTCACATCAAGGGTACCTCAGGTTCGTGGTGCAAAACTGTCATTATCAGTTTCAGACGCTGCCGTTTGGATTGTCCACGGCACCTCGGGTCTTTACCAAGGTAATGGCCGAAATGATGTTTCTTTTGCGAAGAAAAGGCGTATTAATTATCCCTTACTTGGACGATCTCCTGATAAGGACAAGGTCCAGAGAACAGCTGGAGGACGTAGTAGCACTAACCCAAGTAGTGCTGCAACAGCACGGGTGGATTCTGAATTTTCCAAAATCTCAATTGACCCCGACGACACGTCTGCTGTTCCTGGGAATGATTCTGGACACGGTTCAGAAAAAGGTGTTTCTTCCGGAGGAGAAAGCCAGGGAGTTATCCGAACTTGTCAGGAACCTCCTAAAACCAGGAAAAGTGTCTGTGCATCAATGCACAAGAGTCCTGGGAAAAATGGTGGCTTCTTACGAAGCGATTCCATTCGGCAGATTCCACGCACGAACTTTTCAGTGGGATCTGCTGGACAAATGGTCCGGATCGCATCTGCAGATGCATCAGCGGATAACTTTGTCTCCACGGACAAGGGTGTCTCTTCTGTGGTGGTTGCAGAGTGCTCATCTGTTAGAGGGCCGCAGATTCGGCATACAGGACTGGGTCCTGGTGATCACGGATGCCAGTCTGAGAGGCTGGGGAGCGGTCACACAGGGAAGAAACTTCCAGGGAGTGTGGTCAAGCCTGGAGATGTCTCTTCACATAAATATACTGGAGCTAAGAGCGATTTACAATGCTCTAAGCCTGGCAAAACCCCTGCTTCAGGGTCAGCCGGTGTTGATCCAGTCGGACAACATCACGGCAGTCGCCCACGTAAACAGACAGGGCGGCACAAGAAGCAGGAGGGCAATGGCAGAAGCTGCAAGGATTCTTCGCTGGGCGGAAGATCATGTGATAGCACTGTCAGCAGTGTTCATTCCGGGAGTGGACAACTGGGAAGCGGACTTCCTCAGCAGACACGATCTACACCCGGGAGAGTGGGGACTTCATCCAGAAGTCTTCCACATGATTGTGAACCGTTGGGAAAAACCAAAGGTGGATATGATGGCGTCCCGCCTCAACAAAAAACTGGACAGGTATTGCGCCAGGTCAAGAGACCCTCAGGCAATAGCTGTGGACGCTCTGGTAACACCGTGGGTGTTCCAGTCAGTGTATGTGTTTCCTCCTCTGCCTCTCATACCAAAAGTACTGAGAATTATACGGCAAAGGGGAGTAAGAACGATACTCGTGGCTCCGGATTGGCCAAGAAGAACTTGGTACCCGGAACTTCAGGAGATGCTCACGGAAGATCCGTGGCCTCTACCTCTAAGACGGGACCTGCTTCAGCAGGGACCGTGTCTATTCCAAGACTTACCGCGGCTGCGTTTGACGGCATGGCGGTTGAACGCCGAATTCTAAGGGAAAAAGGCATTCCGGAAGAGGTCATCCCTACCCTGGTCAAAGCCAGGAAGGAGGTGACTGCACAACATTATCACCGCATTTGGAGAAAATATGTTGCGTGGTGTGAGGCCAGGAAGGCCCCGACGGAGGAATTTCAACTGGGTCGATTCCTACATTTCCTGCAAACAGGATTGTCTATGGGCCTCAAATTAGGGTCCATTAAGGTTCAAATTTCGGCCCTGTCGATTTTCTTCCAGAAAGAATTGGCTTCAGTTCCTGAAGTCCAGACTTTTGTAAAAGGAGTACTACATATACAGCCCCCGGTTGTGCCCCCAGTGGCTCCGTGGGATCTTAATGTAGTTTTGGATTTTCTCAAATCCCATTGGTTTGAGCCACTCAAATCGGTGGATTTGAAATATCTTACATGGAAAGTAACCATGCTACTGGCCCTGGCTTCAGCCAGGAGAGTGTCAGAATTGGCGGCTTTATCGTATAAAAGCCCATATCTGATTTTCCATTCGGACAGGGCAGAACTGCGGACGCGTCCTCAGTTTCTGCCTAAGGTGGTTTCAGCGTTTCACCTGAACCAGCCTATTGTGGTGCCTGCGGCTACTAGCGATTTGGAGGATTCCAAGTTGCTGGACGTTGTCAGGGCATTGAAAATATATATTTCAAGGACGGCTGGAGTCAGAAAATCTGACTCGCTGTTTATACTGTATGCACCCAACAAGCTGGGTGCTCCTGCTTCTAAGCAGACGATTGCTCGTTGGATTTGTAGCACAATTCAACTTGCACATTCTGTGGCAGGCCTGCCACAGCCTAAATCTATCAAGGCCCATTCCACAAGGAAGGTGGGCTCATCTTGGGCGGCTGCCCGAGGGGTCTCGGCATTACAACTCTGCCGAGCAGCTACGTGGTCGGGGGAGAACACGTTTGTAAAATTCTACAAATTTGATACCCTGGCTAAAGAGGACCTGGAGTTCTCTCATTCGGTGCTGCAGAGTCATCCGCACTCTCCCGCCCGTTTGGGAGCTTTGGTATAATCCCCATGGTCCTGACGGAGTCCCAGCATCCACTAGGACGTCAGAGAAAATAAGATTTTACTTACCGATAAATCTATTTCTCGTAGTCCGTAGTGGATGCTGGGCGCCCATCCCAAGTGCGGATTGTCTGCAATACTTGTACATAGTTATTGTTACAAAAAAATCGGGTTGTTATTGTTGTGAGCCGTCTGTTCAGAGGCTCCTACGTTTGTCATACTGTTAACTGGGTTCAGATCACAGGTTGTACGGTGTGATTGGTGTGGCTGGTATGAGTCTTACCCGGGATTCAAAATCCTTCCTTATTGTGTACGCTCGTCCGGGCACAGTATCCTAACTGAGGCTTGGAGGAGGGTCATAGGGGGAGGAGCCAGTGCACACCACCTAGTCCTAAAGCTTTTATTTTTGTGCCCTGTCTCCTGCGGAGCCGCTAATCCCCATGGTCCTGACGGAGTCCCAGCATCCACTACGGACTACGAGAAATAGATTTATCGGTAAGTAAAATCTTATTTTTTCTTTCTAAATTTCTCAATAAGAAATTTTTGGCCTAGGGGTGCCGTGATTCAAAAAAGTTTGGAAACCACTGCATTAAGGTGTTATATCAGCGCTGGGCTTATTGTCTATTACACTGCTTATTGAAGCGCTGTGTGGCTGGCTCCTTATACTCTGTGACTCTCTGAAAGTACTCTGGTCGAAACTGTGGCTGACATTTTCCTGTGTGTGTGTGTTGCTATATAGATCACATTATCATGTCTAGGGAATCTGTCTCTTGTGCAGCAGAGTGTCATTCTTCACCTGATGAGTCTATTCCATGTAGGCAGGACTGCAATGTGCTTTCCCAGCCCTCTGAATCTGAACCCCCATGGGTGGATTCCTAACGGGGAATGATATCTCAGATTTCATCTCGGATGTCATATAATGAGAAACAAACACAGGTTTTGAGAAATTCTGTAGAGGTGTTGCAATGTTCAGCTCCTAATACCTCATCTAGCTCCCCCCCTATTCACCCAAAGAAGCATGCTCTTGCCCAGATAATGCAAGTTGACACGGATACCGACTCTGATACAGGTGACGGTGATGGGGATATGCAGGGGGGAGGGGGAGGCATCCCTTGCTAAAGGCGTGCAACTTATGATTGAGGCCATTAGGGATATTTTACACATTACTGAGAAAATACCTGAGCAGGTAGAGGAGGCTTATTTTACAGACAATAAGAAAACCTTCCTTACATTCCCTGTGTCTAAGGAATAAAACGCATTGTTTGAAAAATCCTGGGAAAACCCAGAGAAAAAAATTCCAGATCCCAAAAAGGGTTCTCATTGCTTTTCCTTTCCCTGAGGAGGACAGGAAAAAGTGGGAAAACCCGCCAGTAGTAGGCGCTTCTGTATCTAGGTTGTCTAAGAAGGTGGTTTTACCTGTCCATGGGTCCAGCACTTTGAAAGAACCGGCAGACCGCAAGATTGAGACTACTCTCAAATAACTATACACAGCTAATGGAGTAGCTTTAAGACCCACTATTGCTTGTTAATGGATTTCTAAAGCTATAGTAAAGTGGTCAGGCACTTTACTAGAGGAATTAGATTCCATGGATAGAAGTGACATTGAATTGTTTTTACGTCACATACAGGATTCTGCGGGTTTTTATGGTGGAAGCCATGAAGGACCTGGGACATCTTAATGCGAGGGCTTCTGCCATGGCGGTCTCGGCACGCAGGAGACTCTGGCTGCGCCAATGGTCGGCGGATGCACAATCCAAGAAAAATGTGGAGTACCTACCTTCACTGGTCAGACTCTGTTTGGGAAAGCATTAGATGCGTGGATCTCCACGGCAACTGCTGGTAAGTCAACCTTTCTTCCCTCTGCAAAACCACCGACTAGGAAATCTTATCCTACGTCTGCAATGCAGTCCTTTTGGACCGCGAAAGTTAAAAAATCCAAATCCCCTTCCACTTTCTTTAGAGGAGGTCGGGGGAAATCCAGAAAACCTGCACCAACAGGTTCCCAGGAACAGAAACCTGTTTCTGCTTCCTCAAAATCCTCAGCATGGCGGTGGACCTCCCAGCCTGGAGATCTGGCAGGTGGGAGCAAGACTAAGGAATTTCAGTCACGTCTGGGTGTCATCAGGCCTGGACCCCTGGGTACAAGATATTGTTACTCAGGGGTACAGACTGGAGTTCCAAGAACTCCCGCGTCCCAGGTTTTTCAAATCAGGCTTACCAGCTTCGCTGACAGAAAGTGCTATCTTACAGGAAGCCATTCAAAAATTGCTAAGGTCAAATGTCATTGGGGGTCATTCCGAGTTGATCGCTTGCTAGCAGTTTTTAGCAGCCATGCAAACGCTATGCCGCCGCCCACTGGGAGTGTATTTTTGCTTAGCAGGAGTGCGAACGGTTGTATCGCAGAGCGGCTACAAAAAAATTTTGTGTTGTTTCAGAGTAGCTGAAAACCTACTCAGCGCTTGCGATCACTTCAGACTATTCAGTTCCGGATTTGATGTCACAAACCCACCCAGCATTCGCCCAGCCACGCCTGCGTTTTTCCGCACACTCCCTGAAAACGGTCATTTGCCACCGAGAAACGCCCACTTCATGTCAATCACTCTGCGGCAAGCAGTGCGACTGAAATGCATCGCTAGACCCTGTGCAAAACTACATAGTTCGTTGTGCCCGTACATCGCGCGTGCGTATTGCGCCACATACGCATGCGCAGAACTGCCGTTTTTTAGCCTGATCGCTGCGCTGCGAACAAATGCAGCTAGCGAACAACTCTGAATGACCCCCATTGTTCCAGTTCCACCTCACCTAACAAACAAGGGTTATTACTCAAACCTGTTTGTGGTACCGACACCGGATCGTTCGGTCAGGCCAATCTTGAACCTAAAGTCATTGAACCCTTATTTGAGGTAATTCAAGTTCAAAATGTAGTCTCTGAGAGCAGTGATTTCAGGTCTGGAGGAGGGGGAGTTTCTGGTATCCCTAGATATCAAGGATGTGTACCTTCACACTCCGATCTGGCCGCCTCACCAGGCTTATCTAAGATTTGTGCTACTAGATTGTCACTATCAGTTCCAGGCACTACCATTTGGCGCCGAGGGTGTTCACCAAGGTCATGGCGGAAATTATGCTACTTCACCGCAAGAAATGTGTGAACATAGGTGGTCATTCCGAGTTGTTCGCTCGCTAGCAGTTTTTAGCAGCCGTGCAAACGCTATGCCGGCTCCCACTGGGAGTGTTTTTTAGCTTAGCAGAAGTGCAAACGAAAGGATTGCAGAGCGGCGGCATAATTTTTTTGTGCAGTTTTAGAGTAGCTCAATACCTACTCAGCACTTGCGATGACTTCAGACTGTTTTGACGTCATGAACACGCCCTGCCTTCGCCCAACCACGCCTGCGTTTTTTCGAACACTCCCTGAAAACGGTCAGTTACACCCAGAAACGCCCACTTCATGTCAATCACTCTGCGGCCAGCAGTGCGACTGAAAAGCTTTGCTAGACCTTGTGTCAAACTACATCGTTGCGTGCGCATTGCGCCGCATACGCATGCGCAGAAGTGACTTTTTTTGCCCATCAAAGCAGCTAGCGATCAACTCAGAATGACCACCATAATTCCTTATCTGGACGACCTGCTGATAAAAGCGTCTGCCAGAGAGAAATTATTACAGAGCATTGCTCTCTCGACTCAACTTCTCCAGGATCATGGATGGATCCTGAATCTTCCAAAGTCGTATTTGGAGCCAACAAGGAGACTGTCCTTCCTGGGGATGATTCTCGGCAAGGAAGTTCAGAGGGTGTTTCTACCGGAGGAGACAGCGTTGGTGATTCAAACAATGGTCCGGGATGTCCTGAAGCCAGCCCGGGTGTCGGTTCATCAGTGCATTCGCCTTCTGGAGAAAATGGTGGCCTCCTACGAGGCTCTACAGTACGGAAGATTTTATGCACGACCCTTCCAACTGGATCTCCTGGACAAATGGTCGGGATCTCATCTTTGCATGCACCAGAGGATACGTCTGTCACCGAAAGCCAGAATTTCGCTCCTCTGGTGGCTGCAAACTTCTCACCTACTGGAGGGCCACAGGTTCGGGATTCAGGATTGGATCCTCCTAACCACGGATGCAAGTCTCAGAGGTTGGGGAGCAGTCACCCAAGGGGAAAATTTCCAAGGAAGGTGGTCAAGTCTGGAATCCATCCTTCCAATAAACATTCTGGAATTAAGGGTCATGTACAATAGTCTTCTACAAGCGGCACATCTTCTGAAAGATCAGGCCATTCAGGTTCAGTCGGACAATGTAACAACGGTGGCCTACATAAACCAACAAGGCGGAACGAAGAGCAGAGCTGCAATGTCAGAGGTAACATGAATCATTCCTCTGGGCGGAAAAGTACGCGGTCGCGCTGTCAGCAATCTTCATTCCAGGAGTGGACAACTGGGAAGCGGACTTCCTCAGCAGACACGATCTCCATCCAGGAGAGTGGGGCCTTCACCCAGAGGCGTTTGCAGTGGTGACAAGTCTTTGAGGCGTACCTCAAATAGACATGATGGCCTCCCGCCTCAACAAGAAGCTTCGGAGGTACTGTTCGAGGTCGAGGGACCCACAGGCAGTGGCAGTGGATGCCCTGGTAAGTCCGTGGTTGTTCAAGTCAGTGTATGTGTTCCCTCTACTTCCACTCATCCCAAGGATTCTCAAACTAATCAAAAGAACAAGAGTTCAGGCGATCCTCATTGCTCCGGACTGGCCAAGAAGGGCTTGGTACGTGGATCTTCTGGAGTTACTGCTGGGAGATCCGAGGCCTCTTCCTCTTCAAGAGGACCTTCTGCAACAAGGGCTGTTGGCTTATCAAGAGTTACCACGGCTACGTTTGACAGCATGGAGGTTGAACGCCAGATCTTAGCGCGAAAGGGCATTCCATACAAAGTTATTCCTACCCTGATACAGGCTAGGAAAGGAGTAACGTCTAAACACTACCATCGAATTTGGAAAAGGTACTGTACGTGTACGGTGGAGTTTCAACTAGGGCGGTTTCTCCTCTTTCTGCAAGCAGGTGTGGATGTGGGCCTGCGTTTGGGCTACATAAAAGTCCAGATTTCGGCCTTGTCCATTTTCTTCCAGAAACAATTGGCTGTCCTCCCTGAGGTTCAGACTTTCTTGAAAGGGGTTCTTCACATCCAGCCTCCCTTTGTGCCACCTACGGCACTTTGGCATCTTAATGTGGTGCTGCAGGTCCTGCAGTCGGATTGGTTTGAACCTTTACAGGAGGTTGATGTCAAGTTTCTTACTTGGAAGGCGGTCACACTATTGGCCTTGGCATCTGCGAGATGTGTGTCGGAATTGGGGGCATTGTCCTGCAAGAGCCCCTACTTGATTTTCCATGAAGATAGAGCTGAGCTCAGGACGCGTCAGCAATTTCATCCGAAGGTTGTGTCAGCTTTTCATATCAACCAACCTATTGTGGTGCCAGTGGCTACTGACTCCTCAATTACTTCAAAATCCTTTTATGTTGTAAGGGCTTTGAAGATTTATGTGAAGAGAACTTCTCGTCACAGAAAGTCGGACGCTCTGTTTGTCCTTTATGATCCCAAAAAGGTTGGGTGGCCTGCTTCTAAGCAGATGATTTCTCGCTGGATCAGGTGTACTATCCAGCATGCTTATTCTACGGCAGGCTTGCCATGTCCAAAATCCGTTAAGGCCGACTCTACTCGTAAAGTGGGTTCTTCCTGGGCGGCTGCCCGGGGTGTCTCGGCTTTACAACTTTGCCGAGCGGCTACTTTGTCAGGTTCGAACACATTTGCTAAGTTCTACAAGTTCGATACTTTGGCCTCTGAGGACCTAAAGTTTGGTCAATCGGTTCTGCAGGAGCCTCCGCGCTCTCCCTCCTGTACTGGGAGCTTTAGTACATCCCCATGGTACTAATGTGGACCCCAGCATCTTCTAGGACGTAAAAGAAAAATAGGATTTTAATTACTTATCGGTAAATCCTTTTCTCGTAGTCCATAGAGGATGCTGGGCACCCGCCCAGCGCTTCGTTTTCCTGCATTTGTTACTTAGTTAAGTACTGCATTGTTACTTGGTTAAGTACTGCATTGTTACTTGGTTAAGTACTATTGTTCAGCCGTTGCTGACTTGTTTCAAGCTGATTAGCTTGGTTTTCTGTTGTTATGTGTGAGCTGGTGTGAATCTCACCACTATCTGTGTATTTCCTTCTCTCGAAGTATGTCCGTCTCCTCGGGCACAGTTTCTAGACTGAGTCTGGTAGGAGGGGCATAGAGGGAGGAGCCAATCCACACTATTAAACTCTTAACGTGCCCATGGCTCCCAAGGGACCCGTCTATACCCCATGGTACTAATGTAGACCACAGCATCCTCTACGGACTACGAGAAAAGGATTTACCGGTAGGTAATTAAAATCCTATTTACACACTGGTGCTACTTGCCTTAGCAAAATCACTTTTTAATTGGCAAAACCTGCCTCTTTCTCTTCTGGGTAGAGTGGAGGTCATTTGGTCCATGATATTACCAAAATTCACCTATATAATGCAGATATTGCCCATTACTCTTTCCCTTTCAAGTATTACTGAAGCCACAAAATTGTTTAGGAAGTTTATCTGGCAATCCAAAAAACCCAGAATTTCGAAGATTAGACTCCAACTACCCAGACATGAGGGTGGATTGGGTTTTCCAGATCTCTTAAAATATTCCCGAGCACTCCTCTTCGAATATACAGGTTGAGTATCCCATATCCAAATATTCCGAAATACGGAATATTCCGAAATACGGAATCTTTTGAGTGAGAGTGAGATAGTGAAACCTTTGTTTTCTGATGGCTCAATGTACACAAACTTTGTTTTATACACAAAGTTATTAAAAATATTGTATTAAATGACCTTCAGGCTGTGTGTATAAGGTATATATGAAACATAACTGAATTTTGTGAATATACACACACTTTGTTTAACGCACAAAGTTATTAAAAATATTGGCTAAAATGACCTTCAGGCTGTGTGTATTAGGTGTATATGAAACATAAAGCATTCTGTGCTTAGACTTAGGTCCAATCACCATGATATATCATTATGGTATGCAATTATTCCAAAATACGGAAAAATCCGATATCCAAAATACTTCTGGTCCCAAGCATTTTGGATAAGGGAGACTCAACCTGTATTACGGATTGGTTCATGGAGAGTAGTGTTTTTACAATGTACAATCTAGATTGCGCCTTATTTTATCCTGCGCTGTTACACACCTCTAAATCCCACCTTCCAGCAAACCTTTACCACCATACTTTTCTCAAAGATACCTATGATACATGGTGGGCAATAAATAAATTCCTCCATCGAGACCCGACCTATTCGGCCGGGTTACCCTTGTTGGGCAACCCTATGTTCACACCTAGCTTGGAGAACTCTTTTCTATATAGACTTCAACATAAAGTTCTCAGAAAAGTGACGCAAGTATTTGACCCGGGAGGTCTGATACTGTCTTTTCAGATTTGGAAGGACACTTATGATCTCTCCCATCAATACTTCTTCTCCTACCTGCAGATCAGACATTACGTTAACTCATTATCTCCATCGAGAGCTGACTCAATAATCTCAGATCCTCTGTCACCTTTGTTTAATTGTTTATCCAGGTACTCTTTCTGCTGCGGGGTACACTGGGCTCCACAAGTCTGGACAATGGGGTGTAGAGTAGGATCTTGATCTGAGGCACCAACAGACTCAAAGCTTTGACTGTTCCCAGAATGCACAGCGCCGCCTCCTATATCACCCCGCCTCCCAGCACAGGAGCTCAGTTTTGTTAGTTGGTGCTGCAGTAAGCAGGCACTTAACAGAGGGGCTGCTCCAGGCAGCCCTAAGAAAGGCTTTTTTTCTGAAGAATAAGTGAAGACTTCAGGGCAGCAGCAGTGGTAAATGTCTTGTGACATTCTCTGCTGCGGCTCCAGCTCTCCCCAGCGGGGCTGTACACTCCCGAGCCCTGGTTGCCGGGTACCTACAGCGGAGGCTCCGGTTTACTTCACATTAGACACACACGGCTGGGGCTCTCCAGGATCGCGTGGCCGCGCTTCGGGAGGTGGTAAGTGGGTCCCGCTTGCGGGATCCGGTCTTTATCGCGATCCGGCTCGGTCAGTGGGAGGCGGTGGACGCTGGCGGTGGACACTGTGGATACAGGCGATCCCACTAGATCACCAGGGCATGGGCGCAGGTCAGGTTTTCTCTCAAAACCGATTTTAATATCGCCCACAGTACCAGGTGGTTTGGCCAGCAAGGGGGATAAGGCTTAGACCTGAAGCCCCTTCCCCAGCCCCAGGGCGCCATTTTCAGCAAGTGTTCCCGCCCTGGAGCTGCATCTCTGTCTTTTCCTCACTCCCTGTCAGTGTCTGTGGCGCCATTACTCCTCAGTTCACTGTTCCTGGGACTACTTGGGCAAATCCTCCTATGTAAAGCCGCTTGGTTGTCAGCGCTGTTCCTTTACATGACACTTAAGTATTCTACCTGCCTTTTTAGTCAGTGCTAGTTAAGAAAGAGTGCATTTAGTCAGGGGTTTATAGTACAATTACCCTGTGATATACATCCAGTTCTTACTGTGTAGGGTTATATCTATTGACTATATAGCTGTGTAAGCTAGTCCAGTGCAGTATTATTGTCTGTAATAACCTCTGCATTGTACAAACTGTGACTATTTGTGTGTGCATTTGATAGCTGAGTGGTGTCCATTTCGTGTCTTTCACTCAACTCGCTATCCCTATATTTCATAACCTGAGGGGGCTTGGTGCGTCAGGTGTTATTTAATATAGGATTTTCACAAAGATATACTGTATTACGTATTTCTCTGACGTCCTAGTGGATGCTGGGACTCCGTCAGGACCATGGGGATTAGCGGCTCCGCAGGAGACAGGGCACAAAAATAAAAGCTTTAGGACTAGGTGGTGTGCACTGGCTCCTCCCCCTATGACCCTCCTCCAAGCCTCAGTTAGGTTTTTGTGCCCGTCCGAGCAGGGTGCAATCTAGGTGGCTCTCCTAAAGAGCTGCTTAGAAAAAGTTATTAGGTTTTTTATTTTCAGTGAGTCCTGCTGGCAACAGGCTCACTGCAACGAGGGACTTAGGGGAGAAGAAGTGAACTCACCTGCGTGCAGGATGGATTGGCTTCTTAGGCTACTGGACACCATTAGCTCCAGAGGGATCGAACACAGGCCCAGCCATGGAGTCCGGTCCCGGAGCCGCGCCGCCGACCCCCTTGCAGATGCCGAAAAGTGAAGAAGTCCAGAAACCGGCGGCAGAAGACTTTTCAGTCTTCATGAGGTAGCGCACAGCACTGCAGCTGTGCGCCATTGTTGTCAGCACACTTCACACCAGCGGTCACTGAGGGTGCAGGGCGCTGGGGGGGGGGCGCCCTGGGCAGCAATGATAATACCTTGTTCTGGCTAAATATACATCACATATAGCCCCTGGGGCTATATGGATGTATTTAACCCCTGCCAGGTCTCACAAACACCGGGAGAAGAGCCCGCCGAAATAGGGGGCGGGGCCTATCTCCTCAGCACACAGCGCCATTTTCCTGCACAGCTCCGCTGCGAGGAAGGCTCCCAGGACTCTCCCCTGCACTGCACTACAGAAACAGGGTAAAAAAACAGAGAGGGGGGGCACTTTTTTGGCGATATTGATATTTCTCTATCGTCCTAGTGGATGCTGGGGTTCCTGAAAGGACCATGGGGAATAGCGGCTCCGCAGGAGACAGGGCACAAAAAGTAAAGCTTTAGGATCAGGTGGTGTGCACTGGCTCCTCCCCCTATGACCCTCCTCCAAGCCTCAGTTAGATTTTTGTGCCCGGCCGAGAAGGGTGCAATCTAGGTGGCTCTCCTAAAGAGCTGCTTAGAAAAGTTTAGCTTAGGTTTTTTATTTTACAGTGAGTCCTGCTGGCAACAGGATCACTGCAACGAGGGACTTACGGGAGAAGAAGTGAACTCACCTGCGTGCAGGATGGATTGGCTTCTTTGGCTACTGGACATTAGCTCCAGAGGGACGATCACAGGTACAGCCTGGATGGTCACCGGAGCCTCGCCGCCGGCCCCCTTGCAGATGCTGAAACAAGAAGAAGGTCCAGAATCGGCGGCATGAAGACTCCTCAGTCTTCTTAAGGTAGCGCACAGCACTGCAGCTGTGCGCCATTTCCTCTCAGCACACTTCACACGGCAGTCACTGAGGGTGCAGGGCGCTGGGAGGGGGGCGCCCTGGGAGGCAATGAAAACCTATTTTTGGCTAAAAATACCTCACATATAGCCTCCGGGGGCTATATGGAGATATTTAACCCCTGCCAGAATCCGTTAAGAGCGGGAGACGAGGCCGCCGAAAAAGGGGCGGGGCCTATCTCCTCAGCACACAGCGCCATTTTCCCTCACAGAAAGGCTGGAGGGAAGGCTCCCAGGCTCTCCCCTGCACTGCACTACAGAAACAGGGTTAAAACAGAGAGAGGGGGCACTAATTTGGCGTTAGAAATATATAAAAAAGATGCTATAAGGGAAAACACTTATATAAGGTTGTCCCTATATAATTATAGCGTTTTTGGTGTGTGCTGGCAAACTCTCCCTCTGTCTCTCCAAAGGGCTAGTAGGTCCTGTCCTCTATCAGAGCATTCCCTGTGTGTGTGCTGTGTGTCGGTACGTGTGTGTCGACATGTATGAGGACGATGTTGGTGAGGAGGCGGAGCAATTGCCTGTAATGGTGATGTCACTCTCTAGGGAGTCGACACCGGAATGGATGGCTTATTTAGGGAATTACGTGATAATGTCAACACGCGCCAAGGTCGGTTGACGACATGAGACGGCCGACAAACAATTAGTACCGGTCCAGACGTCTCAAAAACACCGTCAGGGGTTTTAAAACGCCCGTTTACTTTAGTCGGTCGACACAGACACAGACAGGGACACTGAATCCAGTGTCGACGGTGAATAAACAAACGTATTCCTTATTAGGGCCACACGTTAAGGGCAATGAAGGAGGTGTTACATATTTCTGATACTACAAGTACCACAAAAGAGGGTATTATGTGGGATGTGAAAAAACTACCGTAGTTTTTCCTGAATCAGATAAATTAAATGAAGTGTGTGATGATGCGTGGGTTCCCCCCGATAGAAAATATGGGCGGTATACCCTTTCCCGCCAGAAGTTAGGGCGCGTTGGGAAACACCCCTTAGGGTGGATAAGGCGCTCACACGCTTATCAGAACAAGTGGCGGTACCGTCTATAGATAGGGCCGTCCTCAAGGAGCCAGCTGACAGGAGGCTGGAAAATATCATAAAAAGTATATACACACATACTGGTGTTATACTGTGACCAGCGATCGCCTCAGCCTGGATGTGCAGAGCTGGGGTGGCTTGGTCGGATTCCCTGACTAAAAATATTGATACCCTTGACAGGGACAGTATTTTATTGACTATAGAGCATTTAAAGGATGCATTTCTATATATGCGAGATGCACAGAGGGATATTTGCACTCTGGCATCAAGAGTAAGTGCGATGTCCATATCTGCCAGAAGATGTTTATGGACACGACAGTGGTCAGGTGATGCAGATTCCAAACGGCACAAAGGTGTATTGCCGTATAAAGGAAGAGGAGTTATTTGGGGTCGGTCCATCGGACCTGGTGGCCACGGCAACTGCTGGAAAATCCACCGTTTTTACCCTAAGTCACATCTCTGCAGAAAAAGACACCGTCTTTTCAGCTTCAGTCCTTTCGTCCCTATAAGAGTCATATCTGCCCAGGGATAGAGGAAAGGGAAGAAGACTGCAGCAGGCAGCCCATTCCCAGGAACAGAAGCGTTCCACCGCTTCTGACAAGCTCTCAGCATGACGCTGAGACCGTACAGGACCCCTGGATCCTACAAGTAGTATCCCAGGGGTACAGATTGGAATGTCGAGATGTTTCCCCTGCGCAGGCTCCTGAAGTCTGCTTTACCAAGGTCTCCCTCCGACAAGGAGGCAGTATGGGAAACAATTCACGAGCTGTATTCCCAGCAGGTGATAATTAAATTACCCCTCCTACAACAAGAAAAGGGGTATTATTCCACACTATATTGTGGTACTGAAGCCAGAAGGCTAGGTGAGACCTATTCTAAATCTAAAAAAATGTGAACACTTACAAAGGTTCAAATCAAGATGGAGTCACTCAGAGCAGTGATAACGAACCGGGAAGAAGGGGACTATATGGTGTCCCGAGACATCAGGGATGCTTACCTCCATGTCCCAAATTTGCCCTTATCACTAAGGGTACCTCAGGTTCGTGGTACAGAACTGTCACTATCAGTTTCAGACGCTGCCGTTTGGATTGTCCACGGCACCCCGGGTCTTTACCAAGGTAATGGCCGAAATGATGGTTC
Source organism: Pseudophryne corroboree (assembly GCF_028390025.1). NCBI lineage: Eukaryota > Metazoa > Chordata > Amphibia > Anura > Myobatrachidae > Pseudophryne > Pseudophryne corroboree. The sequence goes on from NC_086445.1 coordinate 277,502,953, forward strand.
TTCTTCGAAGAAAAGGCGTCTTAATTATCCCTTACTTGGACGATCTCCTGATAAGGGCAAAGTCCAGGGAACAGTTGGAGGTCGGAGTAGCACTATCTCGGATACTGTTACAACAGCAGGGGTGGATTCTAAATATTCCAAAATCGCAGCTGATCCCGACAACAAGTCTCCTGTGCTTAGGGATGATTCTGGACACAGTCCAGAAAAAGGTGTTTCTCCCGGAAGAGAAAGCCAGGGAGTTATCCGAGCTAGTCAGGAACCTCCTAAAATCAGTGCATCATTGCACAAGGGCCATGGTAAAAAAATGGTGACTTCCTTCGAAGCAATTCCAGTCGGCAGATTTCATGCAAGAACTTTTCAGTGGGATCTGCTGGACAAATGGTCCGGATCGCATCTTCAGATGCATCAGCGGATAACCCTATATCCAAGGACAAGGGTGTCTCTCCTGTGGTGGTTACAGAGTGCTCATCTTCTAGAGGGCCGCAGATTCGGCATTCAGTTTTGGATGTTGGTGACCACGGAGGCCAGCCCGAGAGGCTGGGGAGCAGTCACACAAGGAAAAAATTTCCAGGGAGTGTGATCAAGTCTGGAGACTTTTCTCCACATAAATATAGCTAAGGGTAAATTTATAATGCTCTAAGCTTAGCAAGACCTCTGCTTCAAGGTCAGCCGGTATTGATCCAGTGGGATAAAACATCACGGCAGTCGCCCACGTAAATAGACAGGGCGGCACAAGAAGCAGGAGGGCAGTGGCAAAAACTGCAAGGACTTTTCGCTGGGCGGAAAATCATGTGATAGCACTGTCAGCAGTGTTTCATTCCGGGAATGGAAACTGGGAAGCAGACTTCCTCAGTAGGCACGACCTCCGCCCGGCAGAGTGGGAACTTCATGGGGAAGTTTTCCACATGATTGTAAACCGTTGGGAATTACCAAAGGTGGACATGATGGCGTCCCGTCTGAACAAAAAAACGGGACAGGTATTGCGCCAGGTTAAGAGACCCTCAGGCAATAGCTGTGGACGTTCTGGTAACACCGTGGGTGTACCAGTCGGTGTATGTGTTCCATCCTCTGCTTTTCATACCTAAGGTACTGAGAATTATAAGACGTAGAGGAGTAAGAACTATACTCATGGCTCCGGATTGGCCAAGAAGGACTTGGTACCCGGAACTTCAAGAGATGCTCACAGAGGACTTATGGCCTCTGCCGCTAAGAAGGGACTTGTTTCAGCAAGTACCATGTCTGTTCCAAGACTTACCGCAGCTGCGTTTGACGGCATGGCGGTGGAACGCCGGATCCTAAGGGAAAAGGCATTCAGGAAGAGGTCATTCCTACCCTGGTCAAAGCCAGAAAGGAGGTGACCGCACAACATTATCACCGCATTTGGAGAAAATATGTTGCGTGGTGTGAGGCCAGGAAGGCCCCGACGGAGGAATTTCAACTGGGTCGATTCCTGCATTTCCTGCAAACAGGAGTGTCTATGGGCCTCAAATTGGGGTCCATTAAGGTTCAAATTTCGGCCCTGTCGATTTTTCTTCCAGAAAGAATTGGCTTCAGTTCCTGAAGTCCAGAAGTTTGTCAAGGGAGTATTGCATATACAACCCCCTTTTGTGCCTCCAGTGGCACTGTGGGATCTCAACGTAGTTCTGGGATTCCTCAAAACACATTGGTTTAAAACCAGTCAAATCTGTGGATTTGAAGCATCTCACATGAAAAGTGAACATGCTCTTGGACCTGGCCTGGACCAGGCGAGTGTCAAATTGGTGTTTTTTTTCTCAAAAAAGCCCATATCTGTTTGTCCATTCGGACAGGGCAGAGCTGCGGACTCGTCCCCAGTTCTCTCCCTAAGGTGGTGTCAGTGTTTCACCTGAACCAGCTTATTGTGGTGTCTTGCGCCTACTAGGGACTTGGAGGACTCCAAGTTGCTAGATGTGGTCAGGGCCCTGAAAATATAGGTTCCAGGACGGCTGGAGTCAGGAAAACTGACTTGCTGTTATCCTGTATGCACCCAACAAACTGGGTGCTCTTGCTTCTAAGCAGACTTTTGCTAGTTGGATGTGTAATACAATTCAGCTTGCACATTCTGTGGCAGGCCTGCCACAGCCAAAATATGTAAATGCCCATTCCACAAGGAAGGTGGGCTCATCTTGGGCGGCTGCCCGAGGAGTCTCGGCTTTACAACTTTGCCGAGCGGCTATTTAGTCAGGGGCAAACACGTTTGTAAAATCCTACAAATTTGATACCCTGGCTAAGGAGGACCTGGAGTTCTCTCATTCGGTGCTGCAGAGTCATCCGCACTCTCCCGCCCGTTTGGGAGCTTTGGTATAATCCCCATGGTCCTTTCAGGAACCCCAGCATCCACTAGGACGATAGAGAAAATAAGAATTTACTTACCGATAATTCTATTTCTCGGAGTCCGTAGTGGATGCTGGGCGCCCATCCCAAGTGCGGATTATCTGCATTACTTGTACATAGTTACAAAAATCGGGTTATTATTTGTTGTGAGCCATCTTTTCAGAGGCTCCGCTGTTATCATACTGTTAACTGGGTTCAGATCACAGGTTGTACAGTGTGATTGGTGTGGCTGGTATGAGTCTTACCCGGGATTCATAAATCCTTCCTTATTGTGTACGCTCGTCCGGGCACAGTATCCTAACTGAGGCTTGGAGGAGGGTCATAGGGGGAGGAGCCAGTGCACACCACCTGATCCTAAAGCTTTACTTTTTGTGCCCTGTCTCCTGCGGAGCCGCTATTCCCGATGGTCCTTTCAGGAACCCCAGCATCCACTACGGACTCCGAGAAATAGAATTATCGGTAAGTAAATTCTTATTATTAAGCTGCTATAAAGGAAACAACACTTCTGTAGGGTTGTTCCTATATATTTATAGCGCTTGGGTGTGTGCTGGCAAACTCTCCCTCTGTCTCCCCAAAGGGCTAGTGGGGTCCTGTCTTCGATAAGAGCATTCCCTGTGTGTCTGCTGTGTGTCGGTACGTGTGTGTCGACATGTATGAGGACGATGTTGGTGTGGAGGCGGAGCAATTGCCGGTAATGGTGATGTCACCCCCTAGGGAGTCGACACCGGAATGGATGGCTTTGTTTATGGAATTACGTGATAATGTCAGCACGTTACAAAAATCAGTTGACGACATGAGACGGCCGGCAAACCAGTTAGTACCTGTCCAGGCGTCTCAGACACCGTCAGGGGCTGTAAAACGCCCTTTACCTCAGTCGGTCGACACAGACCCAGACACGGACACCGAATCTAGTGTCGACGGTGAAGAAACAAACGTATTTTCCAGTAGGGCCACACGTTATATGATCACGGCAATGAAGGAGGCTTTGCATATCTCTGATACTGCAAGTACCACAAAAAGGGGTATTATGTGGGGTCTGAAAAAACTACCTGTAGTTTTTCCTGAATCAGAGGAATTGAATGAAGTGTGTGATGAAGCGTGGGTTAACCCCGATAGAAAACTGCTAATTTCAAAGAAGTTATTGGCATTATATCCTTTCCCGCCAGAGGTTAGGGCGCGCTGGGAAACACCCCCTAGGGTGGATAAGGCACTCACACGCTTATCAAAACAAGTGGCGTTACCGTCTCCTGAAACGGCCGCCCTCAAGGATCCAGCTGATAGGAGGCTGGAAACTACCCTGAAAAGTATATACACTCATACTGGTGTTATACTGCGACCAGCCATCGCCTCAGCATGGATGTGCAGTGCTGGGGTGGTTTGGTCGGATTCCCTGACTGAAAATATTGATACCCTGGATAGGGACAGTATTTTATTGACTATAGAGCAATTAAAGGATGCTTTTCTTTATATGCGAGATGCTCAGAGGGATATTTGCACTCTGGCATCGAGAGCGACAGTGGTCAGGTGATGCGGATTCCAAACGGCATATGGAAGTATTGCCGTATAAAGGGGAGGAATTATTTGGGGTCGGTCTATCGGATTTGGTGGCCACGGCAACAGCCGGGAAATCCACCTTTTTACCTCAGGTCCCCTCCCAACAGAAAAAGACACCGTCTTTTCAGCCGCAGTCCTTTCGTTCCTATAAGAACAAGCGGGCAAAAGGACAGTCATATCTGCCCCGAGGCAAAGGAAAGGGTAAGAGAGTGCACCAAGCAGCTCCCTCCCAGGAGCAGAAGCCCTCCCCGGCTTCTGCAAAGCCCTCAGCATGACGTTGGGGCTTTACAAGCGGACTCAGGGGCGGTTGGGGGTCGACTCAAGAATTTCAGCGCACAGTGGGCTCACTCACAGGTGGACCCCTGGATCCTGCAGGTAGTATCTCAGGGTTACAGGTTGGAATTCGAGAAGTCTCCCCCTCGCCGGTTCCTAAAGTCTGCTCTGCCAACGTCTCCCTCAGACAGGGCGACGGTATTGGAAGCCATTCACAAGCTGTATTCTCAGCAGGTGATAGTCAAGGTACCCCTCCTACAACAGGGAAAGGGGTATTATTCCACACTATTTGTGGTACCGAAGCCGGACGGCTCGGTAAGACCTATTCTAAATCTGAAATCTTTGAACCTGTACATACAAAAATTCAAGTTCAAGATGGAGTCACTCAGAGCAGTGATAGCGAATCTGGAAGAAGGGGACTTTATGGTGTCCCTGGACATCAAGGATGCTTACCTGCATGTCCCAATTTGCCCTTCACATCAAGGGTACCTCAGGTTCGTGGTGCAAAACTGTCATTATCAGTTTCAGACGCTGCCGTTTGGATTGTCCACGGCACCTCGGGTCTTTACCAAGGTAATGGCCGAAATGATGTTTCTTTTGCGAAGAAAAGGCGTATTAATTATCCCTTACTTGGACGATCTCCTGATAAGGGCAAGGTCCAGAGAACAGCTGGAGGACGTAGTAGCACTAACCCAAGTAGTGCTGCAACAGCACGGGTGGATTCTGAATTTTCCAAAATCTCAATTGACCCCGACGACACGTCTGCTGTTCCTGGGAATGATTCTGGACACGGTTCAGAAAAAGGTGTTTCTTCCGGAGGAGAAAGCCAGGGAGTTATCCGAACTTGTCAGGAACCTCCTAAAACCAGGAAAAGTGTCTGTGCATCAATGCACAAGAGTCCTGGGAAAAATGGTGGCTTCTTACGAAGCGATTCCATTCGGCAGATTCCACGCACGAACTTTTCAGTGGGATCTGCTGGACAAATGGTCCGGATCGCATCTGCAGATGCATCAGCGGATAACTTTGTCTCCACGGACAAGGGTGTCTCTTCTGTGGTGGTTGCAGAGTGCTCATCTGTTAGAGGGCCGCAGATTCGGCATACAGGACTGGGTCCTGGTGACCACGGATGCCAGTCTGAGAGGCTGGGGAGCGGTCACACAGGGAAGAAACTTCCAGGGAGTGTGGTCAAGCCTGGAGATGTCTCTTCACATAAATATACTGGAGCTAAGAGCGATTTACAATGCTCTAAGCCTGGCAAAACCCCTGCTTCAGGGTCAGCCGGTGTTGATCCAGTCGGACAACATCACGGCAGTCGCCCACGTAAACAGACAGGGCGGCACAAGAAGCAGGAGGGCAATGGCAGAAGCTGCAAGGATTCTTCGCTGGGCGGAAGATCATGTGATAGCACTGTCAGCAGTGTTCATTCCGGGAGTGGACAACTGGGAAGCGGACTTCCTCAGCAGACACGATCTACACCCGGGAGAGTGGGGACTTCATCCAGAAGTCTTCCACATGATTGTGAACCGTTGGGAAAAACCAAAGGTGGATATGATGGCGTCCCGCCTCAACAAAAAACTGGACAGGTATTGCGCCAGGTCAAGAGACCCTCAGGCAATAGCTGTGGACGCTCTGGTAACACCGTGGGTGTTCCAGTCAGTGTATGTGTTTCCTCCTCTGCCTCTCATACCAAAAGTACTGAGAATTATACGGCAAAGGGGAGTAAGAACGATACTCGTGGCTCCGGATTGGCCAAGAAGAACTTGGTACCCGGAACTTCAGGAGATGCTCACGGAAGATCCGTGGCCTCTACCTCTAAGACGGGACCTGCTTCAGCAGGGACCGTGTCTATTCCAAGACTTACCGCGGCTGCGTTTGACGGCATGGCGGTTGAACGCCGAATTCTAAGGGAAAAAGGCATTCCGGAAGAGGTCATCCCTACCCTGGTAAAAGCCAGGAAGGAGGTGACTGCACAACATTATCACCGCATTTGGAGAAAATATGTTGCGTGGTGTGAGGCCAGGAAGGCCCCGACGGAGGAATTTCAACTGGGTCGATTCCTACATTTCCTGCAAACAGGATTGTCTATGGGCCTCAAATTAGGGTCCATTAAGGTTCAAATTTCGGCCCTGTCGATTTTCTTCCAGAAAGAATTGGCTTCAGTTCCTGAAGTCCAGACTTTTGTAAAAGGAGTACTACATATACAGCCCCTGGTTGTGCCCCCAGTGGCTCCGTGGGATCTTAATGTAGTTTTGGATTTTCTCAAATCCCATTGGTTTGAGCCACTCAAATCGGTGGATTTGAAATATCTTACATGGAAAGTAACCATGCTACTGGCCCTGGCTTCAGCCAGGAGAGTGTCAGAATTGGCGGCTTTATCGTATAAAAGCCCATATCTGATTTTCCATTCGGACAGGGCAGAACTGCGGACGCGTCCTCAGTTTCTGCCTAAGGTGGTTTCAGCGTTTCACCTGAACCAGCCTATTGTGGTGCCTGCGGCTACTAGCGATTTGGAGGATTCCAAGTTGCTGGACGTTGTCAGGGCATTGAAAATATATATTTCAAGGACGGCTGGAGTCAGAAAATCTGACTCGCTGTTTATACTGTATGCACCCAACAAGCTGGGTGCTCCTGCTTCTAAGCAGACGATTGCTCGTTGGATTTGTAGCACAATTCAACTTGCACATTCTGTGGCAGGCCTGCCACAGCCTAAATCTATCAAGGCCCATTCCACAAGGAAGGTGGGCTCATCTTGGGCGGCTGCCCGAGGGGTCTCGGCATTACAACTCTGCCGAGCAGCTACGTGGTCGGGGGAGAACACGTTTGTAAAATTCTACAAATTTGATACCCTGGCTAAAGAGGACCTGGAGTTCTCTCATTCGGTGCTGCAGAGTCATCCGCACTCTCCCGCCCGTTTGGGAGCTTTGGTATAATCCCCATGGTCCTGACGGAATCCCAGCATCCACTAGGACGTCAGAGAAAATAAGATTTTACTTACCGATAAATCTATTTCTCGTAGTCCGTAGTGGATGCTGGGTGCCCATCCCAAGTGCGGATTGTCTGCAATACTTGTACATAGTTATTGTTACAAAAAAATCGGGTTGTTATTGTTGTGAGCCGTCTGTTCAGAGGCTCCTACGTTTGTCATACTGTTAACTGGGTTCAGATCACAGGTTGTACGGTGTGATTGGTGTGGCTGGTATGAGTCTTACCCGGCATTCAAAATCCTTCCTTATTGTGTACGCTCGTCCGGGCACAGTATCCTAACTGAGGCTTGGAGGAGGGTCATAGGGGGAGGAGCCAATGCACACCACCTAGTCCTAAAGCTTTTATTTTTGTGCCCTGTCTCCTGCGGAGCCGCTAATCCCCATGGTCCTGACGGAGTCCCAGCATCCACTACGGACTACGAGAAATAGATTTATCGGTAAGTAAAATCTTATTTTTTCTCTGTGATTTAGTCACCATATCTCTCCTTTATCTCTGCTAGTGCTGACTACACTGCGCAGGGGTTTGGGTTTAGGGATATAGTGCTGCTAATAATTGTACTGTGTTACCTCATAATGCAAGTTATATCATGTCTGCTTCTGAGGGTAACGGTTCTGGGGCTGAACACACTGCCGGTGTTGCTGCAGTCACAGACCCATATGAGGAGAATATGTGTGCTCTGGTTCTGGGGGCTCTTTGCCCCTCAGTGGGACTGTGGCAACGGAGGCACATACTGACCCTCCGTGGGCCGCTTTTTCCACGCTTCTACTTACGCTAGTTCACAAACTAACACCCCCTATGGGACCCCCAATGCCGGTACAACCATATGTGGTCCCTGCAGCTAACCCGCCGTGGGCGGATGAGTTATCTGCTCAATTAAAGAAGTTGAACCAGTCCCTGACTACTAAAAAGTCTGACCAACGCTCGCCTAAGTCCAAGAGGTCCTCTAAGCGAGCGCTCGTCTCCTCACAATCCACTGCTGTCACTGATACCTCGTCTGATGAAGACAGCACATACACTGACCCCACAGGTTCTGACTCAGATACGGCTGATGGGGAGGGTAGTTCACATGTGGATGTTCCTGATCTTTTGGAGGCTATTAAGTTAATTCTGCAGATTACGGATGATCCCGAGCCATCCGTTCCTCCTAAAAAACCAGATAGATTCAAGCGTCAGAAGGTGTTTAAGCAGGTTTTACCTCACTCTGACGACCTAGTGGATATACGTCAGGAACCCTGGGAAAGCCCGGGTACGAAGTTTGTGCCTCAAAAGAAGATGCTGGCTCGCTATCCCTTCGCGCCAGAGCTGTCTAAGAATCGGGAAACGCCTCCTCCAGTGGACTTACATGTGGCTAGGATGGTGGTTTCCTCAGCTCTACCTGTCACTACCGTCACGTCTCTAAAAGAGCCTACGGACAAACGTGTCGAGGGTTGTCTGAAAGCGATTTACACCCTCACGGGTGCTGCACAAAGGCCCACCATTGCAGCTACATGGGCTGCAGAGGCTATTGAAGCATGTGCCTTGGAGTTAGAAGCTGAAATCTCCTCTGACCATGCTAGACAATGCTTGTCATATATTGTCACAGCTTCTCGCTATATTAAAGAGGCGGCTTCTGATGCCGGTATCCTAGCAGCCAAGGCCTCTACTATGTCAGTCCTGGCTCGCCGGATATTGTGGCTGAGATCCTGGTCTGTGGATCTGCACTCTAGAAAAACCCTGGAGGTACTCCCTTTCAAGGGAGATATTCTGTTTGGGGAGGACTTAAATAAGATAGTGGCTGACTTGGCTACTGCCAAAACTGCCTGTCTGCCTAATACAGCTCCTTCTGTGTCGAAGGCCAAAGGCACGTCTTTTCGCCCCTTTCGTCCTTCAGGTAAAGCAAAAGGTCAGGCATACCATAAGCAGGCCCGCCCTTCCAAACCTGGTAAGCCGGAGCCCAAAAGAGTCTGGGCTGCCCGTCAGCCAGCTGCCAAGACTAATAAGCCTGCCGCATGACGGGGCGGGCCTTCCCCTGGGGGATCCCAGGGTGGGGGGCCGGCTTCTAGGGTATACCCAGGAATGGTTGAAGACCACTTCAGATGCCTGGGTACGGGATGTCGTCACTCGAGGTTACGCCATAGCCTTCAAAAACCACCCCCCTCATCGATTTTGCCAAACAGACGTCCCGTCGGACCAGACAAAGGCAAACACTCTACATTCGGTGGTACAGACCCTCCTGAATACAGGAGTCGTAGTACAGGTGCCTCTTGCTCAGAGAGGCCGGGGGCACTATTCTCCGCTGTTTCTAGTCCCATTCTCAATCTGAAGGCACTGGACAGGTTTGTGAAGGTATCCAAGTTCCGTATGAAAACCCTTCGCTCGATAGTTCTGGCCTTGGAACCTGGGGACTACATGGTCTCCCTGGACATACAGGATGCTTACCTGCATATTCCTATAGCAGTGTCACATCAACAATACCTGAGGTTCGCTATTGGCAACTTACATTACCAGTTTCGGGCGTTACCTTTTGGTTTAACAACGGCTCCGCGAGTCTTCACCAAAGTTATGGCGGTAATGACGGTGGTACTCCGCCGTCAAGGGGTCAGGATACTGCCGTATCTGGACGACTTGTTAATCCTGGCAAATTTCCCAGATCTTCTCCTGCGTCATCTGGACATGACGGTCCAGTTTCTACAAGCCCACGGTGGCTCATCAACTGGAAGAAATCCTCCCTGGTCCCTGCTCAGAGCATGGTGCACCTGGGAGCGCTGTTGGACTCACAACCAGAGGTTGTTCTTGTCTCAGGAGAAAGTCCCGAAGCTTCAGGACAGGATTTGTTGCTTCCTTTCTCGTCCGCAGGTGTCGATACACTCAGCAATGCAGGTGCTGGGCCTCATGGTCTCGGCATTCGACATGGTGGAGTATGCTCAATTCCATTCTCGCCCCCTCCAGAGGCTGATCTTAGCCAAGTGGGACGGCCTGCTTCACTGGATCAGGTCTCATATGATCTCTTTGACTCCGGAGGTCCGTCTGTCACTGCTCTTGTGGCTCCAGGACCAACAATTGTGCAGGGGCCGTCCCTTCTGGATATCCAACTGGGTCCTGTTAACGACAGATGCCAGTCTAAGAGGTTGGGGCGCGGTGCTGGAGCAGCACTCCTTGCAGGGTTGGTGGACCAAGGAGGAATCTCTCCTCTCGATCAACATTCTGGAGTTGCGGGCGGTCTTCAATGCGTTGAACCTAGCCCAGCATTTGATTCAGAACCGTCCTGTTCAAGTACAGTCGGACAACGCCACCACAGTGGCTTACATAAATCATCAAGGCGGCACTCGAAGCCATCTGGCAATGAAGGAAGTCTCACGGCTTCTACGTTGGGCAGAATGCCATCTACTGGCAATATCGGCAATATTAATTCCGGGAGTCCTGAATTGGGAAGCGGACTTTCTCAGTCGACAGGACGTACATGCCGGCAAGTGGGGCCTTCATCCAGAAGTGTTTCAACTCCTCGTGGAAAGGTGGGGTCTTCCAGGTGTGGATCTGATGGTGTCTTGACACAATCACAAGGTTCCGGTCTTCGGAGCAAAGACAAGGGATCCTCAAGCAGCATTCGTGGATGCGCTGGCAGTGCCATGGAGGTTTCGGCTGCCGTACATGTTCCCTCCGGTGTCACTCCTGCCCAGGGTAATTCGGAAGTTCAAGCAAGAAAAAGGAAATCTGCTTCTCATAGCTCCGGCGTCGCCCAGACGGTACTGGTTCTCAGACCTGCAACGCCTATCGTCAGAGCGTCCACTTCTACTTCCACAACGCCCAGACCTCCTCGTTCAGGGCCCTTGTGTCTACCAGGATCTAGCCCGGCTATCTTTGACGGCATGGCTCTTGAAGCTTCCGTCTTGAGGACTAAGGGTTTTTCTGAAGAGGTCATTAAAACTATGTTGCGGGCCCGGAAACCGGCTTCTGCTCGGATTTACCATAGGGTCTGGCATTCATACTTTGGTGCGCATCTAACAATTATGACGCTTCCAAGTTTAGTACAGCCAAACTGTTGGCTTTTCTGCAGCAGGGCCTAGATTTAGGCCTGCGTCTGGCCTCCCTCAAGGTTCATATTTCTGCCTTGTCGGTGTGGTTTCAGAGAAAAATTGCGACTTTACCTGATGTTCATACTTTCACTCAGGGTGTGTTGCGTATCCAACCTCCCTATGTCCCGCCTGTGGCTCCTTGGGACTTGTCGGTGGTTTTGGAGGCGTTGCAGGAGCCTCCATTCGAACCTCTCGGTTCAGCTGACCTTAAGTGGCTTTCCCTTAAGGTGGTGTTCTTGCTGGCTATTGCTTCTGCTAGAAGGGTGTCGGATCTGGGTGCCTTGTCTTGTAGTTCCCCATATCTGATTTTTCACCGTGACCGGGCGGTTCTTAGGACTCGTCCCGGATATTTACCTAAGGTGGTTTCTTCGTTCCACCTTAATCAGGAGATTGTGGTTCCAGCCTTTGATTTCCTGATTTGTCTCCCAAAGAGCGGTCTTTGGATGTGGTACGGGCTCTCCGTATCTATGTGAAGAGAACTGCTTCTATTCGAAAATCTGATTCTCTCTTTGTTTTGTTTGGATTTCACAAACGTGGCTGGCCTGCTCACAAGCAGACCCTGGCCAGATGGATTAGAATGGTGATTGCACATGCTTATGTGACGGCTGGTCTCTCTGATCCTGTTCACATCACGGCCCATTCTACTCGGTCTGTTGGACCTTCTTGGGTGGCCCAACGTGGTGCGACCCTTGAACAATTGTACAAGGCGGCTACGTGGTCCTCCGGGAACACGTTCATAAGGTTCTATGCCTTCGATACTGCCGCTTCCCAAGATGCTTCCTTTGGACGTCGGGTTCTTGTGCCCGCTACAGTGCGTCCCCTCCCATAAGGAACTGCTTTAGGACATCTCCATTGTCCAGACTTGTGGAGCCCAGTGTACCCCGCAGCAGAAAACAAGTTTTATGGTAAGAACTTACCTTTGTTAAAACTCTTTCTGCAAGGTACACTGGGCTCCACAAGGCGCCCACCCTGACGCACTTAGCTTCTTTGGGTTCATTTGGCATTAGCCGCTGACACTTCTCTTGTCGTGAGAGTGTGGTGTATGTGGCTACTAACCGTTGTTGTCTCTTTTCCTGCTACTGTATTGGGCTGGTTAACTAAAACTGAGCTCCTGTGCTGGGAGGCGGGGTGATATAGGAGGCGGCGCTGTGCATTCTGGGAACAGTCAAAACTTTGAGTCTGTTGGTGCCTCGGATCAAGATCCTACTCTACACCCCATTGTCCAGACTTGTGGAGCCCAGTGTACCTCGCAGAAAAAGTTTTAACAAAGGTAAGTTCTTACCATAAAACTCGTTTTCTCTGACGTCCTAGTGGATGCTGGGAACTCCGTAAGGACCATGGGGAATAGCGGGCTCCGAAGGAGGCTGGGCACTCTAGAAAGATTTATGACTACCTGGTGTGCACTGGCTCCTCCCACTATGACCCTCCTCCAAGCCTCAGTTAGATCTTGTGCCCGGCCGAGGTTGGATGCACACTAGGGGCTCTCCTGAGCCCTTAGAAAGAAAGTATAGATTTAGGTTTTTTATTTTCAGTGAGACCTGCTGGCAACAGGCTCACTGCAGCGAGGGACTAAGGGGAGAAGAAGCGAACTCGCCTGCTTGCAGCCGGATTGGGCTTCTTAGGCTACTGGACACCATTAGCTCCAGAGGGATCGACCGCAGGCCCAGTCCTTGGTGTTCGGTCCCGGAGCCGCGCCGCCGTCCCCCTTACAGAGCCAGAAGCAAGAAGAGGTCCGGAAAAACGGCGGCAGAAGACATCAGTCTTCACCAAGGTAGCGCACAGCACTGCAGCTGTGCGCCATTGCTCCTCATACACACTTCACACTCCGGTCACTGAGGGTGCAGGGCGCTTGGGGGGGGCGCCCTGAGCAGCAATAAAAACACCTTGGCTGGCAAAAATACCACAATATATAGCCCCAGAGGCTATATATGTGGTAAATACCCCTGCCAGAATCCAGAAAAAAGCGGGAGAATAGGCCGCGGAAAAGGGGCGGAGCTATCTCCCTCAGACACACTGGCGCCATTTTCTCTTCACAGTGCAACTGGAAGAAAGCTCCCCAGGCTCTCCCCTGTAGTTTTCAGGCTCAAAGGGTAAAAAAGAGAGGGGGGGCACTAAATTTAGGCGCTATATTGTATATACAAGCAGCTATGGGGGAAAATTCACTCAGTTATAGTGTTAATCCCCTCATTATATAGCGCTCTGGTGTGTGCTGGCATACTCTCTCTCTGTCTCCCCAAAGGGCTTTGTGGGTCCTGTCCTCAGTCAGAGCATTCCCTGTGTGTGTGCGGTGTGTCGGTACAGCTGTGTCGACACGTTTGATGAGGAGGCTTATGTGATGGCAGAGCAGATGCCGATAAATGTGATGTCGCCCCCTGTGGGGCCGACACCAGAGTGGATGGTTAGGTAAAAGGTATTAACCGACAGTGTCAACTCCTTACATAAAAGGGTGGATGACGTAACAGCTGTGGGACAGCCGGCTTCTCAGCCCGTGCCTGCCCAGGCGTCTCAAAGGCCATCAGGGGCTCAAAAACGCCCGCTCATTCAGATGGCAGACACAGATGTCGACACGGAGTCTGACTCCAGTGTCGACAAGGTTGAGACATATACACAATCCACTAGGAACATCCGTGACTTGATCCCGGCAATAAAGAAAATGTGTTACACATTTCTGACATTAACCTCTAAAAATTGGGTTTTTATGTTTGGGGAGAAAAAGCAGGCAGTGTTTTGTTCCCCAATCAGATGAATGAATGAAGTGTGTGAAAAGCGTGGGTTCCCCCTGATAAGAAACTGGTAATTTCAAAAAAGTTACTGATGGCGTACCTTTTCCCGCCAGAGGATAAGTTACGCTGGGAGATATCCCCTAGGGTGGATAAGGCGCTCACACGGTTGTCAAAATAGGTGGCACTGCCGTTTTAGGAACGGCCACTTTGAAGGTACCTGTTGATAAAAAGCAGGAGGCTATCCTGAAGTCTGTATTTACACACTCAGGTACTAGACTGAAACCTGCAGAGCGTGCTGCTGCAGCGTGGTCGGTGACCCTGTCAAACATACTAGTTTGCTAACATGAGAACATATTAAAGACGTCGTCTTATATATGAGGGATGCACAGAGGGATATTTTGCCGGCTGGCATCCAAAATGAATGTAATGTCCATTCTGTCAGGAGGGTATTAGAGACCTGTCACTGGACAGGTGATGCTGACCTTAAAAGGCGCATAGAGATTCTGCCTTATAAGGGTGAGGAATTATTTGGGGATGGTCTCTGGGACCTCGTATCCGCAGCAACAGCTGGGAATAAATATTTTTACCTCAGTTTTCCTCACAGACTAAGAAAGCACTGTATTATCAGGTACAGTCCTTTCGGCTTCAGAAAAGCAAGCGGGTCAAAGGCGCTTCCTTTCTGTACAAAGACAAGGGAAGAGGGAAAAAGCTGCACCAGTCAGCCTGTTCCCAGAATCATAATTCTTCTCTCGCTTCCTCTGAGTCCACAGCATGACGCGGGGGCTCCACAGGTGTAGCCAGGTACGCTGGGGGGCCGTCTCAAAAATTTCAGCGATCAGTGGGCTCGCTCACAGGTGGATCCCTGTTTCATTCAAGTAGTATTTCAGGGGTACAAGCTGGAAAATCGAGATGTCTTCCCCCCGCCGTTTCCTCAAATATGCCTTGCCGACAACTCCCTCAGGCAGGGAGGCTGTGCTAGAGGCAATTAATAAGCTGTATTCCCAGCAGGTAATACTTAAGGTGCCCCTACTTCAACAAGGACGGGGTTACTATTCCACACGGTTTGGGGTACCGAAACCGCATGGTTCGGTGTGACCCTTCTTTATATTTCAAATCCTTGAACACATGCATAAAAAATTCAAGTTCAAGATGGAATCGCTCAGGGCGGTTATTGCAAGCCTTGACGAGGGGGATTATATGGTATACCGGGACATCAAGGATGCTTACCTGCATGTCCCTATTTACTATCCTCGTCAGGAGTACCTCAGATTTGTGGTACAGGATTACCATTACCAAGTCCAGACTCTGCCGTTTGGACTGTACATGGCACCGAGGGTGTTACCAAGGTAATGGCCGGAATGATGATACTCCTTCGAAAAAGGGGAGTTTTAATTATCCCGTACTTGGACAATCTCCTTATAAGGGCGAGGTCCAAGGAGCAGTTGCTAGTCGGGGTAGCACTATTTTGGAAAGTGCTACAACAGCACGGTTGGATTCTAAACAGTCCAGAGTCACAGCTGGTTCCTACGACACGTCTACTGTTCCTGGGGATGGTTCTGGACACAGACCAGAAATAAGTGTTTCTCCCGGTGGAGAAAGCCAAGGAGCTGTCATCTCTAGTCAGAGACCTCCTGAAGCCAAAACAGTTATCGGTGCATCATTGCACGCGAGTCCTGGGAAAAATGTTAGCTTCCTACGAAGCAATCCCATTCGGCAGGTTCCATGCAAGAACTTTTCAGGGGGACCTGTTAGACAAGTGGTCCGGGTTGCATCTTCAGATGCATTAGGCTGATAACCCTGTCTCCAAGGACCAGGGTATCTCTACTGTAGTGGCTGCAGAGTGCCCATCTTCAAGAGGGCCGCAGGTTCGACATACAGGACTAGGTCCTAGTGACCATGGATGCCAGCCTTTGAGGCTGGGGGGCAGTCACACAGGGAAGAAACTTCCAGGGACTTTGGTCAAGTCAGGTGACTTCCCTACATAAATATTCTGGAACAGAGGGCCATTTACAATGCCCTGAGTCAGGCAAGGCCTCTGCTTCAAAACCAGCCGGTCCTGATCCAATCAGGCAACATCACGGCAGTCGCCCATGTAAACCAACAGGGCGGCACAAGAAGCAGGATGGCGATGGCAGAAGCCACAAGGATTCTCCGATGGGCGGAAAATCATGTGTTAGCACCGTCAGCAGTGTTCATTCCCGGAGTGGACAACTGGGAAGCAGATCTTCTCAGCAGACACGACTTCCACCCGAGAGTGTGGGGACTTCATCCAGAAGTCTTCCAAAGGATTGTACACCATTGGGAAAGGCCACAGGTGGACATGAAGGCGTCCCGCCTCAACAAAAAGCTATAAAAGATATTGCGCCAGGTCAAGGGACCTTCAGGCGATAGCTGTGGACGCTCTGGTAACACCGTGGGTGTACCAGTCATTTTATGTGTTCCCCCCTCTGCCTCTCATACCAAAGGTACTGAGAATAATAAGAAGGCGAGGAGTAAGAACGATACTCGTGGTTCTGGATTGGCCAAGAAGAGCCTGGTACCCAGAACTTCAAGAAAATATATCAGAGGACCCATGGCCTCTGCCGCTCAGACAGGACCTGCTGCAGCAGGGGCCCTGTCTGTTCCAAGACTTACCGCGGCTACGTTTTGATGGCATGGCGGTTGAACGCCGGATCCTAAAGGAAAAGGGCATTCCGGAGGAAGTCATTCCTACGCTGATTCAAGCCAGGAAAGATGTAACTGCAAAACATTATGACCGCATATGGCGGAAATATGTTGCTTGGTGTGAGGCCAAAAAAGGCCCCAACAGAGGAATTTCAACTAGGTCGATTTCTGCATTTCCTACAAGCAGGAGTGTCTATGGGCCTAAAATTAGGCTCCATTAAGATGCAGATCTCGGCTCTGTCGATTTTTCTTCCAGAATGCATTAGCTTCAGTACCTGAAGTTCAGACATTGTAAAAGGAGTGCTGCATATTCAGCCCCCGGTTGTGCCTCCAGTGGCTCCTTGGGATCTCAACGTGGTGTTGAGTTTCTTAAAATCACATTGGTTTGAACCACTAAAAACCGTGGATCTAAAATATCTCACGTTGAAAGTGGTCATGTTATTGGCCTTGGTTTCGGCCAGGCGTGTATCAGAATTGGCGGCTTTGTCATATAAAAGTCCTTATCTGATTTTCCATATGGATAGGGCAGAATTGAGGACTCGTCCCCAGTTTCTCCCTAAGGTGGTATCAGCTTTTCACTTGAACCAACCTATTGTAGTGCCTGCGGCTACTAGGGACTTGGAGGATTCCAAGTTACTGGACGTAGTCAGGGCCTTGAAAAATTATGTTTCCAGGACGACTAGAGTCAGGAAAATTGACTCGCTATTTATCCTGTATGCACCCAACAGGCTGGGTGCTCCTGCTTCTAAGCAGACTATCGCTCGCTGGATCTGTGACACGATTCAGCAGGCGCATTCTGCGGCTGGACTGCCGCATCTTAAATCAGTGAAAGCCCATTCCACAGGGAAGGTGGGCTCATCTTGGGCGGCTGCCCGAGGGGTCTCGGCTTTACAACTTTGCCGAGCTGTTACTTGGTCAGGGGCAAACACGTTTGCAAAATTCTACAAAATTGATACCCTGGCTGAGGAGGACCTTGAGTTCTCTCATTCGGTGCTGCAGAGTCACCCGCACTCTCCCGCCCGTTTGGGAGCTTTGGTATAATCCCCATGGTCCTTACGGAGTTCCCAGCATCCACTAGGACGTCAGAGAAAATAAGATTTTACTCACCGGTAAATCTATTTCTCGTAGTCCGTAGTGGATGCTGGGCGCCCATCCCAAGTGCGGATTGTCTGCAATACTTGTATATAGTTATTGCCTAACTAAAGGGTTATTGTTGAGCCATCTGTTGAGAGGCTCAGTTATATTCATACTGTTAACTGGGTATAGTATCACGAGTTATACGGTGTGATTGGTGTGGCTGGTATGAGTCTTACCCGGGATTCAAAATCCTTCCTTATTATGTCAGCTCGTCCGGGCACAGTGTCCTAACTGAGGCTTGGAGGAGGGTCATAGTGGGAGGAGCCAGTGCACACCAGGTAGTCATAAATCTTTCTAGAGTGCCCAGCCTCCTTCGGAGCCCGCTATTCCCCATGGTCCTTACGGAGTTCCCAGCATCCACTACGGACTACGAGAAATAGATTTACCGGTGAGTAAAATCTTATTTTTAAGGCTAGGACTCTTTATAGTTTGCTTATACAATCTCAGACATTGGGTACGTGGCAATCAATCACCCTAATGTGGCAGAAGGATATACCTACCTTACCATTTGATAACACACTGTTTAAATATTTTGATAAGATAATGAGAACGGTTAGATCAACCTCACTGCAAGAGGTCCATTTCAAAACCACTTCCAGGGCTTAATTTTCTCGAAAGCTTCTATGTGCCTGATGAATCTGGATTTTGGTTGAAATGTTCGCACTCATCAGCTACTCTTTCAGAATTTCTGGTCATGTAGATATGTAACAATGTTTCTGGAACAAAATACTTGTATTTATAAATGTATCCTTCTCCCTCAGAGTTCTCCTGGACCCTGTTCCCCTCCTATTTGCAAATTTTGATAATTGGCAGATTCCCCAGTCACACCACACTTTACTCCCCTTTTTAACAATTTTTGTGACAGTTGCCAAAAAGGTTATCTTACAGTCATGGACTTCCAAATCTTCTCCCACCTTCTCTAAGGTACATGGTTTACTAATAAAAAAACGTATACTTTGATCGTTTTTCAACTCTACCAAATGCACAAGAAGAGGGTCCAAAGTTTTTTAGAAAATGGGGACCATATATTGCTACTAGACCTTATTCACAGCAATTGCAAATTGAAACTATGTTCGCATGACGACTACGCTATAGCAGATTCTCGCCTACCTTGGGCCATGCATGTCTACTGCCCAGATGCTAGATGTTCTTTATTATTACTACTCAGTCCTTTTTACCCAATTTGGTATTTCTGAGTTGTCTATTCAAACAAATACTTGATGTCAGACTATCTCCCCCTCCTTCCATATCCCCCCTCCCTCACTTATCTTCTCTTTACTGTTTTTGACCTGTGTCTATGTTTGATTTTGACTTGTATTATATTGGCTAGTCTATTGTTGTAACGACTTGCCTTTCTTTAATTGTCACACGTCACACTTGACTCACAATGTTTTATTAATGTGTGAAATTTCATGATATATGTCATCTCCCAATATTAATGACATTTGACACTTTCGCCTTCTGGAAATTCATCTCATAGTAGCGATTGATTTCTTCCATAGTACTTGCCTTTATATGTACACATGTATACCTGCTATGTTTTTTCGCAATGCCATTTCCTTTTGTAAAAATTCAGAAAATCTTAAATAAATATATTTAAAAAATAAATAAAAAACTAAGAAATCACATGTACATAAGTATTCGCAGCCTTTGCTCAATACTTTAAAATACTTTACTTTTCAATAAGGTACTAGCTTGCATAAAACAGGGAATTGAGACAAAGGATGAAAGCATAATTCTGCTGTTATATAAATCATTGGTATGGCTACATTTTAAATACAGTATTGTGTACAATTCTGGGCACCACATTATAAAAAGATATCTTAGAGCTTGAAAGGGTGAACTACAAAATTGTATAAGGGGTCAGAGGCACTGGATTATGAGGAAAGGCTTACCAGGTTAGATATGTTTACACTAGAAAAGAGGCGTCTAAGAGGGGACATAATAAATATTTATAAATATATAAAAGGACAATACATGGAGCCAACAGGAGATTTGTTTATTGAGAGATCTCTACACTGGACACGCGGACACCCTCTGAGGTTGGAGGAGAGGAAATTTCATACCCAGTGAAGGAGGGTTTTTTTTCACACTAAGGGCATAAGGATCTTGAATTCTTTGGCAGTGAAGGTAGTAATGTCGGACTCGGTCAGGGTCGGACTGGCCCATAGGGGTCAGGGGAAATTTCCGGAGGGCCCCACTGCTGGGGAGGGGATGGGGGGCGGCCACCCCTTCCTCTAGGGATCAGGTTCCACATTGTGTGCTTGCATTATACATTATGCATACTGTATGCTACATTCTACTGCAATGTTCTATGGTGTATTTATCATGCATACACTAGCAGTATTTACTATATATATATATATATATATATATATACTGCTCAAAAAAATAAAGGGAACACTAAAATAATACATCCTAGATCTGAATGAATGAAATATTCTTATTAAATAATTTGTTCTTTACATAGCTGAATGTGCTGACAACAAAATCACACAAAAATTATCAATGGAAATCACATTTATTAACCCATGGAGGTCTGGATTTGGAGTCACCCTCAAAATTAAAGTGGAAAAACACACTACAGGCTGATCCAACTTTGAGGTAATGTCCTTAAAACAAGTCAAAATGAGGCTCAGTAGTGTGTGTGGCCTCCATGTGCCTGTATGACCTCTCTACAACCCACACAAGTGGCTCAGGTAGTGCAGCCACAAATGTGCATGTGTCTACTCAAACGATCAGAAACAGACTCCATGAGGGTGGTATGAGGGCCCAATGTCCACAGGTGGGGGTTGTGCTTACAGCCCAACACCGTGCAGGACGTTTGGCATTTGCCAGAGAACACCAAGATTGGCAAATTCGCCACTGGCACCCTGTGCTCTTCACAGATGAAAGCAGGTTCTCACTGAGCACATGTGACAGACGTGACAGAGTCTGGAGACGCCAAGGAGAACGTTCTGCTGCCTGCAACATCCTCAGCATGACCGGTTTGGCAGTGGGTCAGTAATGGTGTGGGGTGGCATTTCTTTGGGGGGCCGCACAGCCCTCCATGTGCTCGCCAGAGGTAGCCTGACTGCCATTAGGTAACGAGATGAGATCCTCAGACCCCTTGTGAGACCATATGCTGGTGCAGTTGGCCCTGGGTTCCTCCTAATGCAAGGCAATGCTAGACCTCATGTGGCTGGAGTGTGTCAGCAGTTCTTGCAAGACGAAGGCATTGATGCTATGGACTGGCCCGCCCGTTCCCCAGACCTGAATCCAATTGAGCACATCTGGGACATCATGTCTTGCTCCATCCACCAACTCCACGTGGCACCACAGACTGTCCAGGAGTTGGTGGATGCTTTAGTCCAGGTCTGGGAGGAGATCCCTCAGGAGACCATCCACCACCTCATCAGGAGCATGCCCAGGCATTGTAGGGAGGTCATACAGGCATGTGGAGGCCACACACACTACTGAGCCTCATTTTGACTTGTTTTAAGGACATGACATCAAAGTTGGATCAGCCTGTAGTGTGTTTTTCCACTTTAATTTTGAGGGTGACTCCAAATCCAGACCTCCATGGGTTAATAAATTTGATTTCCATTGATAAGTTTTGTGTGATTTTGTTGTCAGCACATTCAACTATGTAAAGAACAAAGTATTTAATAAGAATATTTCATTCATTCAGATCTAGGATGTGTTATTTTAGTGTTCCCTTTATTTTTTTGAGCAGTGTATATATATATATATATATATATATATATCATGGTGCCCAGACCATGCACTCACTAATGGTTAGCCTTGCTTCTAAGCATGGGCCCCTATAACTGCATTTCCCCGGTGGGCCCTTCATGCCCCAGTCCGACACTGGACTCTGTCAATACGGGTTAGATAAAGTTCTAACTTAAAAAGATATCCAAGGAAAAACTGCATGTATTTTAGAAAAATTTATTTTAGGAAAACTATGGATTCTAGTAGTCAACTGGACAAAAAACGCTCTTCACTTGAGTCAATATGGGTTAGATATAGATAATGTATTCTAGAAAAATCTATTTTAGAAAACTAAGCATTCTAGTAGTCAACTAGACGAAAAACAGTCATTATGGGTTAAGCTACGGTTATTTATTTATTACCAGTTATTTATATAGTGCACACATATTCCGCTGCGCTTTACAGAGAATATTTGCCCATTCACATCAGTCCCTGCCCCAGTGGAGCTTACAATCTAGATTCTCTATTACATGTACACACAGACACATTCACTAGGGTTAATTTTGTTGGAAGCCAATAAACCTACCAGTATATTTTTGGATTGTGGGATGAAACCGAAGAACAAGGAGGAAACCCATACAAGTACGTGGAGAATATACAAACGCCACACAGGCCTTGGTAGAAATCGAACCCATGACCTCAGTGCTGTGAGGCAGTAATGCTAACCGTTACACCATTCGTACTGCCTATGGTTATATAGAGAATAGTATAGGCAGGCATGTCCAAACTGCGGCTCTCCAGCTGTTGAGAAACTACACATCCCAGCATGCCCTGATACAGCTTTAGCATTCTCTGACAGCAAAACTGTGTCAGGGCATGCTGGGATATGTAGTTTCACAACAGCTGGAGGGCCGCAGTTTGGACATGCCTGGTATAGGGTCAATATATAAAGGTTGAACTCAATGGACAACTTATCTTTTTTTCAATCTCATTAACTATGTTACTATGTATTAAACCAAGTATACAGATTGGATGGTATCGGAATCCCGGCGTTTGGGTTGACGGCAGTCAGAATACCGACAGCGGCATCAGGATCCCGACAACTACTAAGTAAGTATACTACTAATCCCTAACCCTCCTAGCCTGAACCCTGACCCTAACCCCCCACCAGCCTAACCCTCCCCGGTGGTGCCTAACTCTAACCTCTCCCTACTCGCAACCTAAACCTAACCCTCTCCAGTGATGCCTTACCCTAACCCTCTCCCCCTGCATTCTAAAGCCCCCTTCTGCAGCAGACTTTTTTTTGGATTCCGGAGATTGGGATCCCGGATCCGGTATTCCGAGCAGTGTCGGGATTCCAGAGTCAGTATTTCTCCTGCCAGTATACCGAACAGCGGATCTTGACTGAATCCAGTACATATACAGTAGCATAGCTGCCTATGGGCAAATGTACAGTTCTGTGCACGCAATGCGGGATCAATTTTGGCCTGGATGACTTGTATCAAACTCTGGGACAGATGTATTAACCTGGAGAAGGCATAAGGAAGTGATAAACCAGTGATATGTGCAAGGTGATAAACGAACCAGCTAATCAGCTCCAATATGTAAATTAACAGGAGCTGATTGGCTGGTGCATTTATCACCTTGCACATATCACTGGTTTATCACTTCCTTATGCCTTCTCCAGGTTAATACATCTGCCCCTCTGTACCAGCTTCTGTTTTCAGATGACTGCTCTTTTTAATGTGCTTCTTCAAAAAGTGCAAATAGGCACCAAGAGGTCAGTGAAATATTCCGCAGACCCCAAACCTGTGCAAGAAAACAGTATCCAGCAACAGAAAGAAACGCTATCTGCAGTTGTTGTACAGTAGCTGCTCAAAGTGTTGAAAAGAGTGAATCATTTCTGTTAGAAAACAACACTGTAACCTTGTTGATTGTTCAGTTTTGGCAGACAGCTAGAGCCACACTAACAAGCGACTCTGTGTGCAAGAGAACTGACTAAAGGAGACAAATAACAGGTTTTATAATGTCCAGTTTCTAAAAGGAATGAAAAACAGCTCATTCAATCCTCTCTGTTCTCATCCACTAACCTGTTCATGTATATCCAACCATCTAGTTCATACATTCTCAAAGCATTGCTGCATCATATAATTATTATTTTG
Organism: Pseudophryne corroboree; assembly: GCF_028390025.1. Taxonomy (NCBI): domain Eukaryota; kingdom Metazoa; phylum Chordata; class Amphibia; order Anura; family Myobatrachidae; genus Pseudophryne; species Pseudophryne corroboree. Next base: position 277,526,548 of record NC_086445.1, read on the forward strand.
TGCTATTGAATAATGAGTGATTTCTGCTTTTGTAAATATTTTGTAGACACGTAGAGAGATTTATTGAAACTTGAAAAGGAAACAAAGCCACTAGTTCACATTTATATGGAAGGACGTTTATTACGAACAGTGCCGTAACAGGGTTTTTCTGCATCCTGTGTCGCTCACACCCTCTGAGCACATGACGTCATGTGGAGGGGGCGGTGTAGCAGCACTGGGAATTACAGCACTCTGTGGGGCTGTGAGAGCTGCACTGTGCACATCTAGATCTTCCAAAGAATGCTCCGTGTGCCTCTGGAAACTTATTGCACACACCTCATATATCTGGCATGTGCTCTTTCTTTTCTCTGCGGCAGGTTGCCATGTTAGACAATATATACTTATCTAACAGAGTGGACACAGAGGACCTGATCTTACTTTGTATAGAGATTGGTGCTTGTGCTTAATCTTTGTATGCACAGAAAATTTGTAGATTTGCTAATAGGTAGAATTGTATGCATCTTACGGTGTGACTTTCCCCTGTTCATGTGCTTAATTTTGGGACTTGTCGTCGTCGTCGTCGTCATCATCATCAGTGTCCACTTGCAAAAGTTGCACCTGGAAACATATACGTAATAACATTTACAATATATGCATCTAAAGAGTAAGAAGTATTAAACATAACCTTTATTATGTTAATGAAATCCTTTTTTAACAAGATTATATTGGTACCAAGGTTTTAAAACAGCTAAAACAAAATTCACAGGCACAAAAAAAATAATGTATAATGTATATAGAGAACATGAAATACTGTTTGTCATGTCTTTATTCTAGTCTCACTATGGTCCAAACATATAAGTCTGTATTTTTTTTTAATGTACCACAGTGATCACTCCATCATTAACATGTATTTAAGAAGTAAATAAAGCCTATACAACAGTGGTACCCAAACTTTCTTGAATCATGGCGCCCTAGAGTATCAGCATTATTTTTACGGTACTCCTAGACCAAAAGGTTATAATTGAGAAATTCAACCACAAATTATTAAATTAAGTAAATTGTGCTTACCTGTCATCCTTAGGTCCACTTATGTAATAGTGGACTTCTGTTTGCCCACATTTTCTGAATAGTTTTGACTATCATATTGACCATAAATAATTTGATTTGGTCCTGGACCAGCAACCTGTTGTCAAAGTCAAAAATATTACATAGAGAGAACATACAAACCACACACACATTTAAGTCGCTATACTTGCAAATATGCGCAGCGAGCACAGCAATATATGGAAACACGCATTTGCTCGGACATGGCACGGAGATGGATTCGGCGCTTGTTTCATACAGTACATGGTTATAATAATGTCAAGCACCAGACATCATGGAGATTTAGAATTGGCTGATGAATTGATGTCATGAATATGTATTATCTGAACAGAACCAGATGCGCCCATCATGTTTGGTATTGAAGCAAGCAGAATGATGTGTGGGTTAGTTTGATGCTGGTTGTGAAGTTGTGGGACATTGCAGCGGATAGATATGATTATATGTATAAAAGCTGAGATCACTTTGTTGAGAACAATGGATGATCAAGCCAACCTTTTACTAAGATTTTCAGGGCTGAACCTGATTAACATATACAAAGGAGAGAGAGAGACCCCTCCCCTAGGAACAGACACACAGGAGGATAGTTCCTGTCTGGGGGGGTTGGGGGTCAGTTTTTGCTGGTGGCCTCAGAGAACAGATGTAATGAAGCTACACTCAGAACAAAGCTCCCAGAAGCATGGCTGGATCATCACCAGGCACCAAAGGCTAAGTATTGAATTCACATGGCTAGATAAGGAAATATAGACAGATTGCTTTCTGGTTTAAATAGGATATTGTAACTTGGTTGTGTGATTGTTGGGTGTTTGTGTGATAGATCTGGGAATCTGTGATGGTAGCTGGGACATTAGACAACCTGTAGCATAGCATTTGTGGTATTTGTTTGCCTATGGTGATTTAAAATAGATTGTGCTGGTTAGTTATAATATATCTTGTTAATCATAAATACCACCATGCAGTTACGTTTGAACATGTGCTGGTAGCAATGGCAGGCTGAGATGTGTGGTTACATTGTGATCTGGTCTTGTGATGAATATGCTCTGGTTATTGAGATACTGAAGTTGTTTGGAATGTGAAAGTGAATAAGATGGTTCTAGGAAGTTGTTTGGAATGTGAAGGTGAATAAGATGGTTCTAGGAAGTTGTTTGGAATGTGAAGGTGAATAAGATGGTTCTAGGAAGTTGTTTGGAATGTGAAAGTGAATAAGATGGTTCTAGGAAGTTGGATTGAAATTGTGAAAGGTGATTTAGATGGTTTGGAATTGTAAAATCAGAACATATGCATTGTTCTGAGGCTTGGACATTTTGGAATAAAATGGAGTCTTGTGTCTTCTGCTATGTGATTGTGGTGTAGCAGAGAGTGCCATGTGTTTGGACCTGCAAATCTAAAATGGCTGCCGCCGGGTATTTTCCCCTCCCCCTTTCAACCATGTGGTGCAGTCTTTGGAATCATGGGAGCTTTAATAAAATGGAGTCTAGCTTCTGTCCCATGCGGTATTGTAGGGTTGTGTATATAGGGACTGCCAGTATGGGTAAGGTCAAGTATTTTCTCCACAAAGATTCTCAGCATTGAATAACTGCGCAGCGATTGTTCCTCACATGTGTAAGCTTCGCTGCAATCATATTGATCTTCTTGTTATTGTGAGCAATTTCTCTCTCTCTCTCTCTTCTCCTCTTTCTCTCTTGTTTTCTCTTAAATAGTAATTGTATTATATTTCCTGTGTAGTTATCTGGTTAGGTAGTCTATGTTATATTGTAGTGTATGATTTGTATTTGTATTAATTCTTTATGCAAGTATATCATTCATAATATATATATTAGGCGTTGGACCCTGAGCACGGTATCTGTGTATTTCTTATAGTGTTAAGTATTCTCAGAGCGTCGGTGACGCTAGAACAGCTTTAAAGGTAATAAGGTTATACTGTGTTGCATTTACACTCTATCAATACACTAAGGTTTTACAGCATAATACACTGTTTATGGTTTAGATACAAAGGTTTAACATTGTGAGCGTCAGCGCCGCTGGTGATCTCCTCGTGGTCCCGAGCGTCCGCTACGCTATAGCGAATCATTAAGTTAGTCAGCAGCCAATAGCGTGCCTGCCCGTGATCTCTTGGCCGTGAGCGAACGTGACGCTTGAGCGTCTCGACTACGGCTAAGCGATTGTTACGCAACGTGCGTACCCTTACGGTACTTCATACGTAGATAGCGTACAGTGTTCTTAGACCTCATAAAGGGTATTATATAAGATAAATATTTAGCTTTATCACTGTGGCACAAATGAAAGCTGGCCCACAGGTGTACAGGGGAAATCACAGATGGGCCCCACTGCCTGAGGGCCTACCCCTCCTCTAGGTGTCAGTAACTTGGTGGAGCAGGATCATAAATGAACTTGGGTTCTTGTAGGGGTGAATTTAGGTGTCAGGCCGCCACTAGGCACATTATCAGTCGCCCCCCTTCATGTCACTGCTCCCTTTATGTTGGGGCCTCCCGATTGTCAAAGCAGCACCAACCTCACCCCCCTCCACCACCACAATTTACTAGCCATTGCCCCCTCTGGTCATCGGCCTAGCAGGGCTCTCATGCATGAGAGCATGCTGTGCTTCCCAGGAGCAAGTTTCACCCCTAGGCATGTGCACAACTTAAGGACACAACTGTATTTTAAGTGACTGCATTCCATCGTTTTGACCTGCATGAGATCTCATTTGGGAAACAGCCCTATAGGTGTGAGAGGATGAAAATGTGAGTGAGGATGTGTTACTTTACATATTGAAAGAGCTGTAACAGAAGATTAAGGTGTATGTTACCTCTGTGCTTCATATTTGAAAATATAAATTTTGAGATCGAAAATAGAAATCGAAAAAGGATGTCAGTTTCATTTTAAAGAAAAACATTTTTAATATATTTGCCCTTATGTAGATAGATATGCAATATGCCCCGGCACTCCGATCTGAACAATAACTGGCTCTGGTGCCCTCCTAGTAGGTGCAAGCCCACAATCACATATATTCCATGAACCGGGCGGCACTCAGAGACGGATGACTTTGTAAATCCAAAACCCCGCAGGGTGTGGTTTAGTAAAATAATACTGTATTAAAGGACACCCTGTGGGGTTTTAGATTTACAATGTCATCAGTCTCTGAGTGTATATGAAAATAAATAAATAAATAGGCTTCACAGCATGGCAGTTCACAAATCAGAGGCAAGTTGTTCACAGGTAACAGACACGTTGGTAGTACATCCCAAATGGCTTCCTAGCATAAACCCCACACCCCCAGTCCTATTGTCCGGCTGGCTGGTCCAGCATCAGTAAGCAATGTATCCCTACACCATACTTGCCTACCTGACCCTCTCCATGAGGTAGAAAATGCTCTGTTCCTGGACTTTCCTGGTAATGTATGATTGTCATCACCTGTGGTGAAACACCTTTCTTATCAATTAACTAGCTCACCACAGGTGATGGTAATCATACATTAGCAGGAAAGTCCAGGAACAGAGCATTTTCTCCCTCATGGAGAGGGTCAATTAGGCAAGTATGCCCTACACTGAACACCTATTTAAAGGCAGATTACAGGTGCTGTTAATTAATTAGCCTAGCGTCTGGCTGACAACTGAGGCAAAACCTGGACTGGACTCTTCAGTCCTGCTGCTGCTCTAAAGCTGAGAAATCCTGCTGTTCTACATTAACTTCATGTGGAACTATGCTGTCCCTGCCAAAAAAAGAAACACACACACATATATATATGTGTGTGTGTGTGTGTGTGTGTGTGTGTGTGTGTGTATAACCAATATATATATACATTTACACTACTTTGTATTGGGCCTGAGGAAGGGGCAGATGCCCTGAAACGGCTGTTGCCTTTAAATACAAATCTTTTCTGCATATTGCTGTCTCCAGTGCCGTTCTTCCCTGGACCTATATATATATATATATATATATATATATATATATATATTTCTCGTGCTCATCTAGTGGTGTAGCTGCAACTTTTGGAGGCACCTCTGTTAGCAGGAGCCAATACAGTACAGAAATAAAACACAATTCCAGAGTTCGCTAAAAAATAGTACAGTAAGATTATATCGTATTCTCAACAAGGTGATGGATTTTCCTGCAGGGTAAGCCTCTTTATATATACAGTTCTTTCGGTCTTTATTCCAACAATGGAAGGCAATCCTTTCAAAAACACCCTCTCACCAAAATAGATCACCCGACAAGAAAAGCCAAATGGGCAATCAGTAAAAAGATACCAAATATTTATTTTCAAATTTTAAAAGTACTCTTTTAAAACAGTATTTTTACATACATGAATGAAATACAATGAATCATGACCAATACAGGAGAGTTGTTACTATATCCTTCCACTACCTTATTCAGGTGTGAGCTTGGAAAAGGATCCTCAATGGATTGCACAACAATCTTTTTGCAGCATCAGAGGCAGGACGGGGCAGAGAAGGAGGTGGATTATTCTCCTCAGCACCAGCCTTTTGACAGCATGAATCCGGGGAAGGCCCATCTGGAGGTGTGGCGTGACAAAGATTGGCAGCGGCGGGCGGAGCATGTCCTGTTGTAAGTCTAATTGCTGATCTTCTGTGATAAACTAACCAGTTAACTTTAGGTATATCCCTACAGATTTTCCGTACAATAAAATCAGTTTATTGTTTTGGTGTGTTCTCGGGTTCGTGGAGGGGCATTTTGATGCTACCAGTTCTCAACAACATCCTACCACAAGTGAGCCTATTTTAAAAGCAGATTTAAATTGGCTTACATTTCCTTTTTATCTCTTTGTGATTATACTTGAAATTACGTAGCGAAGCACAGGTATTCAGCTAGTATATACAGTGTCGGACTGGGGCATGAAGGGCCCACCGGGGGAATACATTTGGAGGGGCACATGTTTAGGGGTGTCTCCAGAGGTTTGACTAACTAATAGAGCGTGCAGATTACTAGTGCATGCATTATAATGTACTAGTTTAATAGCAGCAATGCACTGTAGAGAATACACTATAGTCCTGTGCAGTATAAGGTAACACATGAATGATGTTACTAATGATGTTACAGATACGTTATTAATTAAACGTGAAAATGAGTGGATACATCGTTTGGATGTTATCCATCCCAGAAGGCTCAATGACATGCTTTCACTATCATGCTTTTAATGATTTGTATATTTCTCTGACGTCCTAGTGGATGCTGGGAACTCCGAAAGGACCATGGGGAATAGCGGCTCCGCAGGAGACTGGGCACAACTAAAGAAAGCTTTTAGGTCACCTGGTGTGCACTGGCTCCTCCCACTATTACCCACCTCCAAGCCTCAGTTAGATTTTGTGCCCGGCCGAGGTTGGATGCACACTAGGGGCTCTCCTGAGCTTCTAGAAAGAAAGTATATAATTAGGTTTTTTATTTTACAGTGAGACCTGCTGGCAACAGGCTCACTGCAGCGAGGGACTAAGGGGAGAAGAAGCGAACCTACCTGCTTGCAGCTAGCTTGGGCTGCTTAGGCTACTGGACACCATTAGCTCCAGAGGGATCGACCGCATGGAACTGGCCTTGGTGTTCGGTCCCGGAGCCGCGCCGCCGTCCCCCTTACAGAGCCAGAAGCAAGAAGAGGTCCGGAAAATCGGCGGCAGAAGACATCAGTCTTCACCAAGGTAGCGCACAGCACTGCAGCTGTGCGCCATTGCTCCTCATGCACACTTCACACTCCGGTCACTGAGGGTGCAGGGCGCTGGGGGGGGCGCCCTGAGCAGCAATAAAAACACCTTGGCTGGCATATATATCACAATATATAGCCCCAGAGGCTATATATGTGATAAATACCCCTGCCAGAATCCATAAAAAAGCGGGAGAAAAGTCCGCGAAAAAGGGGCGGAGCTATCTCTCTCAGCACACTGGCGCCATTTTCTCTTCACAGTGCAACTGGAAGACAGCTCCCCAGGCTCTCCCCTGTAGTTTTCAGGCTCAAAGGGTTAAAAAGAGAGGGGGGGCACTAAATTTGGGCGCAATATTGTATATACAAGCAGCTATTGGGAAAAATTCACTCAATATAGTGTTAATCCCTAAATTATATAGCGCTCTGGTGTGTGCTGGCATACTCTCTCTCTGTCTCCCCAAAGGGCTGTGTGGGGTCCTGTCCTCAGTCAGAGCATTCCCTGTGTGTGTGCAGTGTGTCGGTACGGCTGTGTCGACATGTTTGATGAGGAGGCTAATGTGATGGCAGAGCAGATGCCGATAAATGTGATGTCGCCCCCTTTGGGGCCGACACCAGAGTGGATGGATAGGTGGAAGGTATAAACCGACAGTGTCAACTCCTTACATAAAAGGCTGGATGACGTAACAGCTATGGGACAGCCGGCTTCTCAGCCCGCGCCTGCCCAGGCGTCTCAAAGGCCATCAGGGGCTCAAAAACGCCCGCTCCCTCAGATGGCAGACACAGATGTCGACACGGAGTCTGACTCCAGTGTCGACGAGGTTGAGACATATACACAATCCACTAGGAACATCCGTTACATGATCCCGGCAATAAAAAATGTGTTACACATTTCCGACATTAACCCAAGTACCACTAAAAAAGGGTTTTATGTTTGGGGAGAAAAAGCAGCCAGTGTTTTGTTCCCCCATCAAATGAGTGAATGAAGTGTGAAAAAGCGTGGGTTCCCCCGATAAGAAACTGGTAATTTCTAAAAAGTTACTGAGGCGTACCCTTTCCCGCCAGAGGATAAGTTACGCTGGGAGATATCCCCTAGGGTGGATAAGGCGCTCACATGTTTGTCAAAAAAGGTGGCACTGCCGTCTTAGGATACGGCCACTTTGAAGGTACCTGCTGATAAAAAGCAGGAGGCTATCCTGAAGTCTGTATTTACACACTCAGGTACTAGACTGAGACCTGCAGATAGTGCTGCTGCAGCGTGGTCTGTAACCCTGTCAAACAGGGATACTATTTTGCGAACATAAGACGTCGTCTTATATATGAGGGATGCACAGAGGGATATTTTGCCGGCTGGCATCCAGAATTAATGCAATGTCCATTCGGTCAGGAAGTTATTAGAGACCCGACACTGGACAGGTGATGCTGACTTTAAAAGGCACATAGAGCCTTATAAGGGTGAGGAATTGTTTGGGGATGGTCTCTGGGACCTCGTATCCACAGCAACAGCTGGGAAGAAAATTTTTTACCTCAGGTTTCCTCACAGCCTCAGAAAGCACTGTATTATCAGGTACAGTCCTTTCGGCTTCAGAAATGCAAGCGTGTAAAACGAGGGAAGAGGGAAAAAGCTGCACCAGTCAGCCAGTTCCCAGAATCAAAATTCTTCCTCTGAGTCCACCGCATGACGGGGGGGCTCCACAGGCGTAGCCAGGTACGGTGGGGGGCCGCCTCAAAAATTTCAGCGATCAGTGGGCTCGCTCACAGGTGGAACCCTAGATCCTTCAAGTAGTATTTCAGGGGTACAAGCTGGAATTCGAGGCGTCTCCCCCCCGCCGTTTCCTCAAATCTGCCTTGCCGACAACTCCCTCAGGCAGGGAGACTGTGCTAGAGGCAAATCACAAGCTGTATTCCCAGCAGGTGATAGTCAAGTTGCCCCTACTTCAACAAGGGCGGGGTTACTATTCCACACTGTTTGTGGTACCGAAACCGGACGGTTCGGTGAGACCCATTTTATATTTGAAATCCTTGAACACATACATAAAAAAAAATTCAAGTTCAAGATGGAATCGCTCAGGGCGATTATTGCAAGCCTTGAGGAGGGGGATTACATGGTATCCCTGGACATCAAGGAGGCTTACCTACATGTCCCCATTTACCATCCTCACCAGGAGTACCTCAGATTTGTGGTACAGGATTGCCATTACCAATTCCAAACACTGCCGTTTGGACTGTCCACGGCACCGAGGGTCTTTACCAAGGTAATGGCAGAAATTATTATACTCCTTCGAGAAAGGAAGTTTTAATTATCCCGTACTTGGACGATCTCCTTATAAAGGCGAGGTCCAAGGAGCAGTTGTTGGTCGGAGTAGCACTATCTCGGGAAGTGCTACAACAGCACGGATGGATTCTATACATTCCAAAGTCACAGCTGGTTCCTACCACACGCCTACTGTTCCTGGGGATGGTTCTGGACACAGAACAGAAAAAAGTGTTTCTCCCGCAGGAGAAAGCCAAGGAGCTGTCATCTCTAGTCAGAGACCTCCTGAAACCAAAACAGGTATCGGTGCATCACTGCACACGAGTCCTGGGAAAAATGGTAGCTTCTTACGAAGCAAAATTCCATTCGGCAGGTTCCATGCAAGAACTTTTCAGTGGGACCTCTTGGACAAGTGGTCGGGATCGCATCTTCAGATGCATCGGCTGATAACCCTGTCTCCAAGGACCAGGGTATCTCTACTGTGGTGGCTGCAGAGTGCTCATCTTCAAGAGGGCCGCAGATTCGGCATACAGGACTGGGTCCTGGTAACCACGGATGCCAGCCTTCGAGGCTGGGGGGCAGTCACACAGGGAAGAAATTTCCAAGGACTTTGGTCAAGTCAGGAGTCGTCCCTATACATAAATATTCTGGAACTGAGGGCCATTTACAATGCCCTAAGTCTGGCAAGGCCTCTGCTTCAAAACCAGCCGGTACTGATCCAATCAGACAACATCACGGCAGTCGCCCATGTAAACCGACGGGGCGGCACAAGAAGCAGGATGGCGATGGCAGAAGCCACAAGGATTCTCCGATGGGCGGAAAATCACGTCTTAGCACTGTCAGCAGTGTTCATTCCGGGAGTGGACAACTGGGAAGCAGACTTCCTCAGCGGACACGACCTACACCCGGGAGAGTGGGGACTTCATCCAGAAGTCTTCCAACTGTTGGTAAACCGTTGGGAAAGGCCACAGGTGGACATGATGGCGTCCCGCCTAAACAAAAAACTAGAGATATATTGCGCCAGGTCGAGGGACCCTCAGGCGATAGCTGTGGACGCTCTAGTGACACCGTGGATGTACCAGTCAGTTTATGTGTTCCCTCCTCTGCCTCTCATACCAAGGGTACTGAGAATAATAAGAAAACGAGGAGTAAGAACAATACTCGTGGTTCCGGATTGGCCAAGACGAGCGTGGTACCCGGAACTTCAAGAGATGATCTCAGAGGACCCATGGCCTCTGCCGCTCAGACAGGACCTGCTGCAGCAGGGGCCCTGTCTGTTCCAAGACTTACCGCGGCTGCGTTTGACGGCATGGCGGTTGAACGCCGGATCCTGAAGGAAAAGGGCATTCCGGAGGAAGTCATTCCTACGCTGATTAAAGCCAGGAAAGATGTAACTGCAAAGCATTATCACCGCATATGGCGGATGTATGTTGCTTGGTGTGAGGCCAAAAAGGCCCCAACAGAGGAATTTCAACTGGGTCGTTTTCTGCATTTCCTACAAGCAGGAGTGACTATGGGCCTGAAATTAGGCTCCATTAAGGTACAGATCTCGGCTCTGTCGATTTTCTTCCAGAAAGAACTAGCTTCACTACCTGAAGTTCAGACGTTTGTTAAGGGAGTGCTGCATATTCAGCCCCCTTTTGTGCCTCCAGTGGCACCTTGGGATCTCAACGTGGTGTTGAGTTTCTTAAAATCACATTGGTTTGAGCCACTTAAAACCGTGGATCTAAAATATCACACGTGGAAAGTGGTCATGTTATTGGCCTTGGCTTCAGCCAGGCGTGTGTCAGAATTGGCGGCTTTGTCATGTAAAAGCCCTTATCTGATTTTCCATATGGATAGGGCAGAATTGAGGACTCGTCCCCAGTTTCTCCCTAAGGTGGTATCAGCTTTTCACTTGAACCAACCTATTGTGGTGCCTGCGGCTACTAGGGACTTGGAGGATTCCAAGTTGCTGGACGTAGTCAGGGCCTTGAAAATGTATGTTTCCAGGACGGCTAGAGTCAGGAAAACTGACTCGCTATTTATCCTGTATGCACCCAACAAGCTGGGTGCTCCTGCTTCTAAGCAGACTATTGCTCGATGGATTTGTAGCACAATTCTGCTGGCGCATTCTGCGGCTGTACTGCCGCATCCTAAATCAGTAAAAGCCCATTCCACAAGGAAGGTGGGCTCATCTTGGGCGGCTGCCCGAGGGGTCTCGGCTTTACAACTTTGCCGAGCTGCTACTTGGTCAGGGGCAAACACGTTTGCAAAATTCTACAAATTTGATACCCTGGCTGAGGAGGACCTTGAGTTCTCTCATTCGGTGCTGCAGAGTCATCCGCACTCTCCCGCCCGTTTGGGAGCTTTGGTATAATCCCCATGGTCCTTTCGGAGTTCCCAGCATCCACTAGGACGTCAGAGAAAATAAGATTTTACTCACCGGTAAATCTATTTCTCGTAGTGCGTAGTGGATGCTGGGCGCCCGTCCCAAGTGCGGATTGTCTGCAATACTTGTACATAGTTATTGTTAACTAAAGGGTTATTGTTGAGCCATCTGTTGAGAGGCTCAGTTGTTTTCATACTGTTAAACTGGGTATGGTATCACGAGTTATACGGTGTGATTGGTGTGGCTGGTAAGAGTCTTACCCGGGATTCAAAATCCTTCCTTATTATGTCAGCTCGTCCGGGCACAGTGTCCTAACTGAGGCTTGGAGGAGGGTCATAGTGGGAGGAGCCAGTGCACACCAGGTGACCTAAAAGCTTTCTTTAGTTGTGCCCAGTCTCCTGCGGAGCCGCTATTCCCCATGGTCCTTTCGGAGTTCCCAGCATCCACTACGGACTACGAGAAATAGATTTACCGGTGAGTAAAATCTTATTATTTTTATTCATTTTTTTTGCACTAACTAACATTACTCTTGTGGATTTGTTCTAAATCTTCCATTGTTTATTATTGGCTACACTGTGCTTAGTATAGTTATACTTGTGGCTTAAATTGCGATGTATATTGACATTTCAGTGCGGCATCTGGTATCTGGTTGCCATGGTGATGGTACACAATGGAGGTGGACGTGCATTGTGTCTATGCGCAATTACGTAATTTGTGTGGACGCCGCTGTCATTCTGGCGCGAATGGCGAACTCGCATTCACTCGTGACGGGTACAAGTATGGGTGAGTTGTGCTATTGTATTTGTTTGATGTATCCTGATGACAATCTTTGAATAAGATTGAAACATTGATATTACACTGGATGTGTGTCGTTTTTCTATTATAATATCCTGAGTGCCGCACCTTAGTGCTCTCTCTTTCTTTCTCTCTCTCTCTCTCTCTTCATTTACTTGTTTATTCACCCTCATATATTAGCATGAAATTTGTTTGGAGATCTGTGAGAAGAATCTGTATGGCAAAACAGGTCTTTAGATTAACATTATAGGCATATTTGTAAGGCTCCTTGCATACATCATTGAGGAAAGTAATTTTCATCTTGCACAGAGGTGGACTTCAAGATGTCATGTCTTCAGTGGCAGTTTTTACCTATGGGCTGCAGGACTGCAGGCCATCAGGTAAAATCCACCACCTCATCCCAGTGTCAGTGAAGCCAGATGCAGTCCGTGACACTGCACTATCTTCACTGTGACTGGCAGTTACTTCCTATTGGAAATCCTTCCTGCCAGTCAGAGACACTACAGGCAGTCCCATTGGGAGGTGTTTCCTCCCTCTGGGACTGCCAGACCGGGCTGCGAATATCAGAGAGCCTTTCGGTCAGCTCTAGGCAGCTTTTATGGGCTGCAGCCGATGCAGTCCATAGAAGCCGGGAATCTGCGCATGCACAGTACTGTTGCCGCGACGGCGCATGCACGTGGCAGCTAGTACAAGGAAGCAGGGACTCAGAGGCAAGGGAGCCAGCAGCCCAGCCAGCAGCAGTCCTCTTCAACGAAGATCTATGCATGTCTTGCATAGTGGAAACATCAATGCTAATGTCCTACTATCACATTTAACCTTTATGGCTCATTTCCCTCATTGTCAAATTACTGCTTGATTGATTCTAATGTATGCTTCTTGTAACCAGGGTCCATTTTCAGTTATACAGGGGCCCTATAAGTGTTTTATTACGCAGGCCGCTGTGATCCAGAGGGCTCAGGACTATCCAGCACAAGCGACAGTTACTTTCGGAGCCTATATTTTTGCACAGTGCTGTGCAAAAATGTTATGCAGATGTGAAAAATATGCAGAAATAGAAGTGTTAATAGTTTATTTTTTTAAATTAACAAAAGGCAAAGTGAATCAACAGACGAGAGATCTAAATCAAAGCAGCATCAATTCTTCTAGGTACACTTGCACAATTTATGAAGGAATTCGGCAGTTAGGTTGATCCAAACATCTTGGAGAGCTAACCACAGATCTTGTGTGGATGTAGGCTTACTCAAATCCTTCTGTCACTTCATGTGATTACAGGCAGACTTGATGGTGTTGAGATCAGGGCTCTGTTTGGACCATATAATCACTTCCAGGACTCCTTGTTCTTCTTTACACTGAAGATAGTTCTCAGTGGTATTGGCTGTATGTTTGGGGTCATTTTGCATATTGCATGATGGATAAGTATCTGGCTGTTCTTGAGGAGGGATCCGGAGGATTCACTTATACAGTACTCCCACCCTGTCTGAAAATGTACATGTAGGGTAATGAGATTACGCTGTTCCCTCTTACAGGGTATATTTTCAGCTGAACCTGGTGGGGAAATGGGTGGGTTGGGCAGTGGGGGATGTTTGGGTAGGGGGGAGGAGGGGGAGCTGAGGGGAAAGTGGGGAGGAAGGAACATATGAAGTGGGAGGTGAGAAGGGCATAGGGCTGGTCCCACAGGAGAGGCCTGCCCAGAGTAACTAGCCACACTGTGGGGTCCGGAGCTAGGTGCACGGGGGAGGAGTGCCCACGAAGCAGGTGGAGAAGGGCTGTGGGGATGGAGGAAGTGGAGCAACCAGAGGGGGGCTTTCTTCATACAGAGACTACAGGCACTCTGCCTGTGCTAACCCTTGATAGTACTTTGTGACCAAGCACATTGATTGGCACCTCTCAAATGATTGGTGCCCCCTCCCCCCCCTAACTGTTTTCTGACACCTATGAGTAGAAATGTGCAATTCTGTGCTAGCAGCATCCAAATACACAGTGTACATCTTAGATATTGGTTAATTATTATTATTATTATTATTATTATTATCCTTTATTTATATGGCGCCACATGGGATCCGCAGCGCCCAATTACAGAGTAGACAAATAAGCAAAACATAAAGACAGTAACTTACAGTTCAATAAAATATAGGACAAGTACAGGGTATATAGACATACTGTAGCTTCGTCAGTAAACAGCACTTAATAAGTATCAGGGTGGCAGAAAACCGAAGGATTTGGTTCCATCAAAGGGATTATTGAAAAGAAGATAAGTTAAGTAAGAGACGTAAAAGCACTTGAGGGAAGAGGACCCTACTCGTGAGAGCTTACATTCTAAAGGGGAGGGGCACACAGACAGGGGTGACACAGATGGGGTAGAAAGTGAGCGTGGGCCACAGATGGCTTAAGATGAGAGACGGCTGGGCTTGGTGAAGAAGTGTGTCTTGAGAGCCCGCTTAAAGTTTTGTAGAGAGGTGGAGAGTCTTAGGGGGAGAGGTAGAGAATTCCAGAAAAAGGGAGCAGCACGTGCAAAATCTTGGAGGTAGGAGTGAGAGGAGGTAATCAGAGAGCAGGAGAGGTGGCGTGCAATAGCAGAGCGAAGAGGACGGGCGGGAGTGTAAAGGGAGATAAGGTCAGAGATGTAACTGGGAGAGGAGTGAGTGAGGGCTTTGTAAGTGAGTGTGAGAAGCTTGAAATGGATTCTGAAGGGGAAGGGGAGCCAGTGAAGGGCTAGTAAAAGACTTGAGGTGGGTGTAGTGTGTTTGGTGAGGAAGATGATCCGGGCAGCAATATTGAGGATAGATTGGAGTGGAGAGATGTATGTGTTAGGGATGCCAGTTAGGAGGAGATTACAGTAGTCCAGTCTGGAGATGACCAGTAAGTGGATAAGGGTCTTAGTGGCATCCTGGGTGAGAAAGGGTCTGATCCTGGAAATATATTTGAGATGAAAATGACAGGTTTGTGATAGGTGCTAAATGTGTGGTTTGAAGGAGAGGGAGGAGTCTAGGATTACTCCAAGACAGCGCACTTGGGGGCTAGAGGAGATAGTAGTGCTATCTATAGATAGTGAAATTGTGGGAGGTGAGGTTGTGTGGGAGGGTGGGAAGATGATCAGCTCAGTCTTAGACATGTTAAGTTTAAGAAAGCGCTGAGACATCCAGGAAGAGATAGTAGAGAGACAGTTGGATACACGAGTGAGGAGAGCAGGAGAGAGGTCAGGGGAGGAAAGGTAGATTTGAGTATTATCAGCATAGAGATGATATTGTAAGTCAAAAGAGCTAATGATATCTGCTAAGGAGGATGTGTAGAGAGAGAAAAGAAGAGGACCAAGAACAGATCCTTGGGGGACACCTACAGTTAGTGGAAGTGGGGGAGGTGGAGCCATGAGAGGAGACAGAGAAGGAATGATCAGAGAGGTAGGAAGAGAGCCAGGAGAGGGCAGTGTCACGCAGACCAAGGGAGTGAAGGATTTGCAGAAGGAGAGGGTGGTCCACAGTGTCAAAAGCAGCAGAGAGGTCAAGAAGAATAAGCAAAGAGTAGTGACCCTTGGATTTAGCAGATAGGAGATCATTGCAGACTTTTGTGAGGGCAGTTTCAGTGGAGTGGAGAGGACGGAAGCCAGACTGGAATGGGTCAAGTAGTGAGTGGGAGGAAAGAAAGGTAGTCAGGCGGCTATAGACAATACGCTCAAGGAGTTTGGAGGCAAAAGGAAGGAGAGAGATGAGTCGATAGATGGAGAGAGTGTGTGGATTAAGGGTAGGTTTTTTAAGAATAGGGGAGACACGTGCATGCTTGAAGTAAGAGGGGACAGCGCCTTATGAGAGGGAGAGATTGAGGAGGTGGGCAAGATGGGAGCAGGCAAAGAGAGAGAGGTAGCGGAGGAGGCGGGAGGGGAAGTGGGGAGGTGGAGGGGGTTGAGGAACGAATGAGGGCCATGACTTCCTCACCAGATACATGGGAGAAAGAATTCAGAGTTGGTAAGAGGGAAGGAGAGGGGTGGTAAGGAATAGGAGATGGCTGGTTGCTGGTTTTTAGGTGAGATGTGATGTCCTGACGTATGGAGTCAATTTTGGATGTTATTAAAAGAGATTTCACAAAACATAACATAGTAACATAGTAAGGTTGAAAAAAGACAATTGTCCATCGAGTTCAACCTATTTGTGGTCTCCTGTGTAGTCTTATTATAGGACTAGTTATTTTTATGACCCTAATTCTGAGTTGATCTCAGCAGCAAATTTGTTAGCAGTTGGGCAAAACCATGTGCACTGCAGGGGGGGCAGATGTAACATGTGCAGAGAGAGTTAGATTTGGGTCTGGTGTGTTCAAACTGAAATCTAAATTGCAGTGTAAAAATAAAGCAGCCAGTATTTACCCTGCACAGAAACAATATAACCCACCGAAATATAACTCTCTCTGCACATGTTATTTCTGCCCCCCCCCCCCTGCAGTGCACATGGTTTTGCCCAATTGCTAACAAACTTGCTGCTGCGATCAACTCAGAATTACCCACTATGTTAGGACTAGTTATATTAACTATAATGCGTGCCTACGCACCATAACCCTAAATATTTGTATCCAATAGGAATTTATTCTTAAAGGTGTTGACTGAGTCCGCCATTACTACTCTCTCAGGCAGGGAATTCCAAACATGTATTGTCCTTACTGTGAAAAAACCTTTTCGCCTCAATGTGTGGAAACTCCTCTAATCTAAGCGAGTGACCACGTGTCCTCTGTGCTGATCTTACAGAAAACAGGTCCCTCCCAAGCTCTGTGTATTGACCCCTTATATATTTGTAGATGTTGATCATGTCCCCTCTTAGTCTCCTCTTTTCCAATGTAAACATGCCTAGCCTTGCAAGCCTTCCTCGTATTCCAGCGTCTCCATGCCCTTGATTAGTTTGGTCGATCGCCTCTGAACCTTTTCTAGCTCCAGGATATCCTTTTTGTAATATGGTGCCCAAAATTGCACACAGTATTCAAGATGTGGCCTCACTAGTGATTTATATAATGGGAGTATAATACTCTCGTCTTTTGCATCAATTCCCCGTTTTATGCATGCTAATATTTTATTAGCCTTCTTTGCTGCACTCCTACTTTGGGTACTGCTGCTTAATTTGTTATCTATGTGAACCCCTAGGTCTTTTTCCAGTACAGAATCCCCTAATATTACCCCATTTAGTATGTAGGTGTTATTTTTGGTCTTGCCCCCACAGTGCATTACCTTACACTTGTCTGTGTTGAACCTCATTCTCCATTTTGCTGCCCATGCTTCCAGTTTAGTTGAGTAGTTCTGAAGAGACTCAGCATCCCCCTCCGTATTTATAACCTTACACAATTTGGTATCGTCTGCGAAAATTTACACCATGCTCTCTAGACCTACTGTTAGGTCGTTGATGAAAATGTTGAACAAAAGTGGTCCGAGTACAGACCCTTGTGGCACACCACTTAGTACTTTAGTCCAATTTGAAAATGATCCATTGACCACAACGCGCTGCTCCCTATTATCTAACCAATTACTGACCCAAGTGCATATTGTGCTCCCTAGCCCTATTTCTTGTAGCTTATAGATAAGACGCATGTGTGGTACAGTGTCGAAAGCTTTGGCAAAGTCTAAAAAGATTACATCCACCTCCTTACCCTGATCAAGGTTCGCACTTATTGGGGTATATTTACTAAGCTGCCGATTTTGACCGATTTGGTGTTTTTTGTTCCAAGTGTCATCTCGGGAATTTACTAAACTCAAATCTCGGCAGTGATGAGGGCATTCGTATTTCTTTTACGGCTGTGTAGTAAAAATACGAATGAATACACCATCGGTCAAACGCGGCTGTTTAGGTATAGAACTCGGTCATTTACTATGCATTCGTATTTGAAATCTCTACCGTGAAAATGCATTTGCGGCCGTGAAAAAATACAAATCGTAAAAAAAGCCTAAAAAAAAGTAGACCTGCTTTTGAGAAGCGTGTTTACATGTGTTTCCAATTATACATTACTCACACCTGAATTTTTTGACCTTTAAAAGGGACCCAAGCACATTTTTCAAATCTCTCACTCTGAAATGGCTGCTGCCGTGTGTAGTACTGATTTCTTGTTTGCTGGGGGATACCTGAGACTGCTCCATGAGGCTACAATAAACCAGGGCCAGGAAACTGAACATGGTCAGCAGGTTGTACAGGTGCCGCGGAGGCTGCGCAGGCCTAGTTTTTTTAGGAGGCGTTTAAACTTGAACGCATTGTCCGAGGACCAGGTTATACAGATGTTCCGGCTAAATAGAATCAACATTTTCCGTCTGTATGACCTTGTCAAACTGGACCTAGACCCTGAGACAGCACGCTCTCGCTCTGTCTCAGGCCTGCACAAACTCCTGGCTGTGTAGCATTTTATGGCTACTGGCAGCTTCCAGGCTGTGACTGGCGATGTAATTGGTATCTCACAGCCAACCTTTTCAAAATATTTAATTCAGGTGAGTTAAAACATACATACACGTCTATGTCTAAGTGGTGCTTCTGTTATGTAATATAACACAGTATTTTATTTATTACAGGTCATGACACTCACCTTATATTTTGTAATGTCCTCTCAGGTTTTGGATGTCTTGGATCCCCACATAGATGCCTCTATCGGCTTCCCTACCCAGGAGTCGCAGTGGCATGCAGTCAGGGTAGCTTTCTATGAGCTTGTTGGCATGCCCAATGTGCTGGGTGCCATAGATTGCACACACGTTGATCTGAGACCACCTAGGGGCAGGCAATATATTTATACCAATAGACATCTGGGCCAATCCACTAATGTCCAGGTGGTTTGTGATGCAAATTTAAAAATGATGAGTGTTGTTGCGGGTTACCCTGGCGTCTGCCATGACTCCTTCATCCTCAGTCAGTCATCCCTCTTTGCTAAGTTTGTGGCCAGACAAATGCCTGATGGCTGGCTGCTGGGTATGTTCCAAGTGTATTGTGTGTATGTGTGGTAACTTCAACCTCCTCATTGTTTTATTTTATTTCACATAAACCACATGTCCTAATGTTGCCTATATCTGTCTTTCAGGTGATGGTGGTTATGGCTGCTACTCTTGGCTCCTTACTCCATTGTCCCAACCTGATTCTCCTGCTGAACACAATTATAATAATGCACATAAGTCCACGCGGAATGTGATAGAAAGATGTTTTGGGGTGCTGAAATCTAGGTTTCGGTGTCTGGATAAGTCTGCAGGGCTTTTGTTGTATAGTCCCTCAAAGGTGACTAGGATTGTATTCTGCTGCTGTTTTCTTCATAACATGTGTTTGCGCCAACATCTGCCACATGTTGTTGATGAAGAAAACAGTCAGCAAGTAGGTGAGTTAGAAACATCTGGCGACAGTATGAGTACAGATGTAGGGAGGCAGGTAAGGCAAGAAGTGATTCTGCGTTATTTTAACGGTAAGTATTATTTAGTCATAAATAACCTTGCCTAACCACTATTATAAAATGTTTTATAGGACTTAATTCTGTTTGTGTTGCGTTATTGCTTGTTATTTCTCATGTTGTTTACAGTTAGCCAATAAAATGTATAGCTTACACTGTCACTCATTAGCTAATGAAACCATACACATATTGCGTGTGATTAATTTATTACCTTAAACACAGGCATTTTTAGTGAATCAATTACCAAAACATTATTTTTTTTTTGAATAGAGTAATTTTTATTCAACAGCATAGTAAAGATACCGACATTTCAGTGTACACTGGGAAGCACATTTGGTATTACACAATTTCTGAATCATACTTGTCTCCAAGGGTATACATATACGAATGACATTCCCCGTATTGCTATTCCCGTGCAGTCTTCCCACAATATACATATTTTCTGAAGTCTGTAAACAGATCATGATTCACATACTTAACATTTTAGATATTTTCTCCCCAAACCTTTATTGTAATTACCCCGTCTAGTAGGCCTTGTATAGCCCACAACCCCTCTACCCCCGAACAAAACCCCCTGAAACAAACTCAAGCCTAGTCAAGCTAAGGTGTGTATGGTGTGGTGTGGCAGCTAGATAGTTAAACAACTACGTTAAAGGAGAGATAAAGGTTCGGCCCAGCGCCCCAGGGCCCAAATAGCGCACCGCAGCGAAAGCCGGTGCCCTCTAAATCTGAAGGGCAAGGGAGGAGTATGTGGAATTGATCCAGGGAGACCATATCTTCTCGTATTTGGTAAGGGCATTATATTTCATATATACATAGCGTTCTTTTAATAGAGTATCGTTTACCAATCCTTTGAAAGCAGGTATCGTGGGAGGACGCGGGGCCATCCATGTCCGCACAATACACACCTTTGCAAGAGCGCACATACTGCGGGCATACATGCTTTCCCAACGGGACCCAGAGTCAGGATCGCCCACCCCCAAAATACAAAATCTCGGAGTCAGCAAACCTCTCTGTATCCCCGTATGTTCCAGAATCGACCCGACCCCAGCCCAGAACACCTGCAGCAACGGGCATTCCCATGTGAGGTGCCAGAGTGTGCCTCCGGCAGCCCCGCACTTGGGACAAACATCAGCGCTATCAGACCTAAATCTGGCCAGCCTGCTCGGCGTCATGTATGATATATGCAGAATGAAAAGCTGTATCTGCTGAAACCGCAGCGATTTGGTGACCTGGCTCGGATTACCCAGAGCGCCCTCCCAATCTTCCCCATCTATGGGACCCAAGTCACACTCCCAGCTCTCCCGAAGATTCGAGAGCGGGTCTGCATGTATTGTTTGAAGAAGGTACGAGTAGGTGAAGGAGATCACCTTGACTCGACCCAGTGAGTGTAGAAATATTTTTATGGGGAAGGGGAGGAGCGCCGGGGGAGAATCTCCGAACTGCGCCTGCAAGGCGTGCCTGAGCTGTAAGAATCTGTAAAAGTGAGAGTTCAGGAGTCCAAACTCCTCCTTTAATTGCTGAAATGATTTCAATGAACCATCACTATATAGCTGGGACAGTGAAACTATCGAATATGGAGCCCACACCTCCCCGCCCTCTAGAGACCCCAGTTCACTAAGCAATGTGGAGTGCCATAGGGGAGTATCCGGGTCCATACCCTCGTACCCAAGCAGGACCTTCAATGCTAGCCATATCTTCATAGCCTGAAAGACAATAGGAGGTGAGAATCTAGAAGGGTTTCCCCCCACCAGGACCTGTGCTGGGGAAAGATCCGGGTAATAGCACCTAAGGAACGCCCAACTTAGTCCAGCCCCCTCCCCTTCTCGAAGCCACATACCGATATGTGATAGCTGAACAGCATAGTAATACAGTTGGAAGTGGGGCAAGGCCAAGCCGCCGTCCCTTTTTTGTCTGGTAAGGGTGGATAGTTTTATTCTAGATCTTTTATTGGCCCATATCAAGGATGTCATGACACTATTTAATTTCCTGAAGAAGGCTGGAAAGATGTATACAGGGGACTGCAAGAGAACATACAATAGTTTAGGCAAAACTACCATTTTAATGAGGCCCACCCTGCCCGTCATTGTCAGTGGAAGCTTACACCAAGCTCTCGATTTACGCACTACTGTCTGTACAAGAGGGTCAAGGTTTAAGGGCACAAAGTCTGATGGGTCGTTAGTAACTAGGATCCCGAGGTACTTAAACTGGACTGTCCAACACAGCGGTAGGGATATTTTCGGAACCTGGGGGAGGGAGCCTATAATGGGCATAATAAATGATTTGGACCAATTTATGCGGAGACCCGAATACCCACAAAAGGTCTCAATGACCCGCAACACAGTGGGCATATCCACTGCGTAGTCTCGGAGGAATAACAGCAAGTCATCCGCATAAAGGGCTATTTTATCAGTGCAGGAACCCGTATCTATTCCCCCAATGTCCGGGTGCGACCTAATCAAACAAGCCAGGGGCTCTATGGCTATGGCAAACAGGGCAGGAGAGAGGGGGCATCCCTGTCTGGTGCCCCGTGTCAAAGGGAAGGAGGAGGAAATGTAGCCGTTCACCAGGACCCTGGCGCGTGGATTCTGGTATAACAATTTGATCCACTGTATAAAGTTTGGGCCAAAGCCCATGTTTCTCATGACTCCCCACAGGTAGGGCCACTCAACGCTGTCAAATGCCTTGGCCGCATCCAATGAGACCACAGCCGCGTCCGAGGGGAAGTCATGAGGAGCCTGCAAAATAGTGTACAGCCTGCGCAAATTAATGGATGTGGATTTCCCAGGCATGAAGCCGATTTGATCCGGATGAATTATAGATTCAATTACTAGGTTGAGCCGGACCGCAAGAATTTTCGCCAGGATCTTGGCATCGGTGGGAATAAGGGAGATCGGCCTGTAGGACTCCAAAAGTTTGGGGTCCTTACCAGGTTTTGAAAACATTATGAGAATCGCCTCGGACATTGAGGGAGGAAGGCAGTTAGCGGCAAACATATCAACATACGTGTCAAGTAGCTGAGGACCAAAGAACTCAATGTATTGTTTATATAGTTCCGTGGGAATACCGTCACTACCCGGGGATTTACCACTAGGAGACACCTCCACCGCCGACGTCACCTCCAGGGTCAGAGGCGCGTCCAAGGCGTCCCTAGCCTCAGGGGAGAGTTTAGAAAGGGGTATATTAGTCAGGTACAGGTCTAAGTCCTCCATGGAGCATGTCAGTCGACTATCATATACCTCCCTAAAGTAACGGAGGAACATCTGTGCGATGTCAGGGGTGTTATCTACCGTGGAGCCGTCGGGGCCAAGCAGCTGCGCTATCGTGGTCCCAGGTCGGTCATAATGCACTAAGTGGGCCAGCAAACTACCTGGTCTGTCCGCCTGCATATAGATATTAGTGGCCCTAAACAAGAGGGAGCGTGCATTTTTGTCTGAAAGGTGAGCCAGCCAGGCCTCCTGAGCCGCCAGCCAGCGGGCCTTCAGCGCAGGGGTACCCTCAGTCAGGTATCGTGTCTCCAGGTCCCTACACTCAGTCTCAAGCTGTCTTTCCGTCGCCCTGCGAGCCACCTTGCAGGCAGCAATTTTGCCAATCAATGTACCGCGCAAATACGCTTTGAATGCATCCCAAACAACCGGGGCCGTGCCCGCATTATCCGCGAAAAATCCCTCCCATGTGGGCGCTAAATCCGGGCAATCGCCCAGCTGGGCCAGCCAAGATGGATGCAACCGCCAATATGACTGTCCCCTCTGACAGTCCCCATCCAATGACAGCACCAGGGGTGAATGGTCGGACACCCCCCGTGCCTCGTAACGGACATCCGTCACGCCAGGCAGAAGCTCAGGCGAGACCAGGGCCAGGTCGATTCTGGAAAAGGAGCCATGTGCACCCGAATAACAGGAGTATTGCCGGAGGGTAGGATTCCGAACCCTCCAGGCGTCTACCCACTGCATACTATCTAGAAAATCTGCGAATTTAGATCTAGATGAAATCAAGCCGCCCCCCGCCCCTTGATCTCGAGGAGCCCTCCATCTGTCCAAAGAGGCATCCAACACAGTGTTGAAGTCCCCCAGGCAGATGACAGGGGTGTGGGGGGAGGAGGCAACAAATGAGGCGGCCTTTTGCAGGACATCATATGAAAACGGGGGGGGGGGGGAACATACACAGACAATAGGAAAAAATTACGTGAAAACAGTTTACATTCTAGGAACACGTATCTACCATGTGGATCTGTATTTACCCTGATCATCTCAAACTGTACAGTCCTCTTTATCATTACCGACACCCCTCGGGAATAAGAGGAGTGCGAGGAATGATACGCCCACCCCACCCAAGGCCTGCGGAGCGACAACAGCCTATTCCCCTCCAAGTGGGTTTCACTTAGACAAATGATATCCGGGCCATATTGCTTGATCATTTTAAATACTAAGGATCGCTTAACTTTGTTGTTGATGCCCCGGACATTCCACGCCAAGATGTTTAAGGGAGGCATGTCGGCCAAGTTATCAATAGGGGCACAACACTCCTAGCAACCGCCCGTCCACCCGGCGCTCCGCTCACGTAATCATGTCGTCCGCAGGCCCCGGACCCCGAGCCGAACCCCAGAAAACAGTGCAACCCCACCACACCCTCTGAATAACAATTATATAGGCTTCGTAAATTCAAAACATATGACAGAAAAACTGCTGAGAGGCCAACAGCGGCCCCCAAACGTCCCCCCACCCCATATACCTCCCCGAACTGTGGCATACCCATATCCCTAACCAAACTTTAGCCCTGGAGATCCCAAAGCCTATGGCAACACTGTACTAGGCGTACAGATCAAAACAACCCCAATACAAAAACCTTTTATGCGTTTATACGTTTATATCACTTCTCAGCAAAGTCCAGAACCACTAAACGAGAGGAAGCTCCCTGGACTTATACTTGCGGAATGTAGGCCCAGAGAGGAGGGCGACCCGATGTCAGTCTGGAGCCAGCTGGCGGACCCCAGGAGCATATCTGTCCAACCAGGAAGCCGCTTCCCTGGGCGAGCTGAAGAATTTGGTCTCCCCATCCGCCACCACACGCAACCTGGAGGGGAACAGCATCGAGTAGGGTAGATTCAAGTCACGAAGACGTCGCTTAATGGGAAGAAACTGGGCCCGGTCTTTTTGAACATCCGCTGCAAAGTCCGGAAATGCCGACACCCGGATTCCATTCCGGATCAGGGGGCCCTTCACGCGTCCCAGGCGCAGGACAGAGTCCCGATCCTTGTAGTGCAGGAATTTTGCTATAAAAGTTCGTGGCGGGGCGCCTGGGGGTAAAGGCCGGAAGGGCACACGGTGAGCCCGCTCCACTGCAAACTGGGAGGTAAAGGATTCAGCGCCATATACCTCTTTTAGCCAGGACTCCAGGAAATCTTCGGGGTGTTCCCCCTCTTCCTTTTCGGGGAGGCCCACGAATCTCACGTTATTTCTGCGGAGTCTGCCCTCCATGTCCAGGAGTTTGGTTTGCAACGTCGTGACTTGTTGTGTAACTGCAGACACCGATCGTTGTAAAGGGCCGCTGAGGTCTTCCAAATTGGAGACCCTTGTCTCGGTTTCGCCCACCCTCTCCCGTACTCGCTGGACGTCCTGTCGCAGCAGTGATAAATCACACTGCACCTTCTCCATTTTGTCCGACAGACATTGTTCACTGGCCGCTATGGCCTCCAGGACCTGCTGGATGGAAGGAGCAGATGGCTGTGTATTCACCCTTGAGTCGGCCCCGGCCGAGGGATCCATTCTGGCAGGGGGGGAGAGCTTAGGAGATGACTGCGTCGACTGGGTTGCAGGCTGTCGAGCAAACTTCTCCAATTTAGCCGCGGCCGCACTCTGGCCGCCCCTCACCATCGTATCAAGGCCCAGCAATACTCAGAGTCCCGATATTCAGTGTCAAGAAGTATAGCAGTGGGTGGTGAATGCAGTATCAACAGCACGCCAGGCACTGGGATAGCCAGCTGTTATATTGAAGGGAGAAGGGGGGACCAGGGGGGTCCAGTGGTATATATCTATCCAGTGTATGTATTCCAAAAGCAAAAGGCAGGGCAGCTGGGACCAGTTCAAATCCTCCAGCCCAGTGTAATCTTCACACACACTGCACCCTGTAGTGAGGAGAGACACAGGAAGCTGCAAGTAAAATGGCCGCCCAGCACACTGATTTCCCCTTCTTCCCTCCCTGCACCAGCCTTCAGGGGAGCAGGATTATATATGTGTGGAGCCCTGGGGGTGCAGGAGTGGGGTGCCGCTTCCCTCCGGTGCCGCTGGCCGCTGTGGCCGCCTCAGGTGCGCGATCGCGCACACGCGCCCGGCGGAGCTCCAAAACTGAGGCCGGGGACTGGATTGCGGCCTAGGCCCGGGGTCCAGGCGGCCGCTGGCGCGAGCCGGGAGCGCTCGCACGGATCAATAACGGTGCCTGCCGCTTCCCCAGTGCCGCCAGACAGGAGAGGAGTCCAGGGGAGACCACAAAAAGAGCCCCAGGATTGTTACAGGATCAATATCCAGGGAGCTCCTCGATCCTGCTGCCTAGTCCCTTGCCGCCGTGGCCACGCCCCACCAAAACATTATTTTTAAAGTAATATTGTACTTGTTGCTGCAGCCTTCATCATTTCTTTTTCTCTAACGTCCTAGAGGATGCTGGGGACTCCGTAAGAACCATGGGGATAGACGGGCTCCGCAGGAGACATGGGCACTTTAAGAAAGACTTTGACTCTGGGTGTGCATTGGCTCCTCCCTCTATGCCCCTCCTCCAGACCTCAGTTTGAGACTGTGCCTAGAGGAGATGGGTGCACTGCAGGGAGCTCTCCTGAGTTTCCTGCTAAGAAAGTATATTTGTTAGGTTTTTTATTTTCATGGAGCACTGCTGGCAACAGACTCCCTGCATCGAGGGACTGAGGAGAGAGAAACAACCCTACTTCTCTGAGTTTCAAGGTCTTGTTTCTTAGGCTACTGGACACCATTAGCTCCAGAGGGAGTCAGAACACAGGTTCGCCCTGGACGTTCGTCCCAGAGCCGCGCCGCCGTCCTCCTCACAGAGCCAGAAGAAAGAAGCCTGGTGAGTATGAGAAGAAAGAAGGCTTCAAAAGGCGGCAGAAGACTTCGTGAGCTCCACTGAGGTAACGCACAGCACGGCAGCTGTGCGCCATTGCTCCCATACTCCTCACATACTCCGGTCACTGTAAGGGTGCAGGGCGCAGGGGGGGGGGCGCCCTGGGCAGCAATATAAACCTTTTATTTGGCAAAAGAGAGCATATATACAGCTGGACACTGTATATATGCAGGAGCCCCCGCCAATTTTACACTTTTAGTGGGACTGAAGCCCGCCTCCGAGGGGGCGGGGCTTCTCCCTCAGCACTCACCAGCAGAATGTTTTTCTCCACAGCACCGCTGAGAAGAAGCTCCCCGGACTCTCCCCTGCTTATTCCACGGTAGAAGAGAGGGTTTTAAAGAAGAGGGGGGGCACATAATTCGGCGCAGATAATAATAACAGCGCTACGGGGTAAACATTAAATTGCTGTGTTTTTCCTGGGTCATATTGCGCTGGGGTGTGTGCTGGCATACTCTCTCTCTGTCTCTCTAAAGGGCCTTGTGGGGGAACTGTCTTCAGAAGAGCATTCCCTGAGTGTGTGGTGTGTCGGTACGTGTGTGTCGACATGTCTGAGGTAAAAGGCTCTCCTATGGAGGAGATGGAGCAAATGTGTGTGTGTGGTGTCTCCGTCGACAACGCCGACGCCTGATTGGATATGTGAAATTAAGTGCTAAGATGAATTTATTACACAAAAGATTAGAGAACAGACAGGGAATCTACCCATGTCTGTCCCTATATCATAGAGACTTTCAGAGTCTCACAACGCTCACTATCCAAAATAATAGACACTGATATCGACACGGAGTCTGACTCCAGTGTCGACTACGATAATGCAAAGTACAGCCAAAACTGGCAGAAAAGTATTCAATATATGATTATTGTAATAAAAGATGTTTTGCTTATCACTGATGACTCATTGGTCCCTGACACGAGGGTACACATGTTTAAGGGCAAGAAAGCTGAGGTAAATTTCCCTCCTCTCATGAAGAAAAAGAGCGGGAATCTCCAGACAAGAAGCTGCAGCTTCCCAAAAAGAATCCTCAGGGAGTATCCTTTCCCTAATGGGGCCAGGATAAGATGGAAATCTTCCCCTAGGGTGTACAAGGCATTGACACGTTTACCCAAAAAGGTAGCGCTGACTTTACAGCTATCCTCAGGGATCCTGCAGATAGCATGCAGTAAAAGTACTTTGAAGTCCATTCTGGTACACTACTCAGACCGGCGATTGTGTCGGCATGGGTTTATAGCGCTGTAGCAGCGTAGACAGATATCTTATCAGCGGAGATTGAAACCCTAGATAAGGATACCATGTTATTGTCCCTATATGTATATATATATATATATATATGTTTATATGTAAAAGATGTCTTATATATATATATATATATATAAGACATGCCCAAAGAGACGTTAGTCTACTGGGTTCTAGAGTCAAACAAGGGTAAGGAATTGTTCGGAGAGGGCCTCTCGGATCTTGTCTCCACGGCTACGGCAGGTAAATAAAAAATTTTGCCATATATTCCCTCACAATCTAAGAAAGCGACTCATTATCAAATGCAGTCCTTTCGTTCCAATAAAAACAAGAGAGCACGTGGTTCGTCCTTCCTGGCCAGAGGTAAAGGCAGAGGGAAAAATCTGCACAACACAGCTAGTTCCCAGGAACAGAAGTCCTCCCCGGCCTCTGCTAAATCCACCGCATGACGCTGGGGCTCCAAAACAAGTGTCAGTACATCATTGCACTCAAGTTCTGGGAAAGATGGTGGCAACATACGAAGCCATTCCATACGGCAGATTCCATGCAAGGGCCTTCCAATGGGACCTATTGGACAAATGGTCCGGGTCATATCTGCAATTGCGTCAGCGGATCGCCCTGTCCCCCAGGGCCAGAGTATCTCTCCTGTGGTGGCTAAACAGTGCTCACCATCTAGAGGGCCGCAGGTTCGGCATTCAGGACTGGATCCTGGTGACCACGGACGCGAGCCTCCGAGGTTGGGGAGCGGTCGCACAGGGAAGAAATTTCCAAGGACTTTGGTCAAGTCAAGAGACTTGTCTTCACATCAACATCCTGGAACTAAGGGCCATATACAACGCCCTACGTCAATCGGAGATCTTACTTCGCAATCGACCAGTTCTGATCCAGTCAGACAACATCACCGCAGTAGCTCATGAAAACCGCCAAGGCGGCACAAGGAGCAGAGTGGCAATGGCGGAAGCCACCAGAGTTCTTCGCTGGGCGGAGAATCATGTAAGCGCTCTGTCAGCAGTGTTCATTCCGGGAATAGACAACTGGGAAGCAGACTTCCTCAGCAGACACGCTCTGCATCTGGGAGAGTGGGGACTTCATCAGGAAGTCTTTGCGCAGATTGCAGGTCGGTGGGGACTACCCCAAATAGACATGATGGCATCCCGTCTCAACAAAAAGCTACAGAGGTATTGCGCCAGGTCAAGAGACCCTCAGGCGGTAGCTGTAGACGCCCTAGTGACACCGTGGGTGTTCCAGTCGGTATATGTGTTTCCTCCTCTTCCTCTCATACCTAAGATGTTGAGGATAATAAGAAAAAGAGGAGTGAGAGCAATTCTCATTGTTCCAGATTGGCCACGAAGGACCTGGTATCCGGATCTGCAAGAAATGCTCACAGAAGATCCGTGGCCTCTTCCTCTAAGGCAGGACTTGTTACAACAAGGTCCCTGTCTGTTCCAAGACTTACCGCGGCTGCGTTTGACGGCATGGTGGTTGAACGCCGGATCCTAGCGGAAAAAGGCATTCCGGATGAGGTCATTTCTACGCAAATAACGACTAGGAAGGACGTGACGTCTAAACATTATCACCGAATATGGAGAAAATATGTTTCTTGGTGTGAGGCAAGGAATGCTCCTACGGAAGAATTCCACCTGGGCCGTTTTCTTCACTTCCTACAAACTGGAGTGAATTTGGACCTAAAATTAGGCTCCATTAAAAGTTCAGATTTCGGCCTTATCCATTTTCTTTCAAAAGGAATTGGCCTCATTACCTGAAGTACAACTTTTGTGAAGGGAGTACTGCATATTCAGCCTCCTTTTGTACCTCCGGTGGCGCCTTGGGACCTTAACGTGGTGTTAAGTTTCCTTAAGTCACATTGCTTTGAACCACTTAAGACAGTGGAGTTGAAATATCTCACCTGGAAGCTGGTCATGTTGTTAGCCTTGGCTTCGGCTAGGCGAGATTCGGAATTGGCGGCTTTATCACATAAAAGCCCCTATCTGGTTTTCCATATGGATAGAGCGGAATTGCGGACCCGTCCTCAATTCCTACCTAAGGTGGTCTCATCCTTTCATATGAACCAACCTATTGTCGTGCCTGTGGCTACACGTGACTTGGAGGATTCCGAGTCCCTTGAAAATTTACGTGGCCAGAACGGCTATGATCAGAAAAACAGAAGCACTGTTTGTCCTGTATGCAGCCAACAAAGTTGGCGGCCCTGCTTCAAAGCAGACTATTGCTCGCTGGATCTGTAACACGATTCAGCAGGCGCATTCTACGGCAGGATTGCCGTTACCAAGATCGGTTAAGGCCCATTCCACTAGGAAGGTGGGCTCTTCTTGGGCGGCTGCCCGAGGGGTCTCGGCACTACAGCTGTGCCGGGCTGCTACTTGGTCGGGGTCAAACACCTTTGCAAAGTTCTATAAATTTGATACCCTGGCTGAGGAGGACCTCCTGTTTGCTCAATCGGTGCTGCAGAGTCATCCGCACTCTCCCGCCCGTTTGGGAGCTTTGGTATAATCCCCATGGTCCTTACGGAGTCCCCAGCATCCTCTAGGACCTTAGAGAAAATAAGATTTTAAACCTACCGGTAAATCTTTTTCTCGTAGTCCGTAGAGGATGCTGAGCGCCCGTCCCAAGTGCGGACTACTTCTGCAAGACTTGTATATAGTTATTGCTTACATAAGGGTTATGTTATATCGGTCTTGGACTGATGCTATGTTGTTGTTCATACTGTTAACTGGGTAGTATATCACAAGTTATACGGTGTGATTGGTGTGGCTGGTATGAATCTTGCCCTTGGATTACAAAAATCCTTTCCTTGTACTGTCCGTCTCCTCAGGGCACAGTTGCTCTAACTGTGATTCATGACACTGCAAAATCTGTAATTCATGCATTTAGAATATCCTGTAGTACATTGACTATTGCAATTCCCTCCTTACCGGTGTTCCCTTTGGGTGTTTATTTACTAAAGTGCGAGTTTTTAGATATGGAGATGTTGCTCATAGCAACCACTCAGATTCTAGCTATTATCTTCTAGAACAGTGGTTCCCAACCTCGGTCCTAAAGTACCCCCAACAGTTTGTGTTTTCCAGGTCACCTAGCAGTTGAACATGTGCATTCATTACTCACTGACACATTTTAAAAGACCCATAGGTGGAGTTAATTATTTCACTTGCAATCCTGTGAGGAGACCTGGAAAATATGAACTGTTAGGGGTACTCGAGGACCGCGATTGGGAGCCACTGTCCTAGAAGATGCTAAATAAATGATACGTAGAATCTAATTGACTATGGGCAGCATCAAGGGCAGTATGGATGGTGTAATGGTTAGCATTACTGCGTCACAGCACTGAGGTCATGGGTTCAATTCACATCAAGTCTTAACTGTGTGGAGTTTGTATATTCTCCTCCCCCTACTAGTGTGGGTTTCCTCCGGGTACTCCGGTTTGCTCTCACAGTCCAAAAATATAGTAGTGTGTTAATTGGCTCCTGACAAAAATTAATCATAGTTTGTGTATGTACATCAGAATCAGCTTTATTGGCCACGTATACTTGCGTATACTAGGAATTTGGTTTCGGTTTACAGTGCAGCAGACACAAAGGGAACAAGTAAACAAGGAAGGGTGGACATGTGCAGTCTTCAGATAACAGAGTGATCATTACGTGTAGAGAAATAGAGTAGAGTGACTGGGCGGACTACCAGGGGGTCGGTTGGTCATGAGTTCAGCAGGTGGACTGCTTGAGGAAAGAAGCTTTTGAGGCTTCTGTTGTATCTGGTGGGGATGGCCCTGCATCGTCTGCCAGGTGGCAGCAGGTTGAGGGTGCCGTGGCTAGGGTGAAGCAGGTCCTTATCTATTCTAGTTGCCCGTTTTATGGCTCTGGACAGATACAGATCATGGACAGCGGGAAGGTCCACTCTGATGATCTTCTCAGCAGACCTTACCACTCTTTGGAGCCTGCGTTTATCTTTCTCGCTGGCAGAACTATACCAGACGATTATCGAGGAGCACAGCACAGATTCTACTATTGATTAGAAGAGGAGCAGGAGCTTCTGTGGGATGTTGAACTTCTTAAGTTGCCTTATAGGCCCTACACACTGGTCGATTTTTTTGAAAGATATGAACGATCTCGTTCATAAATGAACGAGAACTCGTTCATATCTTTCAGTGTGGAGGCTCCAGTGATGAACGATGTGCGTCCCCGCGCTCGTTCATCGCTGGTCACCCGTCGGCTGTACATGCAGGCCAATATGGACGATCTCGTCCATATTTGCCTGCACTTCAATGCAGCCGGGTGACGGGGGGAGTGAAGAAACTTCACTCCCCCCGTCACTGCCCCCCCGCCGCCGGGTGGCTGGTCGGCCGTATCCGCCGTCGGGCAGCTCGGCGGCGGGTCGGCCAGTGTGTAGGGCCCTCTAGGAAGAACAGCCTCCGATGGACACACAAGTTGATCTCAGTTAAAATAAATAAATATATATATATATATATATATAAAAATGATACTCGCCTGCCTAGGGACCAGTGATCGGTGCTCCGGTGCGGGCTGCCAGTCATTGGGGCTCCTAATTCTCTGCAATTTCTGAGTAGCTCCAGACCTACTCCTAGATTGCGATCACCTCAGTCCGTTTAGTTCCTGGTTTGACGTCACAAACACGCCCTGCGTTCGGCCAGCCACTCCCCCGTTTCTCCAGCCACTCCTGCGTTTTTACCTGGCACGCCTGCGTTTTTTAGCACACTCCCTGAAAACGGGCAGTTTCCACCCAGAAACACCCACTTCCTGTCAATCACACTATGATCACTCGAGCGATGAAAAAACGTCGCTCGAGCTTGTGTAAATCTACAAAGTTTTGTGTGAAAGTACTTAGCGCATGCGCGCTGCGTACCATGCGCATGCGCATTTTCCACCTAATCGCTGCGTTGCGAAAAATGGCAACGAATGAACAACTCAGAATGACCACCTGAAACTGCAGAGAATTATTTAGTAGCAGTTCTGCTAATCTTTCGTTCGCTATTCTGCTAAGATACACTCCCAGAGGGCGGCGGCCTAGCGTTTGCAATGCTGCTAAAAGCAGCTAGCGAGCGAACAACTCTGAATGAGGGCCAAAGTCAGATAGAATGCCTGTCAGACTGACAAACATTTATTTAACAGGTTGGAAATGACTGTGTTGTCTGGACCGTGCCCCCCCAACGGTGTTCTAACCCTGTTGGCACGCCCCCTCCCGCCCCACGACCTCTGCCTGTCAGACGCCTCTGCCGTGTGTGTGCACTCCACAAACGGCTTCAGAGGGTGATCGCTGCCATTGCAGTGATCGCCTCTGAATTAGGCCCAATATCGGGGGAATCAGCAAGATAATTGTGCAGTGTATGCCCAGCCTTAGATGTATATTGTCAATTCTGCAAAATAATACCAACAGGTTGTAATTAAACGCCACAAAGATGTGAAATAGTCTACAGTCATGTACTCATCCAATTAATGAGTATATTCTAACTAGAGATGAGCAGGTTCGGTTCGTCGAGATCCGAACCCTCCCCCCCCCGAACTTCACGTGGTTTACACGGGTCCGAGGCAGCCTCGGTTCTTCCCGCCGAACACGCAAAACCTGAACGGGGGAAAACGTCATCATCCCGCTGTCGGATTCTCGCGAGATTCGGATTCCATATAAAGAGCCGTTCGTCGCCGCCATTTTCACTCGTGCATTGTCGATTGAGCGGAGAGGACGTGGCTACGTTCTCGGCCTGAAAAGCTCAATATCTGTGCTCAGTGTGCTGCATTGTGGTGACCACCAGTATATAGTAGTACAGTACAGTAGGCCATTGCTGTATCTTGCAGCTCCGTGTCAGACTCAGTTCTAGTATCCTGATCAGTGCTCAATATCTGCTGCATTGTTGTAACCAGTATATAGTAGTACAGTGCTGCATTGTGGTGACCACCAGTATATAGTAGTGCAGTACAGTAGGCCATTGCTGTATCTTGCTGCTCTGTGTCACTTCTATTCTCCTGATCAGTGCTCAATATCTGTGCTGCATTGTGGTGACCACCAGTATATAGTAGTACAGTGCTGCATTGTGGTGACCAGTATATAGTAGTACAGTACAGTAGTCCATTGCTGTATCTTGCACCTCCGTGTCACTTCTAGTACCCTGAACAGTGCTTAATATCTGTGCTCAGTGTCAGTGCTGCATTGTGGTGACTAAAAGTCCAGTGTCTTGTGCTGCATCTTGCTGCTGTAGGGTGCTGTGGTAATATCCTGTCACTGTGCATAGGTCATCATCATGCCAGTCACAGTGGTATCTGGTATCTATCTAGTGGTATCTAATTCCAAACATTACTGACGTCTAATTCCAGATATATTACTGGCATATAATTCCACACATTAAAAAATGGAGAACAAAAATTTGGAGGATAAAATAGGGAAAGATCAAGTTCCACTTCCACCTAGTGCTGAAGCTGCTGCCACTAGTCATGGCAGAGACGAAATGCCATCCACATCGTCTGCCAAGGCCGATGCCCAATGTCATAGTAGAGAGCATATAAAATCCAAAAAACAAAAGTTCAGTAAAATGATCCAAAAATCAAAATTAAAAACGTCTGAGGAGAAGCGTAAACTTGCCAATATGCCATTTACGACACGGAGTGGCAAGGAACGGCTAAGGCCCTCTCCTATGTTCCTCATGACTAGTGTGTCAGCTTCACATGAGGATGGAAGCACTCATCCTCCCGCTAGAAAAATGAAAAGAGTTAAGCTGGCAAAAGCACAGCAAAGAACTGTGCATTCTTCTAAATCACAAATCCCCAAGGAGAGTCCAATTGTGTCGGTCGCGATGCCTGACCTTCCCAACAGTGGACGGGAAGAGGTGGCTCCTTCCACCATTTGCACGCCCCCTGCAAGTGCTGGAAGGAGCACCCACAGTCCAGTTCCTGATATTCAAATTGAAGATGTCACTGTTGAAGTACACCAGGATGAGGATATGGGTGTTGCTGGTGCTGAGGGGGAAATTGACCAGGAGGATTCTGATGGAGAGGTGGTTTGTTTAAGTCAGGCACCCGGGGAGACACCTGTTGTCTGTGGGATGAATAAGGCCATTGACATGCCTGGTCAAAATACAAAAAAATCATCTCTTCGGTGTGGAATTATTCCAACAGAAACGCGGACAACTGGTGTCAAGCCATGTGTTGCCTTTGTCAAGCTGTAATAAGTAGGGGTAAGGACGTTAACCACCTAGGAACATCCTCCCTTATACATCACCTGGAGCGCATTCATCAGAAGTCATTGACAAGTTCAAAAACTTTGGGTGACAGCGGAAGCAGTCCACTGACAACTAAATCCCTTCTTCCTCTTGTACCCAGGCTCCTGCAAACCACACCACCAACTCCCTCAGTGTCAATTTCCTCCTTAGACAGGAACACCAATAGTCCTGCAGGCCATGTCACTGCCAAGTCTGACGAGTCCTCTCCTGACTGGGATTCCTCCGATGGATCCTTGAGTGTAACGCCTACTGCTGCTGGCGCTGCTGTTGTGGCTGCTGGGAGTCGATCATCATCCCAGAAGTCGTAAGACCACTTGTACTACTTCCAGTAAGCATTTGACTGTCCAACAGTCCTTTGCGAGGAAGATGAAATATCACAGCAGTCATCCTGTTGTAAAGCGGATAACTCAGGCCTTGACAGCTGTTTTGGTGTTAGACGTGCGTCCGGTATCCGCCAGGAATTTCTTGAGGTAGTGTGTACCATCTAGGTTCCACTTCTCTAGGCAGGCGATACCAAGAATGTACACAGATGTCAGAAAAAGAGTCACCAGTGTCCTAAAAAATGCAGTTGTACCCAATGTCCACTTAACCACGGACATGTGGACAAGTGGAGCAGGGCAGACTAAGGACTATTGACTGTGACAGCCCACTGGGTAGAAGTATTGCCTCCCGCAGCAACAACAGCAGCGCAGGCACCAGTAGCAGCATCTCGCAAATGCCAACTCGTTCCTAGGCAGGCTACACTTTGTATCAACGCTTTCCATAAGAGGCACACAGCTGACAACCTCTTACGGAAACTGAGGAACATCATCGCAGATTGGCTTACCCCAATTGGACTCGCCTGGGGATTTGTGACATCGGACAACGCCACCAATATTGTGCGTGCATTACATGTGGGCAAATTCCAGCACGTCCCATGTTTTGCACATACAATGAATTTGGTGGTGCAGAATTTAAAAAAAAACGACAGGGGCGTGCAAGAGATGCTGTCGGTGACCCGAAGATTTGCGGACCACTTTCGGCATTTAGCCACCGCGTGCCGAAGACTGGAGCACCTGCAAACACTCCTGAACATTCCCCGCCATCAGCTGAAGCAAGAGGTGGTAACGAGGTGGAATTCAACCCTCTATATGCTTCAGAGGATGGAGGAGCAGCAAAAGGCCATTCAAGCCTATACATCTGCCTACGATATAGGCAAAGGAGGGGGAATGCACCCGACTCAAGCGCAGTGGAGAATGATTTCAATGTTGTGCAAGGTTCTGCAACCCTTTGAACTTGCTACACGTGAAGTCAGTTCAGACACTGCCAGCCTGAGTCAGGTCATCCCCTCATCAGGCTTTTGCAGAAGCAGCTGGAGAGATTGAAGGAGGAGCTAAAACGGAGCGATTCCGCTAGGCATGTGGGACTTGTGGATGGAGCCCTTCATTCGCTTAACCAGGATTCACAGGTGGTCAATCTGTTGAAATCAGAGCACTACATTTTGGCCACCGTGCTCGATCCTAGGTTTAAAGCCTACGTTGTATCTCTCTTTCCGGCAGACACAAGTGTGCAGATGTTCAAAGACCTGCTGGTGAGACACTTATCAAGTCAAGCGGAACGTGACCCGCCAACAGCTCCTCCTTCATTTTCTACCGCCACTGGAGCTGACAGGAAAATGATCAAATTTCTAAAACCACCTGCTGGAGGTGATCCAGGGCACTCAGGAGCGAAAACTGACATCTGGTCCGGACTGAAGGACCTGCCAATGATTACTGACATGTCTACTGTCACTGCATATGATTCTGTCACCATTGAAAGAATGGTGGAGGATTGTATGAGTGACAGCATCCAAGTATGCATGTCAGACAGTCCGTACGTATACTGGCAGGAAAAAGAGGCAATTTGGAGGCCCTTGCACAAACTGGCTTTATTTTACCTAAGTTGCCCCCCCTCCAGTGTGTACTCCGAAAGAGTGTTTACTGCAGCCGGTCACCTTGTCAGCGATCGGCGTACGAGGGTACTTCCACAAAATGTGGAGAAGATTATGTTCATCAAAATGAAATATAATCAATTCCTCCGTGGAGACATTTACCAGCAATTGCCTCCAGAATGTACACAGGGACCTGAGATGGTGGATTCCAGTGGGGACAAATTAATACTCTGTGAGGAGGGGGATGTACACATTGAAACGGGTGAGGAATCGGAGGATGATGATGAGGCCGACATCTTGCCTCTGTAGATCCAGTTTGTGCAAGGAGAGATTGATTGCTTCTTTTTTGGTGGGGGCCCAAACCAACCAGTCAATTCAACCACAGTCGTGTGGCAGACCCTGTCGCTGAAATTATGGGTTTGTTAAAGTGTGCATGTCCTGTTTATACAACATAAGGGTGGGTGGGAGGTCCCAAGGACAATTCCATCTTGCACCTCTTTTTTAATTCATTTATCTTTGCATCATGTGATGTTTGGGGCTAAGTTTTTTAAGTGCCATCCTGTCTGACACTGCAGTGCCACTCCTAGATAGGCCAGGTGTTTGTGCCGGCCACTTGGGTCGCTTAGCTTAGTCATCCAGTGACCTCAGTGAAAATTTAAGGACTAAAAATAATATTCTGAGGTGTGAGGTGTTCAGAATAGACTGGAAATGAGTGGAAATTATGGTTATTGAGGTTAATAATACTATGTGATCAAAATTACCCCCAAATTCTATGATTTAAGCTGTTTTTGAGGGTTTTTTGAAGAAAAAAAACACCCAAATCCAAAACACACCCGAATCCGACAAAATTTTTTAGGGGAGGATTTGCCAAAACGCGTCCGAATCCAAAACACGGCCGCAGAACCGAATCAAAAACCAAAACACAAAACCTGAAAAATTTCCGGTGCACATCTCTAATTCTAACCCTACATGTTCGCAAGAGTTTTATCAATTGCCCAAATAAATGGCAATTGTAAGTAGTATTGTGGTTAATGACGCAAGAAATACAATTCTATTTAGCCCCTGGTGACCGCCTGCCTATTACCGCTAATTCTGCTAACAGAAATACTCATCTGGTGAACGCTGCTTTTATTCTAATTCAACCAAACGCAACAGGAAAACTCCTGAGCAGAGCCGGCCTTAGGCATAGGCAAACTAGGCAAATACCTAGGGCATTTGGTATGCTTAGGGGCACCAACAGCTTCTGCTGATAAAAATTATATGTGGCATGCCTATATTCTGTGTGTGACTGCGAATGTATCTGCATACGAAATGCTACGTTCCGTGTATTCCTGGAAATCACTGTAATGTAGCATTTCGTATGCAAATACAGCCGCAGTCGCACACAGAATATAGGCATGCTGCCTATCATTTTAATCAGCAGAAGCTGCTTGTGCCTCCTAGTCACATAGTAATGCAAATAAGATGCATTTTCATAAACGAAAGGTGCCCGATGTTAGCAGAGCTGCCAGCTGACTCATGCCAGGCATCTCCTGCAGAACTAGCGGTGGTGCTAGGGGGCACCAGCCAAAATCTTGCCTAGGGCATCATATTGGTTAGGGCCGGCTCTGCTCCTGAGTCTTCCACTGAATTGAGAGACAACTTGTTTATGGTTGCTTATTTCCACAGATATGAATGTATTGTTGTCAATGATTTGTAACTTGGGTCTGTTCATGTACATGTGCGGTGCCGTTATGTAACTTACCACTGCACTTTGCCTGTTTGTTATGCAATATTTTAGTGTCATAAGTAGCAATTCATGTATAACTACCTGGTCTGTGATGCAATCCGAGATTCTGACACCCTGCGATCTTAATATTGGCTTCCTTTGTGTTCTTTCCCCATTCTCTGAGCTTTCCTTTTCTTTCTGCACGTTTTTTTATTTTTATTTCCGGTGCATGCGCTGCCTGCAAGCCCTAACACTAAAGAAAGTGCTGTTTAGACACATCTGCATTCCAAGCAAGTGGCTGTGGTGGCTGCTGGAGCATAAAGGGGCGGATGACTACCTGAAAGATGGGAATGACCCTGACCTTAACATATGAAGGAACAGATTATGCCACCCACAGACTGCGACTTTGAAACAGCAAGAGAAATGGAAAACCAAGCTTTCCGTTCCTTAGGGGGTCTATTCATGAAGCAGTGAAAAGAGTGCAGAAAAGGACCAGTGGAGATGTTCCCATTTGCAACCAATCACCTTTGAAGGAAGCCTTTATCAAGTACATTCTATAAAATGTAAGGGAGATACTGATTGGTTGCCATGGGCAACTTCTCCACTGGTGTGTTTCTCCACTCTTTTCACTGCTTCATGAATAGACCCTCTATTAGTTGCACTCACCATATAAAAGTAAGGTGATGCGATGTATGCTTGAAGGGAAGGACCAATAACTTTCTCTACAGTAGCCCTCTTTATGAATAGACGAAAGCAGTGAAGAACCCTGTTTTCGGGATAGCAGCAATATCTACTGCTCTGTGAATAGACCCCTTATTGTGTAAACAATTATGGTTTTATAAAGCCAGTTCCTTACTAATGTTATTGTTTAATATGTTACTCTGCATATTTTTACCTATCTAAAGCAAATATCTGAAGCGTTGTTATGGTTTAAAGAAGAACATTTGACCTTCATAATAACAGATTTGCAACATATATTTTATACCGCCTCTCTAAGAGTAAGAGATGGAATCCTGCACACCGCAATATTATCACTAATTATATGAACTTTTAGACTGCTGCGCTTCTTTATTGTTTTTCTTTGTGATTTTCATAATTGTTAAATTGGGTCACTGTTGATGACATTTCTATTTTAGCAAAGTTAAATTGTTTTTAATAGATTACAATACAGTACTACATTGGTAGGAACAATTGCCTGAAAGTGGGTTCATTTTTCATTCCGACCTTTCTCATGAAGGAGCACTCAAAATGTGGGCACTATCCGTTTACAGTGTTAGAGGCACAAAACCTGACTCTTGAATCGCTGATAAGATTGGTTTCTTAGCGACCATCTTCAGCTAACAGTGATAATAGCAATATAAAACTCAGCCACTTAGCCCAATTGTTCTCTTGAAAACCTTGGCAGAGGATATAGCGCATGAATAATTCATGTCATCCCATGTGTTTTCATATCCACTTCAATATCAAGTGTACAGTAGTGATGTCTGATCCAAACAATAGCAAAAAGGCTTTATTGTTTTCTAATTCTGAAACATTATTTTTTAACTTGTATGATGTTTTGATAATCAACGTAATCCCTCTATACCTGCATCATTCACAAGTGGTTAATTTGTTATAGCTATTAAACAAATAATACATTCCTTATGTTCCTTAGTGACAAACAATTGCAAACCGATTCATAAAGATAATAGGGGAAAATCATAAAAGTCGCAAACATTAACATAGTTGCCAATATCTTAAACGTTCCAAGAGAAACTTTACTGCTGGGTAGTTATGTTTAAGCAATTCAATCTAGAGTTTAGAGTAGACCATGGGGTAATAAATTGATCTTAACATGTATGCTGAAATGTCTTCTAAAGTTATTGTATTTGTTAATGCTAAAATAAAAAATACCTAATGAGAACTACTTATTATATACACAACTACTTACCAACCTGTCAAAATAGGATGTAGTCAGCATGCCAGCGTTCAGGATCCCAGCAACGGAATCCCATCACATTTCGGAATGCCGTGCAGGAATCCCGACCACTGGGATCTTGAGTGTAAATATGCCGGGGAGGATTAGGGTTATACTGTGGGGGGATGGTTAGGGTTAGGCTACAGGAGGGAGGGTTAGGATTAGGCTGCAGGACGAGAGGGTTAGGTTTAGGCTGCGGGAGGGGAGGGTTAGGGTTACGCTGAGGGGAGCAGATGGGTATTCTAAAGAAAGATGGCAATGTTTTCAGTTGCACAACAGGGCAGGTGTTATGGATGGTAAAGCAGTGGCGTGTGTCCACAGGGAGCATTTTTGTTTTTATTGATTGTAATAGACCACCAGATTATTTTGCGGGTCTTCTTCCTCTTCCTTCTCCTCTTCCTCTTCTTTCTTTTCACCCATGTCTCAGAGGTGACTAGCCCTTGATATATAGATGCACCCCTGTCTCAGAGACAACTGGTTCATG
The DNA here is from genome assembly GCF_028390025.1 of Pseudophryne corroboree. Lineage (NCBI taxonomy): Eukaryota > Metazoa > Chordata > Amphibia > Anura > Myobatrachidae > Pseudophryne > Pseudophryne corroboree. Next base: position 277,567,732 of record NC_086445.1, read on the forward strand.
ATATATAGCTATACCTATGGCAATCTTGTATATATATACCCCACCTTACATATGATAGGGGACCCCATATACACCAACTAGTGTCTAAAACTTAGTGAGAACTGCATTACATCTTGTAATGTCTATGAAAGGGGTGGGGACTCATGGAGACTAAAAATGGGGCAGAGTTTCGGGAGGGAGCAGAAACATCCTCACTGTTCACAGCAGTGGCCAGCCCCGATCATGTCAGTAATCATGTGACCAACTGGGCGATGTAGGAGGAAGGATTAATGCAGCACACTTTCTATATATTTATATATATATATATATATATATATACACAAACTGTGCTGATGGAGATAAAGGATTGGTAGGCGCTGACCACTGTGGTAAGGTGCAGGTCTGTCAGGCAGCGGGACCCACCCAGGATATTCCAGAATACCCCTTGGGCCAGTCCAACCGTGTTATAGTCATTTCTAAAGAGATACGTGTCACGATCCAGGTAATTCCTTATCAGTATTTACCTTCGAAATGCCTCCTGAGACTGTCCCAGCGTTCCAAGCCTGGATTCCATCTGCACTGTCTGCATGCAGCACGCTGCATCTCATTGTCTCAAATCTCTTCACTGTGATTCTGGCAGCTTCATGGTTAAAACTCACATGCAAGTTACAGTCTTTCCCTCCAAGTTCAAACATGGGCGCAGCCATGTTTGTTTTCATCACATGTTACTTTTCAGCCTATCAGCTGCACTCTGGTTTCTACCTAATTATCCAGCAGCTGCACTCTAGACTCTGCTTAATCAGCCAGCCAATCCCTGCTTCCCAGCAGGTATAAATATCTTGTTCCTGGGCTGGAAAGTTGTCAGTGCTTCAATTGTCATTCTAGTGATAGCAGTCTCTCCTGATTGTGGTGATCGCCATCTGCAAGCTCCACTAGAGACTGGCACCAATTCCTATCCTCATGGTACAGCCTGACTCTGCAGTGTCTCATCATTGCACCCTGTGACTGGCAGTTACCCGACATCGGCTTCCAGCTTTCAGCGGTGCTCTGCCCTGCCAGTAACCATCGGTGTTCCGCCATCGATCCTAAGTAACCATCGGTGTTCCGCCATCGATCTCCAATCGCCATCGGTGTTCCGTCATCGATCCCAAGTCACCATCGGTGTTCCGTCATCGATCTCCAGTCACCATCGGTGCTCTGTCATCGATCTCAAGCATCTCCTGTATATGCTCTCAAGCATCACCCGTATATTCCTCGCACTCAAGCTACATTAGTGCGTTCCTGCACTATCAACTCAGCTCTACCATTGGACCAGTCCCATCTGGCACAACCCGGCAGTTCAGTCATCAGCTTCTGTTTCCCATCAGCTACCCAGTGCATCGGTGTTGGTAAGGACATATCATCTCCAAGTCCTTCAAGAATGTGCTTATGTTAGGCGCCGAGGGTCCGCCCGTCAGTGCGGCCCGGCGCCTAGCAACTAGGGACGCCGCAGGCAGACAGCCGCCGGCTCCCTAGCAACGCTAGACGCCGGGCGCACGGAGCCGCTCAGACCCTAGCAACGGGGACGCCACGCTCGGACCGCGTTCCCCGTTGCTGGGTCTTAATTAATCAGTTCAATTGTATCCTGGCCGTACAGCATGCAGCTGCACGGCATGATTATGTGATTACCCTGTCTGGATCTTGATTGGAGGGCTCCCAAATTTAAGCACTCTCAGGACTTCTCACAGACGCCGGTGATAGCTTCCTGTTTGCTGTGTCAGTTACAGAGAGTTTCCAGTCCTGCTCAATCCGGTTGTTCCTGTCCTCAGTGGTCCTGTACTCGGAAGTTGTCATCTATTCCTGGAGTCCGACCGAGCACCTTTAACATCCTGTGGTGTTCGTGAGTCGCGGCGTAGCCGTGTGTTGCGGCTTGACCGCTTACTGTTTATTATTTAGTTTCATTGTGTTCCGGAGCTTTTGCGGAGGATTCCGCTCCCACAAATCCACTCTGGTATCCAGCGGTGCTGGATAGGAGTAACGGATCAGTGGATCTTTGGTTGTCCTTTTCCCTGGCGGTTTGTCTGCACATACTTTTGGTTTAAGTTAGTTAGCTTGTAGCCCCTGGCCTGGTTGCTTAGTCAGAGGGCCCCTTGTTATCACCCTGTCTCGGATTTCCCTTTGTCTCCCATTAAGACCTGAGGGGGCATCGAAGTTGGGCAGACATAATCCGCCCTTCAAACGCGGCTGCCATGGGCTCAAGCAACCATAGTCTCGCTGGGGATTTCTGATAACACGGGCGAGACAACGGAGTTAGGGCGCCAGGGGTTACTAGGCTTTCCTGCTCCCGTAACCAGCATATCTTTCCAGTACTCAGACCTCTGCCATAAGATCTCCTCTGGTCTGGAGTACGGGAATCATAACATTATCACCGGCCAGACTAAAATTTAAAATTAAACAGGATTTAATTTTTTTCCCTTATTCAGTTGGAAGATTTGTCGGCCTCATGAATCCCACCGGTGTTGGGCCAAATCCTGGCCAGCTTCTAGTTAGCCAGATTCAAGAACTTACTCAGATGGTTCAGGATCTGTCCCTTCGGGTGAGGTCACAGGAAGATCTGTTACGGACTTCCCCGAGGGTCATTCCTGAACCAAAAATGCATTTGCCTGACCGTTTTTCTGGGGATAGAAAGCAGTTTTTTAATTTTAAAGAGTCTTGTAAACTTTATTTTCGTTTAAGACCAGTCTCTTCAGGTACGGAATCTCAGCGGGTTGGAATTATTATTTCTTTACTTCAGGGGGATCCTCAGACCTGGGCTTTTGGTTTAAGAACAGACGATCCGGCTTTATTGTCTGTAGACGCCTTTCTGGGGTCTTTAGGACTATTGTATGACGACCCTGATAGAGAGGCATCCGCCGAGAGTCAGTTGCGTGCTCTCAGACAGGGTAGGAATCCCGCAGAGATTTATTGTACGGAGTTTCGCCGTTGGTCGAACGACTGTGGATGGAATGACCCAGCCCTGCGCAGTCAGTTTCGCCTCGGCTTATCCGAGTCTATAAAAGACAGTCTCCTTCAGTATCCCGCTCCTGAGACTCTCGATAAACTCATGGAGCTCTCTATTAAGATTGATCGTCGTCTCAGAGAGCGGAGGGCTGAAAAAGGAGCATCTGTCGGGTCTACTCCTTGTGTTTTTTCCATTCCTGTGGACATAGAGGAGCCCATGCAGATAGGCCTCTCCAAACTGTCTCCTGAAGAAAGAACCAGAAGGCAAAATTCTGGTCTTTGTTTATACTGTGGAGGTAAGGGACATTTTGCCCGTAGTTGTCCGAACAAGTCGGGAAACGCCTCGACCAAGTGATTTGTGAGGGGGTTCACTTTGGTCTGCAGCTTATCTCCTCAAATAATTCACTGTTAGTCCCAGCTAAAGTTTCCTTTGGCAGCCTCTGTTCCTCGGTCTCGGCTTTTGTGGACAGTGGAGCTGCAGGGACCTTTATGGATTTAACATGGGCCAAGGCCTTAGGTATTCCTCAGTTAGCCTTGGGTAGGTGTATCACCATGCATGGTTTAGATGGGAGTCCCTTGTCCAATGGGGTTATTTCTCTCTGTACACCTCCTGTTCTACTTTCGGTAGGAGCTCTGCATTCCGAAAAAATTGAGTTTTTCCTTACCCATTGCCCAGCAGTTCCAGTGGTTCTGGGTCACCCTTGGCTGGCCTTTCATAATCCCATCATTGATTGGCAGTCGGGGGAGATCTCACAATGGGGTACCATCTGTAATAAGGAATGTATTACGTTTCCCATCAGAATAGCTGCTGTCATTCCCGCACCCATTCCTGTGGAATACCAGGATTTTGTTGATGTATTTTCCAAGGGCAATGCGGACATTCTGCCTCCCCATAGGCCTTATGATTGTGCTATTGAGCTAATTCCTGGTGCCACTTTGCCTAAGGGAAGGTTATATGCATTGTCCGGACCTGAAACTGTGGCCATGAATGAGTATGTTAAAGAAAGCCTAGGGAAAGGATTTATCAGGCCATCTAAATCCCCTTTAAGTGCAGGCTTCTTCTTCGTGGAGAAGAAGGATGGATCACTCAGACCTTGCATTGACTTTAGAGCCTTGAATAAGATCTCAGTAAAAAATACTTACCCTTTGCCGCTGATTTCTGTCATCTTTGATCAGCTACGTTCGGCTGTGATTTTTTCTAAGATTGACCTGAGAGGAGCATATAACCTCATCCGGATCAAGTCAGGGGATGAGTGGAAAACGGCATTCAGTACTCAGTCGGGTCACTATGAGTATCTGGTTATGCCATTCGGCCTGTCTAACGCTCCGGCAGTTTTCCAGGATCTCATTAACGATGTGCTCCGTGAATTTCTTGGAAGATTCGTTGTAGTCTACTTAGACGATATTTTGATATATTCTGACTCTATAGAACAACATGTTACCCAGGTGCGTCAGGTTCTAAAAAAATTACGTGAAAATCACCTATATGCCAAGCTGGAGAAGTGTGAATTTCATGTCACGGAGGTATCCTTTTTAGGGTACATCATTTCCCCTCGGGGATTCTGTATGGAACCAAAGAAGCTCCAAGCCATCCTTAGTTGGGCGCAACCCACCAACTTAAAAGCAATTCAGCGCTTTTTAGGGTTTGCGAATTACTATAGAAGATTTATTCACTCTTTCTCCGACCTAGTTGCTCCCATTGTGGCACTGACTAAGAAGGGAGCAGATCCTACCAACTGGTCACGTGAAGCGGAGTTATCTTTTCAGGCCTTGAAACAAGCCTTTGTCTCAGCCCCAGTCCTCAGACATCCCAACCCAGAATTGCCTTTCATTGTTGAGGTTGATGCCTCGGAGGTTGGAGTAGGGGCTATCCTATCTCAGAAGGATCCGGATTCTCTAGAATTACATCCTTGTGCCTTTATGTCCAGGAAATTCTCATCTGCTGAATCCAACTACGATGTTGGTAACCGGGAATTACTGGCTATTAAATGGGCTTTCGAGGAGTGGAGGCATTGGCTTGAAGGAGCCACTCATACCATTTCAGTTTTGACTGATCACAAAAATCTTCAATACATTGAATCAGCTAAACGGCTGAATGCCCGGCAAGCTCGTTGGGCTTTATTTTTTACCCGTTTCAAGTTCATTATCACCTTCAGGCCAGGTTCCAAGAATACCAAGGCAGATGCCCTGTCACGCAGTTTTCTTCCAGTTCAAGACAACAGTCCTGTTACTCCCATACTTCCGTCTTCAGTCATTCGGGCAGGCCTCACACAAGATTTATTTACCCAGTTAAAGCAGCTTCAACATCAAGCTCCTGGAAATACTCCTGCTGGTCGTCTTTATGTCCCCGAGTTTTTGAGAGCAACTGTTTTGACGGAGTTTCATGATAGCAAAGTTGCCGGGCATCCGGGGATCGCCAAAACTTTTGAATTAGTTTCCCGCTCGGTATGGTGGCCTGGTCTTTCCAAAGACATTAAGGAGTTTGTTTTTTCTTGTCAGGTCTGTGCACAGCATAAGGTTCCCCGTTCCTTGCCTATCGGTCAACTTATGCCCTTGAATGTTCCTCTTAGGCCATGGTCTCATATTTCCATGGATTTTGTGGTGGACCTCCCTCTGTCAGCCGGATGCCGAGTCATATGGGTGGTAGTGGACCGTTTTAGCAAAATGGCCCATTTCATTGCTCTTCCCCGATTGCCATCTGCCCAGGGATTGGCAGTCTTGTTCCTCCGCCATGTTTTCAGACTCCATGGGTTACCCACTGATATTGTCTCTGATCGGGGTCCACAATTCATTGCACAATTTTGGAAGTCTTTTTGTGCCTCATTAAAGATGAAATTATCTTTAACGTCTGGCTACCATCCCCAATCCAACGGGCAGACTGAGCGAGTTAATCAATCATTAAAACAATATTTGCGTTTGTACTCGGCCAAACTCCAAAATGACTGGTCTGAGTTTCTTCCGTTGGCGGAGTTTGCTTACAACAATGCCTGTCATTCCTCCACCAATGTGTCTCCATTTTTTACAGTTTTTGGTTTTCACCCCAGAGCTAATTCCTTTTTTCAACATTCCTCTGTCTCCTCACTGACCTTGACCTCTCATCTCAAACTCATTTGGAGAAAAGTGCACCTGGCTCTCAGAAAAGCGGCATTTCGGGAGAAAAATGTTTCTGACAGGCTCCGGCGGCCGTGCACTTTTAAAGTAGGAGATAGGGTATGGTTGTCGACTCGCAACATTAAACTTCGACAAACCTCAGCCAGATTGGGTCCTAAATTTATTGGACCATTTCATATTATCAAAAAAGTCAATCCAGTTGCTTTCCGGTTACGTTTACCAAAAACTTTACGGATCGGAAATACCTTCCATTGCTCCTTGTTAAAACCATATGTTTCGTCCAGTAGATTTCCTCGCAAGATCTCTCAGGGGAAATCACCAATAGATGTACAGGGTCAGCAGGAGTTCTTGGTGGAGAAGGTTCTCGATTCCAAGTTGTCCCGGGGTCGGCTTTATTTTTTGGTACATTGGAGAGGTTATGGTCCAGAAGAAAGGTCTTGGGTCCTGGATGAGGATCTCCATGCCCCGAGGCTCAAAAGGGCATTTTTTCGAGAATTTCCTCAGAAACCTGGCCTTAGGGGTTCCTTGACCCCTCCTCAAGGGGGGGGTACTGTTAGGCGCCGAGGGTCCGCCCGTCAGTGCGGCCCGGCGCCTAGCAACTAGGGACGCCGCAGGCAGACAGCCGCCAGCTCCCTAGCAACGCTAGACGCCGGGCGCACGGAGCCGCTCAGACCCTAGCAACGGGGACGCCACGCTCGGACCGCGTTCCCCGTTGCTGGGTCTTAATTAATCAGTTCAATTGTATCCTGGCCGTACAGCATGCAGCTGCACGGCATGATTATGTGATTACCCTGTCTGGATCTTGATTGGAGGGCTCCCAAATTTAAGCACTCTCAGGACTTCTCACAGACGCCGGTGATAGCTTCCTGTTTGCTGTGTCAGTTACAGAGAGTTTCCAGTCCTGCTCAATCCGGTTGTTCCTGTCCTCAGTGGTCCTGTACTCGGAAGTTGTCATCTATTCCTGGAGTCCGACCGAGCACCTTTAACATCCTGTGGTGTTCGTGAGTCGCGGCGTAGCCGTGTGTTGCGGCTTGACCGCTTACTGTTTATTATTTAGTTTCATTGTGTTCCGGAGCTTTTGCGGAGGATTCCGCTCCCACAAATCCACTCTGGTATCCAGCGGTGCTGGATAGGAGTAACGGATCAGTGGATCTTTGGTTGTCCTTTTCCCTGGCGGTTTGTCCGCACATACTTTTGGTTTAAGTTAGTTAGCTTGTAGCCCCTGGGCCTGGTTGCTTAGTCAGAGGGCCCCTTGTTATCACCCTGTCTCGGATTTCCCTTTGTCTCCCATTAAGACCTGAGGGGGCATCGAAGTTGGGCAGACATAATCCGCCCTTCAAACGCGGCTGCCATGGGCTCAAGCAACCATAGTCTCGCAGGGGATTTCTGATAACACGGGCGAGACAACGGAGTTAGGGCGCCAGGGGTTACTAGGCTTTCCTGCTCCCGTAACCAGCATATCTTTCCAGTACTCAGACCTCTGCCATAAGATCTCCTCTGGTCTGGAGTACGGGAATCATAACAGCTTAATTATACACCTAGAGACTGCCTATATGCACTCCTGGGAACTGTGACTTATACGCTGTTCTTATTATTGCTAACTGCCGACATATGCTTGTGAGCTGAGTTTCAATAAAACCTTTGTACTTTCCTTTGTTGTCGTGGTCACGCCTTCGGGCATCTGTGGTAAAGGTTCCCTGCATGTCTAAGAACCCTGTACTGCCTCCCAGGTTCACATATACCTCAGCCCCTACAATTGAGGCTTCCCCTGGTCAACACCAGCCCTCATTTATGACAGTAAGCACTGACCTGATGGATCCGGACGGAGATCAGGTCCAAACGACCGGGTCGATACAAGAACTTGCAGCCCGCCTTAAACATCAGGAGGCTGCACAGGGCCATGTGATTCGCTGTCACCAGGACCTCTCCTCTCGGCTGAATGGGATACAAACAACCCTCCATGGTTCAGGGGCGTCCAGTGTGCCGACTGTAGTACCTTTGGTGGTATCCCCACCCAGTGCCGTAACTAGGCATTTTAGCGCTGTGTGCAAGAAACGACAGTGGCGCGCCCCCCCCATGTAAGACAGGGGCGTGGCTTCATGGGGAAGGGGCGTGGCCACAAAATAATAGCAATTCATACTACGGTGCACAGTAGTCTACATTATTCAAATTACGCTGCACAGTAGCGCCACTACACCAGGTAGAGCCCCTTTTATACATTACAGCAGACAGCGTCCCCCTTTTGACACATTACAGCAGACAGTCCCCCTTTTTACACATTACAGCAGACAGCGTCCCCGTTTATACACATTACGGCAGATGGTGTCCCCCTTTATACACATTGCGGCAGCCAGGCCCCCTTTTTACACATTACGGGAGCCAGTCCCCCTTTTTACACATTGCGGCAGCCAGGCCCCCTTTTTACACATTACGGTAGACAGTCCCCCTTTTTACACATTGCGGCAGCCAGTCCCCCTTTTTACACATTGCAGCAGCCAGTCCCCCTTTTTACACATTGCGGCAGACAGTCCCCCTTTCTACACAATGCGGCAGCCAGTCCCCCTTTTTACACATTGCGGCAGCCAGTCCCCCTTTTTACACAATGCGGCAGCCAGGACCCCTTTTTACACAATGCGGCAGCCAGGACCCCTTTTTACACATTGCGGCAGCCAGTCCCCCTTTTTACACAATGCGGCAGCCAGGACCCCTTTTTACACAATGCGGCAGCCAGGACCTCTTTTTACACATTATGGCAGACGGTGTCCCCCTAAAAGAGGGAGAGAGAGAGACTTACCTGACAGGCTCCTCGTGCTGGCAGCTCCCTCGGTGCAGGCAGTGAGATGAGAAGGAAGAGGAGGGAGGGGGAGCAGGGAGCCGCAGCAGCGCTATTTGATTGGTAGTAAGCGCCGCTGCAGCATCCCCCTCTTCTTCTGTATTGGCTGCCTGGCGCTGCTGTGGATGCTGGGATGAAGGAACCGCATCCCAGCATCCATAGCAGCGCCGCTGCTCGGCGCTTCTGTCTTCCCCTCCACAGCGCGGCGGCGGCGCACACAGCAGAGGCGGCATGTAATGAGTCAATTTGACTCATTACATGCCGCTGGCCGTTGCGCCCTCAGGGCAACTGCGCTGTGTGCCAAGCCCCCTTGGCACACACGTAGTTACGGCCCTGTCCCCACCCACCATTCCCGTTTCTGCTCCTTGTCTTCATTTACCGACACCTGCCAAGTTTGATGGTTCCCCAAAAGCCTTTTGGGGCTCCCTAAATCAGTGTGAGATACATTTCGAGTTACAGCCTGGCAGTTTCCCAACTGACCGCACCAAGGTTGCTTACATCATCTCCCTCCTCAGTGGCTCCACCCTAGATTGGGCATCACCTCTATGGGAGAAGTCTGATGCCCTGCTCTCTTCATACACAGATTTCGTGGCAACCTTCAGGCGCATCTTTGACGAACCAGGTCGTGTGAGCTCAGCCTCCTCTGATATCCTCCGGCTACGTCAGGGGACACGAACAGTCGGTCAATATCTGTTACAGTTCCAGATCCTAGCGTCCGAACTTTCCTGGAATGATGACGCTCTTTACTCAGCCCAAGAAGGGGCACCTGTGTCTACAGCCCAAGGAGGGGTGTCTGTGTCTACAGCCCAAGGAGGGGTATCCAATGTTCAAGCTCTAGTAGGGGCATATGAGTCTTCTCAAAAAGGAGTTTCTGATCTGTCAACCCCAGGAGGGGTGCTGGAGATAACAACCCTGAAAGAGGTGTCTGATTCGTCTAACCCAGGAGGGTTCTCCAGAGTTTCAGCCCCAAGGGAAGTATCCAGAGCCAAGTTCCCAGATGGAAATTTTTGTGCTACAGGTGCAGTTATGAACTCCTGTTTGCCGTCTTCAGAGAGCACCACCCTGTTGGCATCCAGCATGGACCAGGTCCAGGATGGTCTAAATGAACACTCGGATACCACTCATTCCGGTTCGAACCGGATTCTGACTTTTTCGGTTCCATCCGTTTGTCTGAAGATTCCTTCGGTTCCAGCCGATTCCAATATCTCTGGACCCAATCCGGTTCCATCCGTAGGTCCAAAGACTCCTTCAGTTCTAGCTGATTCAACTGTCTCCAGACTCAATCCGGTTCCATCCGTCTGTCTGAAGATTCCTTTGGTTCCAGCCGATTCCAATATCTCTGGACCCAATCCGGTTCCATCCGTAGGTCCAAAGACTCCTTCAGTTCTAGCTGATTCAACTGTCTCCAGACTCAATCCGGGTAAATCCGTCTGTCTGAAGATTCCTTCGGTTCCAGCCGATTCCGATATCTCTGGACCCAATCCGGTTCCATCCGTAGGTTCAAAGACTCCTTCAGCTCCAGCTGATTCGACTGTCAATCCGAAGAGTCCTCCGGTCCCAGCCGGTTCAAGCTTTTCCGGCCCCAATCCGGCCCCATCCGTCTGTCCGGATCAGCCTCCTTCGGTTCCAGCCGATTCCAGCACCTTCGGATCTAATCCGGTCCTATCCGTCTGTCCAAAGTCTCCGCTGGTCTCAGCCGGTTCAAGTTTGTCTGGGCTCAATCTGGTCTCGTCCATAGGTCCGGTACAGTCTCCTCCAGTTCCAGCCAGTTCAAGTTCATCAGGATTCAATCTAGATCCTTCCGTTTGTTCAGGTAAAGAACTTATTAGAAGTGTCCCGGGGCCACTCCTAATGGAGGGGGTGCTGTCACGATCCAGGTAATTCCTTATCAGTATTTACCTTCAAAATGCCTCCTGAGACTGTCCCAGCGTTCCAAGCCTGGATTCCATCTGCACTGTCTGCATGCAGCACGCTGCATCTCATTTTCTCAAATCTCTTCACTGTGATTCTGGCAGCTTCATGGTTAAAACTCACATGCAAGTTACAGTCTTTCCCTCCAAGTTCAAACATGGGCGCAGCCATGTTTGTTTTCATCACATGTTACTTTTCACCCTATCAGCTGCACTCTGGTTTCTACCTAATTATCCAGCAGCTGCACTCTAGACTCATCCAATCAATTCCCAGCTGGTATAAATATCTTGTTCCTGGGCTGGAAAGTTGTCAGTGCTTCAATTGTCATTCTAGTGATAGCAGTCTCTCCTGATTGTGGTGATCGCCGTCTGCAAGCTCCACTAGAGACTGGCACCAATTCCTATCCTCATGGTGCAGCCTGACTCTGCAGTGTCTCATCATTGCACCCTGTGACTGGCAGTTACCCGACAGCGGCTTCCAGCTTTCAGCGGTGCTCTGCCCTGCCAGTAACCATTGGTGTTCCGCCATCGATCCCAAGTAACCATCGGTGTTCCGCCATCGATCTCCAGTCACCATCGGTGTTCCGCCATCGATCTCCAGTCACCATTGATGTTCCGTCATCGTTCCCAAGTCACCATCGGTGTTCCGTCATCGATCTCCAGTCACCATCGGTGCTCTGTCATCGATCTCAAGCATCTCCTGTATATGCTCTCAAGCATCACCCATATATTCCTCGCACTCAAGCTACATTAGTGCGTTCCTGCACTATCAACTCAGCTCTACCATTGGACCAGTCCCATCTGGCACAACCCGGCAGTTCAGTCATCAGCTTTTGTTTCCCATCAGCTACCCAGTGCATCGGTGTTGGTAAGGACATATAATCTCCAAGTCCTTCAAGACTGTGCTTAATTATAACACACCTAGAGACTGCCTATATGCACTCCTGGGAACTGTGACTTATACGCTGTTCTTATTATTGCTAACTGCCGACATATGCTTGTGAGCTGAGTTTCAATAAAACCTTTGAACTTTCCTTTATTGTCGTGGTCACGCCTTCGGGCATCTGTGGTAAAGGTTCCCTGCATGTCTAAGAACCCTGTACTGTCTCCCAGGTACACATATACCTCAGCCCCTACAATTGAGGCTTCCCCTGGTCAGCACCAGCCCTCAGTTGTGACAATACGTTTTTTGAGACCTTGGGTCCCATTTATCAACGCGTTTCCTTGCTGGAAACTCGTTTTAAGTGGTAAATGGGACCAATTTCTATTTAACAAGGCTAATAGGGCTGCTAACAAGCCTTTCAATTTTCCCTATACATTTGCACGCTAAATTGTATTTCTCTTACGTCCTAGAGGATGCTGGGGACTCCGTAAGGACCATGGGGATAGACGGGCTCCGCAGGAGACATGGGCACTTTAAGAAAGACTTTAGGTATGGGTGTGCACTGGCTCCTCCCTCTATGCCCCTCCTCCAGACCTCAGTTTACTACTGTGCCCAGAGGAGACTGGGTGCATTACAGGGAGCTCTCCTGAGTTTCCTGTCGGAAAGTATATTTTGTTAGGTTTTTTATTTTCAGGGAGCCTGCTGGCAACAGACTCCCTGCATCGAGGGACTGAGGAGAGAGAAGCAGACCTACTTCTGTGAGTTTCAAGGCTCTGCTTCTTAGGCTACTGGACACCATTAGCTCCAGAGGGATCGGTACGCAGGTCTCACCCTCGCCGTCCGTCCCAGAGCCGCGCCGCCGTCCTCCTCACAGAGCCGGAAGATAGAAGCCGGGTGAGTATGAGAAGAAAAGAAGACTTCAGAGGCGGCAGAAGACTTCATGATCTTCACTGAGGTAACGCATAGCGGTGAAGCTTTGCGCCATTGCTCCCATACACCTCACACACGGCAGTCACTGTAAGGGTGCAGGGCGCAGGGGGGGCGCCCTGGGCAGCATATAAACCTCTCTCTGGCAAAAATAGGTATATATACAGTTGGGCACTGTATATATAAAGAGCCCCCGCCAGTTTTCAGTATATTTGAGTGGGACAGAAGCCCGCCGCCGAGGGGGCGTTGCTTCTCCCTCAGCACTCACCAGCGCCATTTTCTCGACAGCACAGCGCTGAGAGGAAGCTCCCCGGACTCTCCCCTGCTTAATCCACGGTGAAAGAGGGTTTTGAAGAAGGGGGGGGGGGCACATAATTTGGCGCATTTATATATGTACAAACAGCGCTACTGGGTAAACATATATTTATATAGTGTTTTTTCCTGGGTCATATAGCGCTGGGTGTGTGCTGGCATACTCTCTCTCTGTCTTTTCAAAGGGCCTTGTGGGGGAACTGTCTTCAGATAAGTCGATTCCCTGAGTGTGTGGTGTGTCGATACGCGTGTGTCGACATGTCTGAGGTAGAAGGCTTTCAGGGGAGGAGGAGGAGCGAATGAGTGTGGTGTCTCCGTCGACAACGCCGACACCTGACTGGATGGATATGTGGAAGGTTTTAAGTGCTAATGTAAATTTATTGCACAAAAGATTAGACAAAGCTGAAGCAAGGGAGCAGCCAGGGAGTCAACCCATGTCTGTCCCTATGTCGCAGGGACCTTCGGGGTCTCAAAAGCGCCCACTATCCCAAATTGTAGACACAGATACCGACACGGATTCTGACTCCAGTGTCGACTACGATGATGCAAAGTTACAGCCAAAATTGGCTAAATGTATTCGATATATGATCATTGCAATAAAAGATGTTTTGCATATCACAGAGGAACCCCCTGTCCCTGACACATGAGGTGTATAAGGGAAAGAAACCTGAGGTAACCTTTCCCTCCTCACATGAGTTGAACGAATTATGTGAAAAAGCTTGGGAATCTCCAGACAAAAAACTGCAGATTCCCAAAAGGATTCTTATGGCGTATCCTTTCCCGCCAACGGACAGGATATGGTGGGAATCCTCCCCTAGGGTGGACAAAGCATTAACACGCAAATCCAAAAAGGTAGTGCTGCCATCCCAAGATACGGCTACCCTCAGGGATCCTGCTGACCGCAAGCAGGAGCTTACTTTGAAATCCATTTACACACATTCTGGTACCTTACTCAGACCGGCGATTGCGTTGGCCTGGGTTTTTAGCGCGGTAGCAGCATGGACAGATACCTTATCAGCGGACATTGAGACCCTGGATAAGGATACCATTTTATTGACCCTAGGGCATATAAAAGATGCTGTCTTATATATGAGAGATGCTCAAAGAGACATTAGTCTACTGGGTTCTAGAATCAACGCGATGTCCATTTCTGCTAGACGAGTCCTATGGACCCGGCAATGGACAGGTGATTCCGACTCAAAGAGGCATATGGAGGTTTTACCTTACAAGGGTGAGGAATTGTTTGGGGAAGGTCTCTCGGACCTGGTCTCCACAGCTACAGCTGGTAAATCAAATTTTCTACCGTATATTCCCTCACAGCCTAAGAAAGCGCCACATTATCAAATGCAGTCCTTTCGATCACAAAGAAACAAGAAAGTACGAGGTGCGTCCTTTCTTGCCAGAGGTAAGGGCAGATGAAAAAAGCTGCACAACACAGCTAGTTCCCAGGAACAGATGTCCTCCCCGGCCTCTACAAAATCCACCGCATGACGCTGGGGCTCCGCTACAGGAGTCCGCCCCAGTGGGGGCACGTCTTCGAGTTTTCAGCCACATCTGGGTTCACTCACAGGTGGATCCCTGGGCAATAGAAATTGTTTCCCAGGGTTACAAGCTGGAATTCGAAGAGGTGCCTCCTCGCCGGTTTTTCAAATCGGCCCTACCAGCTTCTTCCCTTGAAAAGGGAGATAGTGTTAAATGCAATTCACAAATTGTATCTTCAACAGGTGGTGGTCAAGGTTCCCCTGCTTCAACAAGGGAGGGGATATTACTCAACCCTATTTGTGGTCCCGAAACCGGACGGATCGGTCAGACCCATTTTAAATTTAAAATCCCTGAACCTATACTTGAAAAGGTTCAAGTTCAAGATGGAATCGCTCAGAGCAGTCATCGCCAGTCTGGAAGGGGGGGATTTTATGGTATCTCTGGACATAAAGGATGCATACCTCCATGTTCCCATTTATCCACCTCATCAGGCGTATCTGAGATTTGCGGTACAGGATTGTCATTACCAATTTCAGACGTTGCCGTTTGGACTTTCCACGGCCCCGAGGATTTTCACCAAGGTAATGGCGGAAATGATGGTGCTTCTGTGCAAGCAAGGTGTCACAATTATCCCGTACTTGGACGATCTCCTCATAAAAGCGAGATCAAGAGAGCAGTTGCTGAACAGCGTCTCACTTTCACTGAAGGTGTTACAGCAACACGGCTGGATTCTCAATATCACGAAGTCGCAGTTGGTTCCTACGATAGAAAAATCTCAGGAACTCATGACTCTGGTCAGGAACTTATTGAAGCCAAAACAGGTGTCAGTGCATCACTGCACTCGAGTCCTGGGAAAGAGGGTGGCATCATACGAAGCCATTCCCTTCGGCAGGTTCCATGCAAGGACTTTCCAATGGGACCTATTGGACAAGTGGTCCGGGTCACATCTACAAATTCATCAGTTGATCATCCTGTCCCCCAGAGCCAGGGTATCTCTCCTGTGGTGGCTGCAGAGTGCTCACCTTCTAGAAGGCCGCAGGTTCGGCATTCAGGAATGGATCCTGGTGACCACGGACGCGAGCCTCCGAGGTTGGGGAGCAGTCACGCAGGGAAGAAACTTCCAAGGTCTTTGGTCAGGTCAAGAGACTTGTCTTCACATCAACATCCTGGAACTGAGGGCCATATACAACGCCCTACGTCAAGCGGAGACCTTACTGCGCGACCGACCAGTTCTAATCCAGTCAGACAACATCACCGCAGTGGCTCATGTAAACCGCCAAGGCGGCACAAGGAGCAGAGTGGCAATGGCGGAAGCCGCCAGGATTCTTCGCTGGACGGAAAATCATGTAAGCGCACTGTCAGCAGTGTTCATTCCAGGAGTGGACAACTGGTAAGCAGACTTTCTCAGTAGACACGACCTGGGACTACCCCAAATAGACATGATGGCATCCCGCCTCAACAAAAAGCTGCAGAGGTATTGCGCCAGATCAAAAGACCCTCAGGCGGTAGCTGTAGACGCCCTAGTGACACGGTGGGTGTTCCAGTCGGTCTATGTGTTTCCTCCTCTTCCTCTGATCCCAAAGGTGTTGAGAATAATAAGGAAAAGAGGAGTACAGACAGTTCTCATTGTTCCAGATTGGCCATGAAGGACCTGGTATCCGGATCTACTGGAAATGCTCACAGAAGATCCGTGGCCTCTTCCTCTACGACAGGACCTGTTGCAACAGGGGCCCTGTCTGTTCCAAGACTTACCGCGGCTGCGTTTGACGGCATGGCGGTTGAACGCCGGATCTTAGCGGAAAAGGTCATTCCGGATGAGGTCATTCCTACTCTGATAAAGGCTAGGAAGGACGTGACAGCTAAACATTATCACCGTATATGGCGAAAATATGTTGCTTGGTGTGAGGCCAGGAATGCTCCTCCAGAAGAATTCCATCTGGGCCATTTCCTTCACTTCCTACAAACTGGAGTGAATTTGGGACTAAACTTAGGCTCCATTAAGGTTCAGATTTCGGCCTTATCCATTTTCTTTCAAAAAGAATTGGCTTCTCTCCCAGAACTACAGACTTTTGTAAAGGGAGTGCTGCATATTCAGCCTCCTTTTGTACCTCCGGTGGCGCCTTGGGACCTTAACGTGGTTTTGCATTTCCTTAAGTCGCACTGGTTTGAACCACTTAAAACGGTGAAGTTAAAATATCTCACTTGGAAAGTGGTCATGTTGTTAGCCTTGGCTTCGGCTAGGAGAGTGTCGGAATCGTCGGCTTTGTCTCATAAAAGCCCCTATCTAGTTTTCCATATGAATAGAGCGGAATTGCGGACCCGTCCTCAATTATTGCCAAAGGGGGTGTCATCTTTTCATATGAACCAACCTATTGTGGTCCCTGTAGCTACGCGCGACTTGGAGGATTCCGAGTCCCTTGATGTAGTCAGGGCTTTGAAAATTTACGTGGCTAGAACGGCTAGAGTCAGAAAAGCAGAAGCACTGTTTATCCTGTATGCGGCCAACAAGGTTGGCACCCTTGCTTCAAAGCAGACTATTGCTCGCTGGATCTATTACACGATTCAGCATTCTACGGCTGGATTGCCGTTACCAAAATCGGTCAAGGCCCATTCCAGTAGGAAGGTGGGCTCTTCTAGGGCGGCTGCCCGAGGGGTGGTGGCACTACAGCTGTGCCGAGCTGCTACTTGGTCGGGTTCAAACACCTTTGCAAAATTCTATAAGTTTGATACCCTGGCTGAGGAGGACCTCCTGTTTGCTCAATCGGTGCTGCAGAGTCATCCACACTCTCCCGCCCGTTTGGGAGCTTTGGTATAATCCCCATGGTCCTTACGGAGTCCCCAGCATCCTCTAGGACATAAGAGAAAATAAGATTTTAAACCTACCGGTAAATCTTTTTCTCGTAGTACGTAGAGCAGTGATTTTCAACCTTTTTAAATTCGTGGCACACTAAACAAAATGTTTAAATTGCCAAGGCACACCATCAGTTTTTTTGGCCCCGCAGTAATAGCACACATTGGCCCAGCAGTAATAAAACAGATTTATATTAATGCCACACACCTGCCCCCATAGTAATTATACACACATGCCCCATTCTAATTCCACACACCTGCCCCCCCATAGTCAAGCCACACACATGCCTCCATTGTAATTCCTTACACCTGTCCCACCCATAGTAATTATACATACCTGCCACTCATTGTCATTCCACACACCTGCCCCCCACCATAGTAATTTCTCGCACATTAATGTTATATATATACACACACACACATATATATATATATATATATATATATATATATATTTATTTCTAACCTTAACTCTTTCCCTCTCAGTGGGGAGTAGTGAGGAGCGCTGGGGCGAGAAGGCAGCATGGAGCAGGAGCAGCACAGAGTGTGTGTGTGCACTGCAGGCGGGGAGAACGCAGCGTGCGGGCTGGCTGATGCGGAAGTGCAGCGTTGACCGGCGAGCACAGTTACATCTGCCTGGCGGCTGCGGCGGTTCTGTGGGCGGGCGGCAGTGCCAGGTCTGTGTGCGGGCGGCAGTGCCGGGACTGTGTGCGGGCGGCAGTGCCGGGACTGTGTGCGGGCGGCGGCGCCGGGTCTTTGTACGGACGACGGCAGGAGGCGGGCATCTCTGGTGGGCTGCGGTGGCGGCACACCTGGCAACTGCCTGCGGCACACTAGTGTGCCGCGGCACACCTGTTGAAAAAGGCTGACGTAGAGGATGCTGGGTGCCCGTCCCAAGTGCGGAATACTTCTGCAAGACTTGTATATAGTTTTGCTTACATAAGGGTTATGTTATAGTTTTCATCGGTCTTGGACTGATGCTATGTTGTTTTCATACTGTTAACTGGTTAGTATATCACAAGTTATACGGTGTGATTGGTGTGGCTGGTATGAATCTTGCCCTTGGATTAACAAAAAATCTTTTCCTCGTACTGTCCGTCTCCTCTGGGCACAGTTTCTCTAACTGAGGTCTGGGGGAGGGGCATAGAGGGAGGAGCCAGTGCACACCCATTCCTAAAGTCTTTCTTAAAGTGCCCATGTCTCCTGCGGAGCCCGTCTATCCCCATGGTCCTTACGGAGTTCCCAGCATCCTCTACGGACTACGAGAAAAAGATTTACCGGTAGGTTTAAAATCTTATTTTAACAACGAGCGCTCGGTTACCTAAAATTGCTTTGTTTGCTCCGGGCAGACGTTATGGACACCGCTGCGGTGTCTGTCCTGCGCTGCGGCTTCCCTCTCCTACACCAATCCCAGCATGCATCACGCCTGCCGGGTTGCTATAGTGACAGTTAAACACAGATCATTCGTCAGCGCTGATGTAAAGTAAACATCAGCGCTGACACGACAAATACCGATTTCGCTCGCCGTGGCATATGCTCTTCTTAAATAGAGGAGCGCGATGCCACTATAGCACGGCGAATGAAAATGGTATTTACCACTTCACTAACTGCTGACATCACACGCTGCGGGCCGGGGAGCGACGACTAGCTCCCGGCCAGCACGCTAAAGCTGCCCTGGCCGGGAGCTACTCCTAAAGTGCAAAAGCATCGCCGCTGTGCGATGCTTGTGCACTTTTTCGGCGGGGGGGGCGGGGACACTGACATGCAGGTCGGGATAGCCCTGTGCTGGGCGTCCCCCCGCATGTCTATGGACATGATCGTAGCCCTGCAAAATTTTACAGGGCTACGATCAACTCGGAATGACCCCCATTGAGCAGAAGTGGGCTTTGCCAGTGGTACAGTGGGGCAAAAAAGTATTTGGACAGCCACCGATTGTGCAAATTGACCCACTTAAAAAGATGAGAGAGGTCTGTAATTTCCATCAAAGGTACACTTCAACTGTGAGAGACAGAATCTGAAATAAACAAAACAGGAAATCACATTGTATGATTTTTAAACAATTTATTTGTATATTCTTGCGGAAAATAAATATTTGGACAATCAAAAAGTTTAACTCCATACTTTGGAACATAACCTCGGTTGGCAATTACAGAGGTCAAACGTTTCCTGTAGTTCTTGACCAGGTTTGCACACACTGTAGCAGGTATTTTGGCCCACTCTTCCATGCAGATCTTCTCTAGATCTGTCATGTTTTTGGGGCTGTCGCCGGGCAACACAGACTTTCAACTCCCTCCACAGATTTTCTATTGGGTTGAGGTCTGGAGACTGGCTAGGACACTCCAGGACTTTGAAATGCTTTTTACGGAGCCACTCCTTAGTTGCCCAGCCGGTGTGTTTGGGGTCATCGTCATGCTGGAAGACCCAGCCACGTTCCATCTTCAATGCTCTTACTGAGGGAAGGAGGTTTTTGCCCAAAATCTCCTCTCCTTAATACGGATCAGTCGACCTGTCACCTTTGCAGAAAAGCAGCCCCAAAGCATGATGTTTCCACCCCCATGCTTCACAGTGGGTATGGTGTTCTTGGGATGCCAATCATCATTCTTCTCCCTCCAAACACGGCGAGTGGAGTTTATACCAAAAAGTTAGATTTAGCTCTCATCTGACCACATTAGATTCTCCCAATCCTCCTCTGGATCATCCTGATGGTCACTGGCAAACTTTAGACAGGCCTGGACATGTGCTGAATTAAGCAGGGGGACCTTTCAGGCACTGCAGGATTACAATCCATGACAACGTAGTGTGTTACTAATGGTAACCTTTGTGACTGTGGTCCCTTGAGGTCATTCCCTCCCCCCCCCCCGTTTTTTTTTTCCTTCAGATTCTGCCTCTCACAGTTGAAGTGTACCTATGATGGAAATTACAGACCTCTGTCATCTTTTTAAGTGGGTCAACTTGCACAATCGGTGGCTGTCCAAATACTTTTTTGCCCCACTGTATGTGTGACAAGGTAGTTTGGTTAGAAATGAGGTTGGAGAGAGAGTGGAGGGATTGAGAGTCACTGAAGCAGTTGGCAGACAGGTGAGGCTGACACAAAGGGACCAGTTCAATTAGCCACGGAAACCTGGTGGCTTCTGTGTGTTAACTTGTGAAGACAGTATAATGCACAGAAAAATATGTAATCGCAGGTCACAGCTAATTGAATCTGTCTCAAAGTGGCAGAAGAGGCAAATGAGACAGGCAGCAGCATTAAGGATAAATTGAAGTGGAAAGAGACAGATGAGAGGAAAGCCAGAAAGGAAGAGTTTGCAGTAGTCCAGCCAAGAAATTACAAGTTCATGGATGAGAGTTTTGGTGGCATCTATGCTGAAATAGATTCTAGATATTTTGTAAAAGTGATTCTAAATATAAATAGATATTATTAGTAGAGATGAGCGCCTGAAATTTTTCGGGTTTTGTGTTTTGGTTTTGGGTTCGGTTCCGCGGCCGTGTTTTGGGTTCGACCGCGTTTTGGCAAAACCTCACCGAATTTTTTTTGTCGGATTCGGGTGTGTTTTGGATTCGGGTGTTTTTTTAAAAAAACACTAAAAAACAGCTTAAATCATAGAATTTGGGGGTCATTTTGATCCCATATTATTATTAACCTCAAAAACCATAATTTCCACTCATTTTCAGTCTATTCTGAATACCTCACACCTCACAATATTATTTTTAGTCCTAAAATTTGCACCAAGGTCGCTGGATGACTAAGCTAAGCGACACTAGTGGCCGACACAAACACCTGGCCCATCTAGGAGTGTCACTGCAGTGTCACGCAGGATGTCCCTTCCAAAAAACCCTCCCCAATCAGCACATGACGCAAAGAAAAAAAGAGGCGCAATGAGGTAGCTGACTGTGTGAGTAAGATAAGCGACCCTAGTGGCCGACACAAACACCGGGCCCATTTAGGAGTGGCACTGCAGTGTCACGCAGGATGTCCCTTCCAAAAAACCCTCCCCAATCAGCACATGACGCAAAGAAAAAAAGAGGCGCAATGAGGTAGCTGACTGTGTGAGTAAGATTAGCGACCCTAGTGGCCGACACAAACACCGGGCCCATTTAGGAGTGGCACTGCAGTGTCACGCAGGATGTCCCTTCCAAAAAACCCTCCCCAATCAGCACATGACGCAAAGAAAAAAAGAGGCGCAATGAGGTAGCTGACTGTGTGAGTAAGATTAGCGACCCTAGTGGCCGACACAAACACCGGGCCCATTTAGGAGTGGCACTGCAGTGTCACGCAGGATGTCCCTTCCAAAAAACCCTCCCCAATCAGCACATGACGCAAAGAAAAAAAGAGGCGCAATGAGGTAGCTGACTGTGTGAGTAAGATTAGCGACCCTAGTGGCCGACACAAACACCGGGCCCATTTAGGAGTGGCACTGCAGTGTCACGCAGGATGTCCCTTCCAAAAAAACCTCCCCAATCAGCACATGACGCAAAGAAAAAAAGAGGCGCAATGAGGCAGCTGACTGTGTGAGTAAGATTAGCGACCCTAGTGGCCGACACAAACACCGGGCCCATTTAGGAGTGGCACTGCAGTGTCACGCAGGATGTCCCTTCCAAAAAACCCTCCCCAATCAGCACATGACGCAAAGAAAAAAAGAGGCGCAATGAGGTAGCTGACTGTGTGAGTAAGATTAGCGACCCTAGTGGCCGACACAAACACCGGGCCCATTTAGGAGTGGCACTGCAGTGTCACGCAGGATGTCCCTTCCAAAAAACCCTCCCCAATCAGCACATGACGCAAAGAAAAAAAGAGGCGCAATGAGGTAGCTGACTGTGTGAGTAAGATTAGCGACCCTAGTGGCCGACACAAACACCGGGCCCATTTAGGAGTGGCACTGCAGTGTCACGCAGGATGTCCCTTCCAAAAAACCCTCCCCAAACAGCACATGACGCAAAGAAAAATAAAAGAAAAAAGAGGTGCAAGATGGAATTGTCCTTGGGCCCTCCCACCCACCCTTATGTTGTATAAACAAAACAGGACATGCACACTTTAACCAACCCATCATTTCAGTGACAGGGTCTGCCACACGACTGTGACTGATATGACGGGTTGGTTTGGACCCCCCCCAAAAAAGAATCAATTAATCTCTCCTTGCACAAACTGGCTCTACAGAGGCAAGATGTCCACCTCATCATCACCCTCCGATATATCACCGTGTACATCCCCCTCCTCACAGATTATCAATTCGTCCCCACTGGAATCCACCATCTCAGCTCCCTGTGTACTTTGTGGAGGCAATTGCTGCTGGTCAATGTCTCCGCGGAGGAATTGATTATAATTCATTTTAATGAACATCATCTTCTCCACATTTTCTGGATGTAACCTCGTACGCCGATTGCTGACAAGGTGAGCGGCGGCACTAAACACTCTTTCGGAGTACACACTTGTGGGAGGGCAACTTAGGTAGAATAAAGCCAGTTTGTGCAATGGCCTCCAAATTGCCTCTTTTTCCTGCCAGTATAAGTATGGACTGTGTGACGTGCCTACTTGGATGCGGTCACTCATATAATCCTCCACCATTCTTTCAATGGTGAGAGAATCATATGCAGTGACAGTAGACGACATGTCCGTAATCGTTGTCAGGTCCTTCAGTCCGGACCAGATGTCAGCATCAGCAGTCGCTCCAGACTGCCCTGCATCACCGCCAGCGGGTGGGCTCGGAATTCTGAGCCTTTTCCTCGCACCCCCAGTTGCGGGAGAATGTGAAGGAGGAGATGTTGACAGGTCGCGTTCCGCTTGACTTGACAATTTTCTCACCAGCAGGTCTTTCAACCCCAGCAGACTTGTGTCTGCCGGAAAGAGAGATCCAAGGTAGGCTTTAAATCTAGGATCGAGCACGGTGGCCAAAATGTAGTGCTCTGATTTCAACAGATTGACCACCCGTGAATCCTTGTTAAGCGAATTAAGGGCTCCATCCACAAGTCCCACATGCCTAGCGGAATCGCTCCGTGTTAGCTCCTCCTTCAATGTCTCCAGCTTCTTCTGCAAAAGCCTGATGAGGGGAATGACCTGACTCAGGCTGGCAGTGTCTGAACTGACTTCACGTGTGGCAAGTTCAAAGGGCATCAGAACCTTGCACAACGTTGAAATCATTCTCCACTGCGCTTGAGACAGGTGCATTCCACCTCCTATATCGTGCTCAATTGTATAGGCTTGAATGGCCTTTTGCTGCTCCTCCAACCTCTGAAGCATATAGAGGGTTGAATTCCACCTCGTTACCACTTCTTGCTTCAGATGATGGCAGGGCAGGTTCAGTAGTTTTTGGTGGTGCTCCAGTCTTCTGTACGTGGTGCCTGTACGCCGAAAGTGTCCCGCAATTTTTCTGGCCACCGACAGCATCTCTTGCACGCCCCTGTCGTTTTTTAAATAATTCTGCACCACCAAATTCAAGGTATGTGCAAAACATGGGACGTGCTGGAATTTGCCCATATTTAATGCACACACAATATTGCTGGCGTTGTCCGATGCCACAAATCCACAGGAGAGTCCAATTGGGGTAAGCCATTCCGCGATGATCTTCCTCAGTTGCCGTAAGAGGTTTTCAGCTGTGTGCGTATTCTGGAAACCGGTGATACAAAGCGTAGCCTGCCTAGGAAAGAGTTGGCGTTTGCGAGATGCTGCTACTGGTGCCGCCGCTGCTGTTCTTGCGGCGGGAGTCCATACATCTACCCAGTGGGCTGTCACAGTCATATAGTCCTGACCCTGCCCTGCTCCACTTGTCCACATGTCCGTGGTTAAGTGGACATTGGGTACAGCTGCATTTTTTAGGACACTGGTGACTCTTTTTCTGAGGTCTGTGTAAATTTTCGGTATCGCCTGCCTAGAGAAATGGAACCTAGATGGTATTTGGTACCGGGGACACAGTACCTCCAACAAGTCTCTAGTTGGCTCTGCAGTAATGATGGATACCGGAACCACGGTTCTCACCACCCAGGATGCCAAGGCCTCAGTTATCCGCTTTGCAGTAGGATGACTGCTGTGATATTTCATCTTCCTCGCAAAGGACTGTTGGACAGTCAATTGCTTGGTGGAAGTAGTAAAAGTGGTCTTACGACTTCCCCTCTGGGATGACCATCGACTCCCAGCAGCAACAACAGCAGCGCCAGCAGCAGTAGGCGTTACACGCAAGGATGCATCGGAGGAATCCCAGGCAGGAGAGGAATCGTCAGAATTGCCAGTGACATGGCCTGCAGGACTATTGGCATTCCTGGGGAAGGAGGAAATTGACACTGAGGGAGTTGGTGGGGTGGTTTGCGTGAGCTTGGTTACAAGAGGAAGGGATTTACTGGTCAGTGGACTGCTTCCGCTGTCACCCAAAGTTTTTGAACTTGTCACTGTCTTATTATGAATGCGCTGCAGGTGACGTATAAGGGAGGATGTTCCGAGGTGGTTAACGTCCTTACCCCTACTTATTACAGCTTGACAAAGGGAACACACGGCTTGACACCTGTTGTCCGCATTTCTGGTGAAATACCTCCACACCGAAGAGCTGATTTTTTTGGTATTTTCACCTGGCATGTCAACGGCCATATTCCTCCCACCGACAACAGGTGCCTCCCCGGGTGCCTGACTTAAACAAACCACCTCACCATCAGAATCCTCCTGGTCAATTTCCTCCCCAGCGCCAGCAACACCCATATCCTCCTCATCCTGGTGTACTTCAACACTGACATCTTCAATCTGACTATCAGGAACTGGACTGCGGGTGCTCCTTCCAGCACTTGCAGGGGGCGTGCAAATGGTGGAAGGCGCATGCTCTTCATGTCCAGTGTTGGGAAGGTCAGGCATCGCAACCGACACAATTGGACTCTCCTTGTGGATTTGGGATTTCGAAGAATGCACAGTTCTTTGCTGTGCTTTTGCCAGCTTGAGTCTTTTCATTTTTCTAGCGAGAGGCTGAGTGCTTCCATCCTCATGTGAAGCTGAACCACTAGCCATGAACATAGGCCAGGGCCTCAGCCGTTCCTTGCCACTCCGTGTGGTAAATGGCATATTGGCAAGTTTACGCTTCTCCTCCGACAATTTTATTTTAGGTTTTGGAGTCCTTTTTTTACTGATATTTGGTGTTTTGGATTTGACATGCTCTGTACTATGACATTGGGCATCGGCCTTGGCAGACGACGTTGCTGGCATTTCATCGTCTCGGCCATGACTAGTGGCAGCAGCTTCAGCACGAGGTGGAAGTGGATCTTGATCTTTCCCTAATTTTGGAACCTCAACATTTTTGTTCTCCATATTTTAATAGGCACAACTAAAAGGCACCTCAGGTAAACAATGGAGATGGATGGATACTAGTATACAATTATGGACGGACTGCCGAGTGCCGACACAGAGGTAGCCACAGCCGTGAACTACCGTACTGTACTGTGTCTGCTGCTAATATAGACTGGTTGATAAAGAGATGTCGTAGTATGTATGTATGAAGAAGAAAGAAAAAAAAACCACGGTTAGGTGGTATACAATTATGGACGGACTGCCGAGTGCCGACACAGAGGTAGCCACAGCCGTGAACTACCGTACTGTACTGTGTCTGCTGCTAATATAGACTGGTTGATAAAGAGATGTCGTAGTATGTATGTATAAAGAAGAAAGAAAAAAAAACCACGGTTAGGTGGTATACAATTATGGACGGACTGCCGAGTGCCGACACAGAGGTAGCCACAGCCGTGAACTACCATACTGTACTGTGTCTGCTGCTAATATAGACTGGTTGATAAAGAGATGTAGTAGTATGTATGTATGTATAAAGAAGAAAGAAAAAAAAACCACGGGTAGGTGGTATACAATTATGGACGGACTGCCGAGTGCCGACACAGAGGTAGCCACAGCCGTGAACTACCGTACTGTACTGTGTCTGCTGCTAATATAGACTGGTTGATAAAGAGATGTCGTAGTATGTATGTATAAAGAAGAAAGAAAAAAAAACCACGGTTAGGTGGTATACAATTATGGACGGACTGCCGAGTGCCGACACAGAGGTAGCCACAGCCGTGAACTACCGTACTGTACTGTGTCTGCTGCTAATATAGACTGGTTGATAAAGAGATGTAGTAGTATGTATGTATAAAGAAGAAAGAAAAAAAAACCACGGGTAGGTGGTATACAATTATGGATGGACTGCCGAGTGCCGACACAGAGGTAGCTACAGCCGTGAACTACCGTACTGTGTCTGCTGCGACTGGATGATAAATAATGATATAAAAAATATATATATATCACTACTGCAGCCGGACAGGTATATATATTATATAATGACGGACCTGCTGGACACTGTCTGTCAGCAGAATGAGTTTTTTATAGAATAAAAAAAAAAAACCACACAAGTGAAGTCACACGACGAGTGTTTAACTTTTTCAGGCAATCACAATATAGTATACTACTAACTATACTGGTGGTCAGTGTGGTCAGGTCACTGGTCAGTCACACTGGCAGTGGCACTCCTGCAGCAAAAGTGTGCACTGTTTAATTTTAATATAATATGTACTCCTGGCTCCTGCTATAACCTATAACTGGCACTGCAGTGCTCCCCAGTCTCCCCCACAATTATAAGCTGTGTGAGCTGAGCACAGTCAGATATATAATATATACATAGATGATGCAGCACACTGGGCTGAGCAGTGCACACAGATATGGTATGTGACTGTCTTGTACTCCTGGCTCCTGCTATAACCTATAACTGGCACTGCAGTGCTCCCCAGTCTCCCCCACAATTATAAGCTGTGTGAGCTGAGCACAGTCAGATATATAATATATACATAGATGATGCAGGCATGCAGCACACTGGGCTGAGCAGTGCACACAGATATGGTATGTGACTGAGTCACTGTGTGTACCGTTTTTTTCAGGCAGAGAACGGATATATTAAATAAAACAACTGCACTGCTGGTGGTCACTGTGGTCAGTCACTAAACTCTGCACTCTCTTCTACAGTATCAGCCTCAGGTCAATCTCTCTCTCTCTCTCCTAATCTAAATGGAGAGGACGCCAGCCACGTCCTCTCCCTATCAATCTCAATGTACGTGTGAAAATGGCGGCGACGCGCGGCTCCTTATATAGAATCCGAGTCTCGCGAGAATCCGACAGCGTCATGATGACGTTCGGGCGCGCTCGGGTTAACCGAGCAAGGCGGGAAGATCCGAGTCGCTCGGACCCGTGAAAAAAAACATGAAGTTCGTGCGGGTTCGGATTCAGAGAAACCGAACCCGCTCATCTCTAATTATTAGATGTTATTAGTGTAGACTGAACGCACCACACAAAATACTCATACACAGCAAATTCTTCTACATGCAATGGTAGAGTGTACACACCTATACAATGGTCGGCCCAATCACCCGATATCGAATGAATGGCTGACAATTGTATAGGTGTATACCCAGCTTAAGTAAAAATGTAACAGAAGTCTTCCTTATCGCCCTCCTCTTCTCTCTTAAGCCCCGTACACACGGGGAGAGATGTGTGCTGAGCGATCTAGCACAGACCGCTCAGCACACATCTCTCTCCCGCTCAGCACACAGCGCGATGTGTGCTGAGCGAGAGGGGGGAGCACTCATTTCTCCCAGCTGTGTAATGAGTGACTTGCTAGATTGTGCCTGCGTGCAGCCCAATCTAGTACCGGCGATAGCGACGCACAGGGCCGCACATCGATATCGCTGTAGGAGATACACGTGGAGAGATCCGTGCTTAACTTCTAAGCAATCTAGTCAGAGTGCTTAGAATTTAAGCACGTATCTCTCGGTGTGTGCCCCCCTTTAGGGCAAATAAGGCAGTTGGGAGGCTCCTGTCACTGCTGCTCTGCTTCACAGGAGACAGTGGGAGAGGGGGCATGCCAGCAGCTCACAGAGCGCTGGCCATGTCCCCTCAGTGACGGAAAGGGGGCGTGGCTCACGATTGCGACACTCCCACAAACCTATGACCCCTTTCCCATAAGCCACACCCCTTTTCACAATCGGTTGCTGCTTCCCTGCGCAAATGTCCCTCTTCAGCTATAAGAAATGTTAGGTGGTATGGTTAAAGAGTGGGCTGCCTTGTAATCTGGAAGATATAGGGGTATATGCAATTGCGGTCGAATTCCCGAAAATGTAAAAAAACTGGACTTTTTCGCCAAAAAAAAAAAAAAAATTCGACAATGCAATACAGTACTTTTCGTTAAAAAAACTGACTTTTCAAATTCGACTTTTTGAAATTCGACATTTGACAAATTCGACATTTCTGCAATGGTACAAATGCGGCTTTTCGACAAAAGTATATTCAATTGAAGAATGTAAATTCGACAACAGTGCTTTTTGACAGTAAATTTGTCATTTTCAATCCGCCTCACTTTGCTGGCGGAATGTAATAAAAATTTTTAAAAACATGTTTTTTTTTGTGGTTTTTTTATTGCTAATAGCATATCTATTTATATTAGAAGGGATTAGGGCCCTCATTCCGAGTTGTTCGCTCGCAAGCTGCTTTTAGCAGCATTGCACACGCTAAGCCGCCGCCTACTGGGAGTGAATCTTAGCTTATCAAAATTGCGAACGAAAGATTTGCAATATTGCGAAAAGACTTCTCTGTGCAGTTTCTGAGTAGCTCGAGACTTACTCTTCCAGTGCGATCAGTTCAGTGCTTGTCGTTCCTGGTTTGACGTCGCAAACACACCCAGCGTTCGCCCAGACACTCCTCCGTTTCTCCAGCGTTTTTCCCAGAAACGGTAGCGTTTTTTCACACACTCCCATAAAACGGCCAGTTTCCGCCCAGAAACACCCACTTCCTGTCAATCACACTACGATCTCCAGTACGAAGAAAAAACCTCGTAATGCCGTGAGTAAAATACCAATCTTCATAGCAAATTTACTTGGCGCAGTCGCAGTGCGAACATTGCACATGCGTAGTTAGCGGAAAATCGCTGCAATGCGAAGAAAATTACCGAGCGAGCAACTCGGAATGACCACCTAGGTACTTGGTTTGTCTATTTAGGAGGCACAAGTATTATTTATATATTTTTTAAAATATATATATATTTTTTTATGGAATGGTTTAAAAACCCGAAAAAAAATTGCATGGGGTCCCCCCTCCTAAGCATAACCAGCCTCGGGCTCTTTGAGCCGGTCCTGGTTGCAAAAATACGGGGGGGGAAATGACAAGGGATCCCCCGTATTTTAACAACCAGCACCGGGCTCTGCGCCTGGTCCTGGTGCAAAAAATACGGGGGACAAAAAGAGTAGGGGTCCCCCATATTTCTCTGACGTCCTAGTGGATGCTGGGGACTCCGTAAGGACCATGGGGAATAGACGGCTCCGCAGGAGACTGGGCACATCTAAAGAAAGCTTTAGGACTATCTGGTGTGCACTGGCTCCTCCCCCTATGACCCTCCTCCAAGCCTCAGTTAGATTTCTGTGCCCGGCTGAGCTGGATGCACACTAGGGGCTCTCCTGAGCTCCTAGAAGAAAGTATAGTTTAGGTTTTTATTTTCAGTGAGACCTGCTGGCAACAGGCTCACTGCAACGAGGGACTAAGGGGAGAAGAAGCGAACCTACCTAATTGGTGGTAGCTTGGGCTTCTTAGGCTACTGGACACCATTAGCTCCAGAGGGATCGAACACAGGACCCGACCTCGTCGTCCGTTCCCGTAGCCGCGCCGCCGTCCCCCTTACAGAGCCAGAAACAAGAAGGTGGTCCGGAAAATCGTCAGCTGAAGACTTCTGTCTTCTCCAAGGTAGCGCACAGCACTGCAGCTGTGCGCCATTGCTCCTCATGCACACCACACACTGCGGTCACTGATGGGTGCAGGGCGCTGGGGGGGGGGGGGGGGGGCGCCCTGAGCAGCAATAATAACACCTTGGCTGGCAAAACTAACACCATATACAGCCCCAGAGGCTATATAGGTGTATATTAACCCCTGCCAGAAACGATAAAATAGCGGGAGAAAGCCCGCCGAAAAAGGGGCGGAGCCATCTCCCTCAGCACACTGGCGCCATTTTCCCTCACAGCTCTGCTGGAGGGATCGCTCCCTGGCTCTCCCCTGCAATCCTGCACTACAGAAAAGGGTTAAAAAGAGAGGGGGGGCACAAATTAGGCGCAGTATATATATATATTATGCAGCTATAAGGGAAAACACTCTCTATAGGTGATATCCCTGTGATATATAGCGCTCTGGTGTGTGCTGGCATACTCTCCCTCTGTCTCCCCAAAGGGCTTTGTGGGGTCCTGTCCTCTGTCAGAGCATTCCCTGTGTGTGTGCTGTGTGTCGGTACTGCTGTGTCGACATGTATGATGAGGATAATGATGTGGAGGCGGAGCAAATGCCTGTGAATGGGATGTCACCCCCCTGCAGGGTCGACACCGGTGTGGATGGACTTATGGAAGGAATTACGTGACAGTGTCAACTCCTTACATAAAAGGTTTGACGACATAGGACAGCCGGCTGCTCAGCTTGTGCCTGTCCAAGCGTCTCACATGTCATCAGGGGCTCTAAAACGCCCGCTACCTCAGATGGCAGACACAGATGTTGACACGGATACCGACTCCAGTGTCGACGACGATGAGACTAGTGTACCTTCCAATAGGGCCACCCGTTACATGATTGAGGCAATGAAAAATGTATTACACATTTCTGATAATACCCCAGATACCACAAAAAAGGGTATTATGTTGGTGACAGAAAACTACCAGTAGTTTTCCTGCATCTGAGGAATTGATATGAGGTGTGTGAGGAAGCGTGGACTTCCCCCGATAAGAAATTGATAATTTCTAAAGCAGCGTACCCTTTTCCGCCAGAGGATAGGTCACGTTGGGAAATAACCCCTAGGGTAGATAAAGCGGTTACACGCTTATTAAAAAAGGTGGCACTACCATCACGGATACGGCCGCCCTGAAGGACCTGCTGATAGAAAGCAGAAAACTACCCTTAAAGCTATATACACACACACGGGCATTATATTGAGACCTGCTATTGCCTCGGCATGGATGTGCAGTGCGGCAGCTGCGTGGTCAGATTCCCTGTCGGATAATATTTATACTATAGATAGGGACAATATTTTGCTGAAAATAGAGCATATAAAAGACGCTGTCTTATACATGCGTGATGCACAGAGGGATATTTGCCGACTGGCATCACTAATAAGCGCTATGTAAAACCATTGCCGCCAGACGGGGGTTATGGACTCGGCAATGGTCGGGCGATGCCGATTTAAAACGGCACATGGAAGTTTGCCCTAGAAGGGGGTGGAACTGTTTGGGGATGGTCTTTCAGACCTCGTTTCCACAGCTACGGCTGGGAAATCAAAACTTTTGCCACAAGCTACCCCACAGCAAAAGTAAGCACTGTATTATCAGGTACAGTCCCTTCGGCCCCAGAAAAGTAGAGAGCTAGAGGCTCATCTTTTCTGCCAAGAGGAAAAGGTAGAGGGAAAAAGCTGCAGCACACAGCTAGTTCCCGGGAGCAGAAGTCCTCCCCTGCGTCCGGTAAGTCCACAGCATGACGCTGGGGCTGCTCAGGCGGACCCGGGTACGGTGGGGGCCCGTCTCAGAAATTTCAGCGCACAGTGGGCTCTCTCACAGGTGGATCCCTGGGTTCTTCAAACAGTATCTCAGAGGTACAGACTGGAATTCGAGACGTCTCCCCCCCGCCGTTTCCTAAAATCTGCCTTACCGGCAACTCCCTCTGCCAGGGAGGCAGTGTTGGTGGCAATCCAAAAAACTGTATTCACAGCAAGTGATTATCAAGGTACCCCTCCTTCAACAGGAAAAGGGTTACTTTTCCACAATGTTTGTGGTACCGAAACCGGACGGTTCGGTGAGACCCATCTTAAATATAAAAAATCCTTGAACACATATAACAAAAGATTCAAGTGCAAGATGGAATCGCTCAGGGCGATTATTGCGAACCTGGACGAGGGGGATTACAGGGTCTCTCTGGACATCAAGGATACTTACCTGCATGTCCCCATTTACCCTCCTCACCAGGAGTACCTCAAGGTTGTGGTACAGGACTGTCTCTATCAGTTCCAGACGCTGCCGTTTGGATTATCCACGGCACCGAGGGTCTTTACCAGGGTAATGACCGAAATGATGATACTCCTTCGCAAGAAGGGAGTTTTAATTATCCCGTACTTGGACGATCGCCTGATAAAGGCGAGGTCCAAGGAACAGTTGGTAAGGGGGTAGCACTTTCTCGGGAAGTGCTGCAACAGCAGGACTGGATTCTCAATTCCAAAGTCACGGCTGGTCCCGACGACACGTCTTCTGTTCCTGGGAATGATTCTGGAAACAGACCAGAAAAAAGTGTTTCTACCAATGGAAAAAGCCGAGGAGTTGTCATCTCTAGTCAGAAACCTCCTAAGACCGGGACAGGTGTCGGTACATCAATGCACACGAGTCCTGGGAAAAAATGGTAGCTTCGTACGAAGCAATTCCATTCGGAAAGTTCCACGCAAGGATTTTCCAGTGGGACCTGTTGGACAAATGGTCCGGGTCCCATCTCCAGATACAGCAGCGGATAACCTGGTCGGCAAGAACCAGGGTGTCGCTGCGGTGGTGGCTGCAGAGGGCTCATCTACTAGAGGGCCGCAGATTCGGAATACAGGACTGGGTCCTGGTGACCACGGATGCCAGCCTTCGGGGCTGGGGTGCAGTCACACAGGGAATAAAATTCCAAGGACTATGGTCCAAACAGGAGTTTTCACTTAACATAAATTTTCTGGAGATAAGAGCCATTTACAAGGCCCTAAGCAAAACAAGGCCCCTGCTTCACCAGCCGTACGGTTCCAATCAGACAACATCACGGCGCTCGCCCATGTAAACAGGCAGGGCGGCACAAGAAGCAGGAGGGCAATGGCAGAAGCCACAAGGATTCCCCGTTGGGCGGAAAATCATGTGGTAGCACTGGCAGCAGTGTTCATTCCGGGAGTGGACAACTGGGAAGCAGACTTCCGCAGCAGACTCCACCCGGGAGAATAGGGACTTCATCCAGAAGTCTTCCAAATGCTAGTAAACCGTTGGGAAAGACCACAGGTGGACATGATGGCGTCCCGCCTCAATAAAATAGATATTGCGCCAGGTCAAGGGAACCTCAGGCGATCGCTGTGGACGCTCTAGTGACACCGCGGGTGTACCAGTCGGTTTATGTGTTCCCTCCTCTCCCTCTCATACCCAAGGTACTGAGGATAATAAGAAAAAGAGGAGTAAGAACTATACTCATTGTTTTGGATTGGCCAAGAAGGGCTTGGTACCCGGAACTTCAAGAGATGATCTCAGAGGAACCATGGCCTCTGCCACTCAGACAGGATCTGCTGCAGCAGGGGCCCTGTCTGTTCAAAGACTTACCGCGGCTGCGTTGACGGCATGGCGGTTGAACACCGGATCCTGAGTGAAAAAGGCATTCCGGAGGTAGTCATTCTTATCCTGATCAAAGCCAGGAAGGATGTCAGCCTGAAGTTCAGACGTTGTAAGGGAGTGCTGCATATTCAGCCCTTTCTTTGTGCCCCAGTGGCACCTTGGGATCTCAATGTGGTTTTGGAGTTCCTGGAATCACATTGGTTTGAGCCACTTAAAACCGTGGATTTGAAATATCTCACATGAAAAGTGGTCATGTGTTGGCTCTGGCTTCGGCCAGGCATGTGTCAGAATTGGCGGCTTTGTCATAAAAAAGCCCTTACCTGACTTTCCATATGGATAGGGCAGAGTTGAGGACTCGTCCTCACTTTCTCCCGAAGGTGGTATCAGGTTTTCACTTGTACCAACCTATTATTGGTGCCTGCGGCTACTGAGGACATGGAGGATTCCAAGTTACTGGACGTAGTCAGGGCCCTGAAAAATTATATTTCCAGGACGGCTGGAGTCAGGAAAACTGACTCGCTGTTTATCCTAGATGCACCCAACAAGTTGGGTGCTCCTGCTTCTAAGCAGACTATGGCGCGCTGGATTTGTAGCACTGTTCAGCTTGCGCATTCTGCGGTGGGACTACCGCAGCCTAAATCTCTAAAAGCCCATTCCACAAGGAAGGTGGGCTCATCTTGGGCGGCTGCCCGAGGGGTCTCGGCTTTACGACTTGGCCGAGCTGCTACTTGGTCAGGGGCAAACACGTTTGCAAAATTTTATAAATTTGATACCCTGGCTGAGGAGGACCTGGAGTTCTCTCATTCGGTGCTGCAGAGTCATCCGCACTCTCCCGCCCGTTTGGGAGCTTTGGTATAATCCCCATGGTCCTTACGGAGTCCCCAGCATCCACTAGGACGTCAGAGAAAATAAGATTTTACTCACCGGTAAATCTATTTCTCGTAGTCCGTAGTGGATGCTGGGCGCCCATCCCAAGTGCGGATTGTCTGCAATACTTGTAAATAGTTATTGTTACAAAAATCGGGTTGTTACTGCGGACCATTTATTCAGAGGTTCCATTGTTATCATACTGTTAACCGGGGTTCCTATCACGAGTTATATGGTGTGATTGGTGTGGCTGGTATGAGTCTTACCCGGGATTCAAAATCCTTCCTTATTGTGTCAGCTCTTCCGGGCACAGTGTCCTAACTGAGGCTTGGAGGAGGGTCATAGGGGGAGGAGCCAGTGCACACCAGATAGTCCTAAAGCTTTCTTTAGATGTGCCCAGTCTCCTGCGGAGCCGTCTATTCCCCATGGTCCTTACGGAGTCCCCAGCATCCACTACGGACTACGAGAAATAGATTTACCGGTGAGTAAAATCTTATTTTTTTGTACCAGCACCGGGCTCCACTAGCTGGACAGATAATGCCACAGCCGGGGGACACTTTTATACCGCTCCCTGCGGCCGTGGCATTAAATACCCAACTAGTCATCCCTGGCCGGGGTACCCTGGAGGAGTGGGGACCCCTTAAATCAAGGGGACCCCCCCAGCCACCCAAGGGCCAGGGGTGAAGCCCGAGGCTGTCCCCCCCATCCAAGGGCTGCGGATGGGGGGCTGATAGCCTTGTTGAAAATGAAAGAATATTGCTTTTTGCAGACGAACTACAAGTCCCAGCAAGCCTCCTCCGCAAGCTGGTACTTGGAGAACCACAAGTACCAGCATGCGGGGGGGGGGGGCCCGCTGGTACCTGTACTTCTGCAAAAAAAATACCCAAATAAAAACAGGACACGCACACCGTGAAAATACAACTTTATTTCACACATGCCGACACATACATACTTACCTATGTTGACACGATGTTCGGTCCACTTCTCCAAGTAGAATCCATGGGGTACCTGAAAAGAAAAGATAATTATACTCACCTAAATCCAGTGTCCAGTGATATTTGTAATCCACGTACTTGGCAAAAAAAAAAACGCATACCCGATCCACACGGACCGAAAGGGGTCCCATGTTTACACATGGGACCCCTTTCCCCGAATGCTGAGACAACCTGTGACTCCTGTCACAGAGGGTCCCTTCAGGCAATCAGGGAGCGCCACGTCCTGGCACTTTCCTGATTCCCTATGCGCGTCTGAGCTTGCAGACAGCGCATCGCACAGCACCTCCATTAGTTTCAATGGTGGGAACTTTGCGGTCAGCGGTGGGGTTACCCGCGGTCAGCCGCTGACCGCTGGTGACCTCACCGCTGACCGCAAAGTTCCCACCATTGAAGATAATGGAGGGGGCTGTGCGATGCGCGTCTGACAGCTCAGACGTGCATACAGCCAATCAGGAGAGTGCCACGACGTGGCACTCCCTGATTGGCTGAAGGGACCTTCTGTGACAGCAGTCATGGGGGGTCTCTGCATTCGGGGAAAGGGGTCCCATGTGTAAACATGGGACCCCTTTCAGTCCGTGTGGATCGGGTATGCGTTGTTTTTTTTTGCCAAGTACGTGGATTACAAATATCACAGGACACTGGATTTAGGTGAGTATATAATTTTATTTTCAGGTACCCCGGATTCTTCGACATTGGAGACGTGGCAGTCGGCGTGTCAACATAGGTAAGTATGTGTGTGTCGGCATGTGTGAAATAAAGTTGTATTTTCACGGTGTGCGTGTCCTGTTTTTATTTGGGTATTTTTTTGCAGAAGAACTACAGGTACCAGCGGGCCCGTTTCCCCCCGCATGCAGGTACTTGTGGTTCTCCAAGTACCAGCTTGCGGAGGAGGCTTGCTGGGACTTGTAGTTCTCCTGCAAAAACCAATATTCTTTCATTTTCAACAAGGCTATCAGCCCCCCATCCGCAGCCCTTGATTTAAGGGGTCTCCACTCCAGGGTACCCCGGCCAGGGGTGACTAGTTGGGTATTTAATGCCACGGCATCAGGGAGCGGTATAAAAGTGTCCCCCGGCTGTGGCATTATCTGTCCAGCTAGTGGAGCCCGGTGCTGGTACAAAAAATACGGGGGACCCCTACTCTTTTTGTCCCCCGTATTTTTTGCACCAGGACCAGGCGCAGAGCCCGGTGCTGGTTGTTAAAATACGGGGGATCCCCTGTCATTTTTCCCCCCGTATTTTTGCAACCAGGACCGGCTCAAAGAGCCCGAGGCTGGTTATGCTTAGGAGGGGGGACCCCACGCAATTTTTTTCGGGTTTTTTACCGTTTTTTTGTACCATCTGAAATGTCGTTTCAAAATCCGTCAATTGTTCCGTTTTTCGACAGCGGGACTGTCGAATCCGTTTTTTATTGAATATGTCGAATTCCGGCACCCGCCGGCCGGAATTCGACGGTCGAATTGTGTCGAATTTAAAAACAGGCGAAAAATTGCCGCAATTCGCCCGGAATTGCATATACCCCATAGAATCAGAAAATGAGAACTACATACAGCATACAGAATGAGTGAACAGTCCATAGATACAAACAGCATTTGTGTCACTTCCCCAGCTCAGTAATCTGGCAAGGGATCTCATGGTCTTTTAAGGGGGTTACACACGGGAGATTTCTCCCAGAGATGTATGCTGAGCGATCTATCACAGACCGCTCAGCACACATCTCTCCCCCCGCTCAGCACAGCGCGATGTGTGCTGGGGGCGGAGGGGGCACTCATTTCACCAAGCAGTGAAATGAGCAATCTCACTAGATTGGGCGTGCATGCATGCCCAATCTAGAGCCGGCTATAGCGACGCGCGGGGCCGTGTATTACTGTCGCCGGCACCCAGACACACAGAGCGATGTGTTCTTCATTTCTAAGCAATCTAGTCAGATTGCTTAGGAATTAAGTGAACATCACTCCGCGTGTACCCTCTTTACATGCACCTAATCTCTTATAATGCAAAGCTTTTGTTATCAAGTTACAGTACCTGTAATAAATCATGAACTTAGTGACAACCCTAGAGACAGCAGCCTCAGGGTAAAGAAATCAGAGAAAACATGGATGGGCATTAAAATGGATTATGTGATTGATCATTAAAGTGTAATATAGAATGAATACAGAAAGTACATTTGCATTTCATTGAGATATATGTGTGCACTGTGGTAGTACACACCTGCAGATTATTATTATTATTATTATTATTATTATTATTATTATTATCCTTTATGTATATGGCGCCACAACGGTCAAACCCAAATATATACTGGTAGGTTAATTGGATCCTGGAAAAAAAAAAATCAACCCTAGTATATAAGTGTATGCGTGTACATATGTTTAGGGCACACTAAATTGTCCAAGTGGTTCTTATCTGCCGTCAAATTCTAAAGGCCCATACACACTGGGCGATTCTGAGCTGAAAGCAAATCACTTTTGGTGTGTTGAGCTGCGTTCAGCTCAAAACCGCCCAGTGTGTATTGACAAGCAATGAGCGCTGATGTGCGCTCCCGCTTCATCGCCAGCAGCTGCCGTTCATCTGCTGGTATTACCAGCAGATGAACGGCGGGGTGAGCGTCTTTCCATAGCGTCCTGCTATGGAAAGCCGCTGATCCCCGCTGACATCGCTGGGCAGGGGGAAAAAGCGCTCAGTGTGTATGCACCTTAAGTTTCTCTGACGTCCTAAGTGGATGCTGGGGACTCCGTCAGGACCATGGGGATTAGCGGCTCCGCAGGAGACAGGGCACAAAAGTAAAAGCTTTAGGACTAGGTGGTGTGCACTGGCTCCTCCCCCTATGACCCTCCTCCAAGCCTCAGTTAGGTTTTTGTGCCCGGCCGAGAAGGGTGCAATCTAGGTAGCTCTCCTGAGCTGCTTAGAATAAAAGTATAGACTTAGGTTTTTTTATTTTCAGTGAGTCCTGCTGGCAACAGGCTCACTGCATCGAGGGACTAAGGGGAGAAGAAGCGAACTCACCTGCGTGCAGAGTGGATTGGGCTTCTTGGCTACTGGACATTAGCTCCAGAGGGACGATCACAGGCCCAGCCATGGATGGGTCCCGGAGCCGCGCCGCCGGCCCCCTTACAGAGCCAGAAGAGTGAAGAGGTCCAGAAATCGGCGGCAGAAGGCATCTTGTCTTCAAGAAAGGTAGCGCACAGCACTGCAGCTGTGCGCCATTGCTCTCAGCACACTTCACACTCCGGTCACTGAGGGTGCAGGGCGCTGGGGGGGGGGCGCCCTGAGACGCAATGAAAACACTATTTATGGTAAAAAATACATCACATATAGCTCCTGGGCTATATGGATGTATTTAACCCCTGCCATTTTACCTCATAAAAAGCGGGAGAAAGGCCGCCGTGAAGGGGGCGGGGCCTATCTCCTCAGCACACAAGCGCCATTTTCCCTCACAGCACCGCTGGAAGGACGTCTTCCTGACTCTCCCCTGCAGTCCTGCACTACAGAAACAGGGTAAAAAAGAGAAGGGGGGGCACTAATTTGGCATATAAAAACATATATAGCAGCTATAAGGGAGAAACACTTATTTATAAGGTTGTCCCTATACATATATAGCGCTCTGGTGTGTGCTGGCAAACTCTCCCTCTGTCTCCCCAAAGGGCTAGTGGGGTCCTGTCCTCTATCAGAGCATTCCCTGTGTGTGTGCTGTGTGTCGGTACGCGTGTGTCGACATGTATGAGGAGGAAAATGGTGTGGAGGCGGAGCAATTGCCTGTATTAGTGATGTCACCCCCTAGGGAGTCGACACCTGACTGGATGGTCTTATTTAAGGAATTACGTGATAGTGTCAGCACTTTACAAAAAACTGTTGACGACATGAGACAGCCGGCAAGTCAGTTAGTGCCTGTCCAGGCGTCTCAAACACCGTCAGGGGCTCTAAAGCGCCCATTACCTCAGTCGGTCGACACGGACACTGACTCCAGTGTCGACGGTGAAGAAACAAACGTATTTTCCAGTAGGGCCACACGTTACATGATCACGGCAATGAAGGAGGCTTTGCATATTTCTGATACTACAAGTACCACAAAAAAGGGTATTATGTGGGGTGTGAAAAAACTACCCGTAGTTTTTCCTGAATCAGAAGAATTAAATGAAGTGTGTGATGATGCGTGGGTCTCCCCCGATAAAAAATTGCTGATATCTAAGAAATTATTGGCATTATACCCTTTCCCGCCAGAGGTTAGGGCGCGTTAGGAAACACCCCCTAGGGTGGATAAGGCACTCACACGCTTATCAAAACAAGTGGCGTTACCGTCTCCTGATACGGCCGCCCTCAAGGAGCCAGTTGATAGGAAGCTGGAAAATGTCCTAAAAAGTATATACACACATACTGGTGTTATACTGCGACCAGCGATTGCCTCAGCCTGGATGTGCAGCGCTGGGGTGGCGTGGTCGGAGTCCCTGACTGAAAATATTGATACCCTTGACAGGGACAGTATTTTATTGACTATAGAGCGTTTAAAAGATGCGTTTCTATATATGCGTGATGCACAGAGGGATATTTGCACCCTGGCATCAAGAGTAAGTGCGATGTCCATTTCTGCCAGAAGATGTTTATGGACACGACAGTGGTCAGGTGATGCGGATTCCAAACGGCACATGGAAGTATTGCCGTATAAAGGGGAGGAGTTATTTGGGGTCGGTCTTTCGGACCTGGTGGCCACGGCAACAGCTGGAAAATCCACCTTTTTACCCCAACTCATCTCTCAGCAGAAAAAGACACCGTCTTTTCAGCCTCAGTCCTTTCGTCCCCATAAGGGCAAGCGGGCAAAAGGCCAGTCATATCTGCCCCGGGGTAGAGGAAAGGGAAAAAGACTGCAGCAGACAGCCTCTTCCCAGGAATAGAAGCCCTCCACCGCTTCTGCCAAGTCCTCAGCATGACGCTGGGGCCTTACAAGCGGACTCAGGTGCGGTGGGGGGTCGTCTCAAGAGTTTCAGCGCGCAGTGGGCTCACTCGCAAGTGGACCCCTGGATCCTACAGGTAGTATCCCAGGGGTACAGATTGGAATTCGAGACGTCTCCCCCTCGCAGGTTCCTGAAGTCTGCTTTACCAACGTCTCCCTCCGACAGGGAGGCAGTATTGGAAGCAATTCACAAGCTGTATTCCCAGCAGGTGATAATCAAAGTACCCCTCCTACAACAGGGAAAGGGGTATTATTCCACACTATTTGTGGTACCGAAGCCAGACGGCTCGGTGAGACCTATTCTAAATCTGAAATCCTT
This sequence comes from Pseudophryne corroboree, assembly GCF_028390025.1. Taxonomy (NCBI): domain Eukaryota; kingdom Metazoa; phylum Chordata; class Amphibia; order Anura; family Myobatrachidae; genus Pseudophryne; species Pseudophryne corroboree. The sequence continues at coordinate 277,608,480 of NC_086445.1, forward strand.
GAACACTTACATACAAAGGTTCAAATTCAAGATGGAGTCACTCAGAGCAGTGATAGCGAACCTGGAAGAAGGGGACTATATGGTGTCCCTGGACATCAAGGATGCTTACCTTCATGTCCCAATTTGCCCTTCTCACCAAGGGTACCTCAGGTTCGTAGTACAGAACTGTCATTATCAGTTTCAGACGCTGCCGTTTGGATTGTCCACGGCACCCCGGGTCTTTACCAAGGTAATGGCCGAAATGATGATTCTTCTTCGAAGAAAAGGCGTCTTAATTATCCCTTACTTGGACGATCTCCTGATAAGGGCAAAGTCCAGGGAACAGTTGGAGGTCGGAGTAGCACTATCTCGGGTACTGCTACAACAGCACGGGTGGATTCTAAATATTCCAAAATCGCAGCTGATCCCGACGACACGTCTGCTGTTCCTAGGGATGATTCTGGACACAGTCCAGAAAAAGGTGTTTCTCCCGGAGGAGAAAGCCAGGGAGTTATCCGAGCTAGTCAGGAACCTCCTAAAACCAGGAAAAGTGTCAGTGCATCATTGCACAAGGGTCCTGGGAAAAATGGTGGCTTCTTACGAAGCGATTCCATTCGGCAGATTTCACGCAAGAACTTTTCAGTGGGATCTGCTGGACAAATGGTCCGGATCGCATCTTCAGATGCATCAGCGGATAACCCTGTCTCCGAGGACAAGGGTGTCTCTTCTGTGGTGGCTGCAGAGTGCTCATCTACTAGAGGGCCGCAGATTCGGCATTCAGGATTGGATCCTGGTGACCACGGATGCCAGCCTGAGAGGCTGGGGAGCAGTCACACAGGGAAGAAATTTCCAGGGAACGTGGTCAAGTCTAGAGACTTCTCTCCACATAAATATACTGGAGCTAAGGGCAATTTACAATGCTCTATGCCTAGCAAGACCTCTGCTTCAAGGTCAGCCGGTGCTGATCCAGTCGGACAACATCACGGCAGTCGCCCACGTAAACAGACAGGGCGGCACAAGAAGCAGGAGGGCAATGGCAGAAGCTGCAAGGATTCTTCGCTGGGCGGAAAATCATGTGATAGCACTGTCAGCAGTGTTCATTCCGGGAGTGGACAACTGGGAAGCAGACTTCCTCAGCAGGCACGACCTCCACCCGGGAGAGTGGGGACTTCACACGGAAGTCTTCCACATGATTGTGAACCATTGGGAAAAACCAAAGGTGGACATGATGGCGTCCCGCCTCAACAAAAAACTGGACAGGTATTGCGCCAGGTCAAGGGACCCTCAGGCAATAGCTGTGGACGCTCTGGTAACACCGTGGGTGTACCAGTCAGTGTATGTGTTCCCTCCTCTTCCTCTCATACCCAAGGTACTGAGAATTATAAGACGGAGAGGAGAAAGAACTATACTCGTGGCTCCGGATTGGCCAAGGAGGACTTGGTACCCGGAACTTCAAGAGATGCTCACAGAGGACCCATGGCCTCTGCCGTTAAGAAGGGACTTGCTTCAGCAAGGACCCTGTCTGTTCCAAGACTTACCGCGGCTGCGTTTGACGGCATGGCGGTTGAACGCCGGATCCTAAGGGAAAAAGGCATTCCGGAAGAGGTCATACCTACCCTGGTCAAAGCCAGGAAGGAGGTGACCGCACAACATTATCACCGCATTTGGCGAAAATATGTTGCGTGGTGTGAGGCCAGGAAGGCCCCCACGGAGGAATTTCAACTCGGTCGATTCCTGCATTTCCTGCAAACAGGAGTGTCTATGGGCCTCAAATTGGGGTCCATTAAGGTTCAAATTTCGGCCCTGTCGATTTTCTTCCAGAAAGAATTGGCTTCAGTTCCTGAAGTCCAGACATTCATCAAGGGAGTACTGCATATACAACCCCCTTTTGTGCCTCCAGTGGCACCGTGGGATCTCAACGTAGTTCTGGGATTCCTCAAATCACATTGGTTTGAACCGCTCAAATCTGTGGATTTGAAATATCTCACATGGAAAGTGACCATGCTGTTGGCCCTGGCCTCGGCCAGGCGAGTGTCAGAATTGGCGGCTTTGTCTCACAAAAGCCCATATCTGATTTTCCATTCGGACAGGGCAGAACTGCGGACTCGTCCCCAGTTTCTCCCTAAGGTGGTGTCAGCGTTTCACCTGAACCAACCTATTGTGGTGCCTGCGGCTACTAGGGACTTGGAGGACTCCAAGTTGCTAGACGTTGTCAGGGCCCTAAAAATATATATTTCCAGGACGGCTGGAGTCAGGAAAACTGACTCGCTGTTTATCCTGTATGCACCCAACAAGCTGGGTGCTCCTGCTTCTAAGCAGACGATTGCTCGTTGGATTTGTAGTACAATTCAGCTTGCACATTCTGTGGCAGGCCTGCCACAGCCAAAAATCTGTAAATGCCCATTCCACAAGGAAGGTGGGCTCATCTTAGGCGGCTGCCCGAGGGGTCTCGGCTTTACAACTTTGCCGAGCTGCTACTTGGTCAGGGGCAAACACGTTTGCAAAATTCTACAAATTTGATACCCTGGCTGAGGAGGACCTGGAGTTCTCTCATTCGGTGCTGCAGAGTCATCCGCACTCTCCCGCCCGTTTGGGAGCTTTGGTATAATCCCCATGGTCCTGACGGAGTCCCCAGCATCCACTTAGGACGTCAGAGAAAATAAGAATTTACTTACCGATAATTCTATTTCTCGTAGTCCGTAGTGGATGCTGGGCGCCCATCCCAAGTGCGGATTGTCTGCAATACTTGTACATAGTTATTGTTACAAAAATCGGGTTATTATTGTTGTGAGCCATCTTTTCAGAGGCTCCTCTGTTATCATGCTGTTAACTGGGTTCAGATCACAAGTTGTACAGTGTGATTGGTGTGGCTGGTATGAGTCTTACCCGGGATTCAAAATCTTTCCTTATTGTGTACGCTCGTCCGGGCACAGTATCCTAACTGAGGCTTGGAGGAGGGTCATAGGGGGAGGAGCCAGTGCACACCACCTAGTCCTAAAGCTTTTACTTTTGTGCCCTGTCTCCTGCGGAGCCGCTAATCCCCATGGTCCTGACGGAGTCCCCAGCATCTACTACGGACTACGAGAAATAGAATTATCGGTAAGTAAATTCTTATTTTCTGTCTGGATAACTGCACCTTACCACTTGCCTGTTGCAATGTGTTGCTTTTAGTTTTTATGTACAATGCAAACAATATTGGAGTCCTCTTCTACCTGCTATTGCAACACTTGAACGTTGCAGCCCTACACCCTTTCCTCCACTTGCTGCCCTCCCATTGCAGCAGCAAGTGTGATCACAGACAGTGTGAGAGGAGGACGGACAGGAGAATACTTCTCCAAATACTGTTACTGCTCTGACTGTCAATAACCACTCTACAGATATTGCAAGATGGAGTGTAGGAGTGTAGATAAAAGTTGAGTTGCATAACAAACATCATGATATCCAATATTACAGTACCATGACTAGAAAGAACTTTCCACCAAGGATTAGGGCTGGTCATTGACCATCGATGACTCAAAATCATTGATGGTCTATGACCGATGGTAACTACTTTTACCATCGATGAGGGAGAACCAGATGGTTTCCCACCATCGATGATAAAGAGCTATCAAATATTTTTTTTATTTTTTCTCCAGTGTGTCAGGGACACGAAGCATAGCTCCGCCCCCCAACACCCGCAAAGCCACACTGCTGTGTCATTTTTGTTTGTCTGTTCATTGCGACATCACACAAGATCTAATGGATGAATTTATATTGCGTGTTCACTATTGGATAGCTTAGTGACCTAGAAAGAAACTGAGGTATGTATTATCTCAATGTGACATCAGTGAGAGGGGCAATAAAGGAAAAAAAAACAGACGCTTAAAGGGGAGTACACACGATGAGATCCGTGCTTAAATTCTAATGCATGGCAAATCTAGTTAGATTGCTCATTTCACCGCTGGGTGAAATGAGCGGCCCCGGCCCCCCTTCCACCACCCTCACTCAGCACACATCGCGCTGTGTGCTGAGTGGGGGGAGAGGTGTGTGCTGAGCGTTCTGTGTTAGATCGCTCAGTACACATTTCCCCCACGTGTGTACTGGGCTTAACACTCCTCTCACACAGTATGCAGGCTCCTAAACACTCCTCTAAAGCAGTGTGCAGGCTCCTAAAGTCCAAAATGACTATGTCTATAAATAAATATACATTTGGGGGGAGAAATATACTTCTAGGGACTGTTTATGAACTATGGACAAAACATTTTTTGGGGGAAGACATCCACAAAATCTGCTGCAATAAGCCTACAGCAGACACTTTTATGTAGTGAAATTGTTTTTCAGACGAATGTTTGAATTTTAAAGTGTTGATTACTCATACAGTATTTTCTGATAGTATATTTACAATTGTAAAATGTTTTATTCTCATACCATAGATTAACATTTTATCTGTGGTGAAATTATCTGCAACCACCACACAGGGCCGGTGCAAGGTGTCTCAACACCCTAGGCAAAACTTCTGCATACTGCGCCCCAACTCCCAATAACCTCCTTCCACCCAGGAAAGGGGAGAGGGGTGAGTTGTGAGTCAGTATGTGAGGGGTGGATATAAGGCAGCAGGGGGAACAGGAGAGAGAGTGAGAGACAAAGAGGGTTTCGCGGGGAGAGAGAGAAAAAGAGGGGGGAGCAAGGGAGAGAGAGGGGAGAATGAGCGAGAGAGATTGTATCAGGGAGATAGAGAGGAGTGACAGTGAAAAAGGGTGTCAGGAAGCGAGAAAGAGACGAAGAGAGAGAGGGTGTCAGGGAAAACGGGGGGGGGTCAGGGAGAGAGAGGGGGTGTCGATGCGAGAGAGAGGGGGTGTCAACCAAGGAGAGGGGAGGTTTTGGGAAACCGTCAATGAGCACAGCAATTTAAGGCGAAGTAGTTAGAGAAGGGTCATAGAACAGTCCACATCAAAATGACATCAAATAACTAGCGTATATTTCATATAGCAGGTGGAGGTGTGCCCAGAGAGTAAATATAGTTTTGACAGAAAAAATACAGAAAGAAACTCTCTTGTTGGGGCACTCTTGTCTATGAAAAAATAGAATTAGTTAAAACTTAACTTTTATTAGTTAGAATTGTAATAGATATACAATAGCCTGTGAGAAAAATTTCACATGGTGCATAACACTAGAAGGAAATTTCTAGGGTTGGTGAAAAATATCAGAAATAATATTAAGAAGTTTGAGTTCAATGACTCAAGTCAAAACATATAGGCAGTCCTATATAAATATATTGACAGTCTGATACGGTTATAAAATTGTCCGAAACCTGAAATATAGATAATAAAAAGCAGGATGCTTAAATATAAGGAGTTTCATCAATTATAGGTCAGACTGACACTATATTAGGCCGAAGTAATTTCCACAGACACTAGGGGTCATTCTGAGTTGATCGCTAGCTGCATTCGTTCGCTGTGCAGCGATGAGGCGAAAAAATGGCACTTCTGCGCATGCATATGCGGCGCAATGCGCACGCGCAACATACTATTACAACGAACTATGTCGTTTCACACAGGGTCTAGCAAAGCTTTTCAGTCGCATTGCTGGCCGCAGAGTGATTGACAAGAAGTGGGCGTTTCTGGGTGTCAACTGACCGTTTTCAGGGAGTGTTCGAAAAAACGCAGGCGTGCCAGGAAAAATGCAGGCGTGGCTGGGTGAACGCAGGGCGTGTTAGTGATGTCAAAACAGGAAATGAACAGTCTGAAGTGATCGCAAGCGCTGAGTAGGTTTTGAGCTACTCTAAAACTGCACAAAAAAACACAAAGGGTCACAGTGATGACAGAGTGACTATGGGGCTGATTCAGACCTGATCGGTGCTGTGCGTTTTCGCATAGCAGCGCTCAGGTCTGAACTGCGCATGCACTGGCGCACATGCCAGACAGCCAACGGCTGTCTCAGCGCAGCGATCGCCTCTGCCTGATTGGCAGACAGAGGCGTTCGCTGGGTGGGAGGGGGCGGGCCGGCGGCATTTAGTCGCCGTTTAGGGTGCGCGTTCTGGGCAATGCAAGCGTGCCCGGACCATTGGCAGGGCGGGCTGCGGCGGCTGCGTGACATCACACGCAGCCCCTGCGACCTGAGCAGCGACGAGTAGCTCCCTGCCAGCGTGCAGGAGCTGCGCTGGCTGGGAGCTACTCTTCTAGTACAAAAGCATTGCCACTGTGCGATGCTTTTGTACTGGTGCGACGGGGCAGGGACTAACATGCGAGGTGGACTAGTCCTGTTCTGGGCGTCCCCCCACATGTCAGGGAAGCTGATCGATCAGGTCTGAATCACCCCCTATGTCCGTAGAGCCGGCACTCTAGAGAGGAGATATAGAATGTTTGCTATTGGAAAAATGAAGTCAGATTGTCACTGTTGAATTCAATTAATTAATTAATTAAATTCAGCGCAGGGACACTGCTGACCCATGATTCAATGACAGCACTCTGGAGAGGAGAGGTAGAGAGATGAGATGAGAAGAGGTGGGGGCAGAGGAGAGGAATAGAGCTGGAGAGGGGTAGAACAAAGTTCCGGTGAGGTTGTGGAGAGCCGCTGCTGCTTGCTGTATGTAATGTATAGTCACAGGTCCTGCCACAGCGTGACCAGATAGAAGGATGAACGAGTGGGGGGCTGTGGAGAGCGGTTGAGTCAGCAGCATACCCTGTTGCAGTGCCCTGTTTTGAACTGAATCATTGAACTTAAATTTCTTGATATTTTCGCCAACCCTAGAAATTTCTTTCTAGAGTTATGCCCCATGTGAAATTTATCTCAGAGACTATCGTATATCTATTCTAATTATAACTAATAAAAGTAAAGTTTTAAGTAATTCAATTTTCTCTAACGTCCTAGTGGATGCTGGGGACTCCGTCAGGACCATGGGGAATAGCGGGCTCCGCAGGAGACAGGGCACATCTAAAAAGCTTTTTAGGTCACATGGTGTGTACTGGCTCCTCCCCCTATGACCCTCCTCCAAGCCTCAGTTAGGTTTTTGTGCCCGTCCGAGAAGGGTGCAAACTGGATGGCTCTCTTAAGGAGCTGTTTAGTAAAGTTTTTTTTTAGGTTTCTAATCAGTGATTCCTGCTGGCGACAGGATCACTGCAACGAGGGACTTAGGGGAGAGACTTGCAACTCACCTGCGTGCAGGAGGATTGAAGTTTTAGGCTACTGGACACTGAGCTCCAGAGGGAGTCGGAACACAGGTCAGCCTGGGGTTCGTCCCGGAGCCGCGCCGCCGATCCCCCTTACAGACGCTGAAGAAAGACGGCGGAACGGAGGTCCGGAAACAGGCGGCAGAAGACTTCACAGTCTTCAGAGAGGTAGCGCACAGCACTGCAGCTGTGCGCCATTGTTGCTACACGGCTCACTGACACGGTCACGGAGGGTGCAGGGCGCTGCTGGGGGCGCCCTGGGCAGCAATATAAATACCTATTTGGCAAATAAATACATCACATATAGCCATTAAGGCTATATGTATGTATTTAACCCAGGCCAGTTTTCCTAATAACCGGGAGAAAAGCCCGCCGTGAAAGGGGCGGAGCTTATTCTCCTCAGCACTCAGCGCCATTTTCCTGACCAGCTCCGCTGGTGAGGAAGGCTCCCACTCTCCCCTGCACTACAGAAACAGGGTTAAAGAGAAGGGGGGCATAAATTGGCGATATAATTATATATTAAGAGCCCATATATAGAAACAACACCTTCTAGGGTTGTTATATACATTATGGCGCTTTTGGTGTGTGCTGGCAAACTCTCCCTCTGTCTCCCCAAAGGGCTAGTGGGTCCTGTCCTCTATCAGAGCATTCCCTGTATGTGTGTGCTGTAGGTCGGTACGTGTGTGTCGACATGTATGAGGAAAATGTTGGTGAGGAGACGGAGAAAATTGCCTGTAATGGTGATGTCACTCTCTAGGGAGTCGACACCAGAATGGATGGCTTACTTATGGAATTACGTGATAATGTCAACACGCTGCAAGCCGGTTGACGACATGAGACAGCCGGCGGACAAATTAGTATCGGTCCAGGCGTCTCAGACACCGTCAGGGGCTTGTAAAAACGCCCATTTACCTCAGTCGGTCGACAGACACTGACACGGACACTGACCCCAGTGTCGACGGTGAAGAAACAAACGTATTTTTCCTTTAGGGCCACAAGTTACATGTTAAGGGCAATGAAGGAGGTGTTACGTATTTCTGATACCACAAGTACCACAAATAAGGGTATTTTGTAGGGTGGGAATAAACTACTTGTAGTTTTGCCTGAATCAGATAAATTAAATGAAGTGTGTGATGATACGTGGGGTTCCTCCGACAGAAAGTTATGGGCGGTATACCCTTTTTCCCGCCAGTAGTAAGGGCGAGTTGGAAAACACACCTTAGGGTGGACAAGGCGCTCACACGCATATAAAAAACATGGCGTTACCGTTTCCAGATACGGCCGCCCTCAAGGAGCCAGCTGATAGGAAGCTGAAAAATATCATAACAGTATATACACACATACTGGTGTTATACTACGACCAGCAATCGCCTCAGCCTGGATGTGCAGCGCTGAGGGGGCTTGGTCGGATTTCCTGACTGAAAATTTTGATACCCTTGACAGGGACAGGATTTTATTGTCTATAGAGCATTTTAGGGATGCATTTCTATATATGTGTGATGCGCAGAGGCATATTTGCATTCTGGCATCAAAGAGTAAATGTGATGTACATATCTGCCAGACGAAGACACGACAGTGGTCAGGTGAGGCAGATTCCAGACGGCATATGGAAGTATTGCCGTATAAAGGGGCGGTCCATTGGACCTGGTGGCCATGGCAACAGCTGAAAAATCCACCTTTTGTTACCCCGAGTCACATATGGGCAGAAAAGGACACAGTCTTTTCAGTCTCAGTCCTTTCGTCCCCATACGGGCAGGCGGGCGAAGGCCAGTCATATCTGCCCAGGGGGAGAGGAAAGGGAAGAAGACTGCAGCAAGCAGCTCATTCCCAGGAACAGAAGCTCCTCACGGCTTCTGCCAAGTCCGCAGCATAACGCTGGGGCCGTACAAGCGGACTCAGGTGCGGTAGGGGGTCATCTCAAGAGTTTCAGCAACACTCGCAAGGGAACTCCGGGATCCTACATGTAATATCCCAGGTGTACATTGGAAATTCGAGACGTCTCCCCCTCACACAATTCACAGGCTGTATTCCCAGCAGGTGATAATCAAAGTACCCTTCTTACAACAAGGAAGGGGGTAGTATTCCACACTATATTGTGGTACTGAAGCCAACCGGCTCGGTGAGATCTGAAATATTTGAACACTTACATACAAGCGTTCAAATCAAGATGGAGTCACTCGGAGCAGTGATAGCGAACCAGGAAGAAGGGGACGATATGATGTCACTGGATATCAGGGACGTTTACCTACAGGTCCAAATTTGCCCTTCTCACCAAGGGTACTTCAGGTTCCTGGTACAGAACTGTCACTATCAGTTCAGACGCTGCCGTTTGGATGGTCCACGGCGCCCCGGGTCTTTACCAAGGTAATGGCCGGTATGATGATTTTTCTTAAAAGAAACATGGACGCTTTCCTGATAAGGGCAAGGTCCAGAGAACAGTTGGAGGTCGGAGTAGCACTATCTTAAGTAGTTCTACGACAGCACGAGTGGATTCTAAATATTCCAAAATCGCAGCTTTTTCCGACGACACGTCTACTGTTCCTAGGGAAGATTCTGGACACAGTCCAGAAAAACGTGTTTCTCCCAGTGGAGAAAACCAGGGAGTTATCCGAGCTAATCGGGATCCTCCTAAAACCAGGAAAAGTGTCAGTGCATCATTGCACAAGAGTCCTGGTAAAAATGGTGGCTTATTACGAAGCAATTCCATTCGGCAGATTTCCCGCAAGAACTCTTCAGTGGGATCTGCTGGACAAATGGTCCAGATCGCATCCTCAGATGCATCAGCGGATAACCCTATATCCAAGGAAAAGGGTGTCTCTCCTGTGGTGATTACAGAGGGCTCATCTTCTAGAGGGCCGCAGATTCGGCATTCAGGATTGGATGCCGGTGACCACGGAGGCCAGCCTGAGAGGCTGGGGAACAGTCACACAGGGAAAAAATTTCCAGGGAAGTGTGATTAAGTCTGGAGAATTCTCTCCGCATAAATAAGCTTAGAGCAAATTTATAATGCTCTAAACTTAGCTAGACCTCTGCTTCAAGGTCAGCCGGTATTGATCCAGTGGGATAACATCACGGCAGTCGCCCACGTAAACAGAAGGGCGGCACAAGAAGCAGGAGGGCAGTGAAAACTGCAAGGATTTTTCGCTAGGCGGAAAATCATGTGATAGCACTGTCAGCAATGTTCTTTCCGGGAGTGGACGACTGGGAAGCAGACTTCCTCAGCAGGCATGACCTCCACCCGGGAGAGTGGAAACTTCATAGGGAAGTTTTTCAACATGATTGTGGACCGTTGGCAAAGACCAAAGGTGGACATGATGGCGTCCCGCCCAAACAAAAACGGGACAGGTATTCCGCCAGGTCATGAGACCTTCAGGCGATAGCTGTGGATGTTCTGGTAACACCGTGGGTGTACCAGTCTGTGTATGTGTTCCCTCCTCTGTTTCTCATAACCAGGGTATTGAGAATTATAAGACATAGAGGAGTATGAACTATACTAGTGGCTCCGGATTGGCCAAGAGGGACTTGGTACCCGGAACTTCAAGAAATGCTCACAGAGGACTAAGGGCCTGGGGAGCTAAGAAGGGACTTGATTCAGCAAGTACCATGTCTATTCCAAGACTTACCGCGGCTGCGTTTGATGGCATGGCGGTTGAATGCCGGATCCTGAGGGGAAAAGGCATTCCATAAGAGGTCATACCTACCCTGGTCAAAGCCAGGAAGGAGGTGACCGCACAACGTCATCACCACATGTGGTGAAAATATGTTGCGTGGGTGAGGCCAGGAAGGCTCCACGACGGAAATTCAACTAGGTCGATTTCTACACTTCCTGAAAACAGGAGTGTTTTGGACCTCAAATTGGGGTTCATTAACATTTAAATTTCGGCCCTGTAGATTTTCTTCCAGAAAGAATTGACTTCAGTTCCTGAAGTCCAGATTGTAAAGGATGTATTGCATATACAGCTTTTTTGTGCCCCTAGGGGCACCGTGAGATCTCAACATAGTGTTGGGATTTCTTAAAATCATATTGGTTTGAACCGCTCAAATCTGTGGATTTGAAATATCTCACATGGAAAGTGACCATGCTGTTGACAAATATCTCACATGGGAAGTGACCATGTTGTTAGCCCTGGCCTCGGCCAGGCGATTGTCAGAATGGGCGGCTTTGTCTTACAAAAGCCCATATTAAAATTTTCCATTTGAACGGGACAGAACTGGGACTCGTCTCCAGTTTCTTCATGAAGGGGTGTCAGCGTTTTCACCTGAAACAACCTCTTGTGGTGCCTGCGGCTACTAGGGACTTGGAGGACTCCAAGTTACTAGACGTGGTCAGGGCCCTAAAAATATATATATATATATATATATAGTTAGGACGGCTGGAGTCAGAAAGTCTGACTTGCTGTTTATACTGTATACACCCAACAAGTTGGGTGCTCATGCTTCTAAGCAGTCTATTGCACGCTGGATTTGTAGTACAATTCAGCTTGCACATTCTGTGGCAGGCCTGCCACAGACGAAATATGTAGATGCCCATTCCACAAGGAAGGTGGGCTCATCCTGGGCGGCTGCCCGAGGAGTCTCGGCATTACAACTTTGCCGAGCAGCTACGTGGTCAGGGGAGAACACGTTTGTAAAATTTTACAAATTTTGATACTCTGGCTAAGGAGGACCTGGAGTTCTCTCATTCGGTGCTGCAGAGTCATCCGCACTCTCCCGCCCGTTTGGGAGCTTTGGTATAATCCCCATGGTCCTGACGGAGTCCCCAGCATCCACTAGGACGTTAGAGAAAATAAGAATTTACTTACCGATAATTCTATTTCTCGTAGTCCGTAGTGGATGCTGGGCGCCCATCCCAAGTGCGGATTGTCTGCAATGCTTGTACATAGTTATTGTTACAAAAATCGGGTTATTACTATTGTTGTGAGCCATCTTTTCGGAGGCTACTTCGTTTTGTTATCATACTGTTAACTGGGTTCAGATCACAAGTTGTACGGTGTGATTGGTGTGGCTGGTATGAGTCTTACCCGGGATTCAAGATCCTTCCTTATTGTGTACGCTCGTCCGGGCACAGTACCTAACTGAGGCTTGGAGGAGGGTCATAGGGGGAGGAGCCAGTACACACCATGTGACCTAAAAAGCTTTTTAGATGTGCCCTGTCTCCTGCGGAGCCCGCTATTCCCCATGGTCCTGACGGAGTCCCCAGCATCCACTACGGACTACGAGAAATAGAATTATCGGTAAGTAAATTCTTATTTTTTCACAGACAGGAGTGCCCCAACAAGAGAGTTTCTTTCTCTATTTTTTTCTGTCAAGAGAGAGAGGGTGTCAGAGAAAGAGAGGAGAGTGAGAGAGAGAAGGAAAGAAAGGGGGAGAGAGAGTGATGGAGAAAGAAAGAAAGAAAGAGAGATGAGATGGGAGAGAGAGTGAGTGGGCAGAAAGGAGGGAGAGAGACGGTGTCAGGGAGAGAGGGAAAGCAAGTGAGAGAGACAGAGGGTGTCAGAGAGAGAGAGTGGGGAGCAAGAGAGCATGTCAGGGAGAGAGAGAGAGAGAGGTGAGAGCCAGTGAGAGGGAGGGGGAGCGAGCTAGAGTGAGAGACAGAGGGTGTCAAGGAGAGAGAGATAGAGCGTATCAGTGAGAGAAAGAGGGAGAGACAAAGAGGGAGAGAGATAGGGGGGAGAGAGAGGGGGAGAGGGAGGGGGGGCAAGTGGGAGAGAGCGAGGGTGTCAGGAAGGGAGAAACAGACAGGGGGAGAAAAAGAGAGGGAGAAAGTGTTGGGGAGAGAAAGAGAGGGATATAGAGAAGGACGGATTGAGCGCAGCAAGAGTGAAAGAGAGAGGAAAGACACAGAGAGAGGGAGGGGTAGTGAGTGGGAGAGAGAGAGGGGTGGGAGACAGAGGGGAGAGATGACGAGAGGGAGGTGACAGATGGAGAGAGGGAGGGGAGAGATGGAGATGGATAGAGAGAGGGGGAGAGATAGAGCTAGGAAGAGAGAGAGGGGGAGGGAGAGAGAAAGAAAGGGGAGAGATGGAGAGAGGGGGAGAGATAGAGGGCTTGATGTACTAAGCGGAAAATGCGGTAAACCCCCTGTTTACCGCATTTTCCTGATGTACTAACCCACGTCCGGCAGGTCAGCGCCGCGGCGGGGTTCGCCAGCTTTAGCTGGCGATAGTCCATAGAAGCCTATGGACTTCTTTCCGCGGCGCTGTGAGAGGGATCCGATCGATCTCTCCCAGCATGACCTGCGGCCGCCCCTGTCACCCCGCGCATGCGCAGACTGATTCCTGGGGCCGAATCCCGGAAGTCAGGCTGCCGCTGTGCATCGCGGAGGACAGCTCTTATCGGAAGAGCTGTCCTCCGCAATGCTGATCGCATATGTTAGTACATATGCGATCAGCATCGTGGTGCAGGGCGGCGATGTACATTAGTACATCCCGCCCAGAGTGAGAGAGGGGGGAGAGATAGAGAGAGGTCGAGAGAAAGGGAGATGTAGAGGGGTGAGAGAGCGAGCTGGGGAGTGAGAGGGGGAGAGATAGAGGTGGGTGAGAGAGATAGAGAGGGGGGAGAGAAAGAGGAGGGGAAAGAGGGAGTGAGGGAGATATAGAGAGGGAGGAGGGATGGGGAGAGACACTACCTGTCCCAACCTTGCTAGGCTCCAGCACAGGTCTCTGATGGGGGCGGGCACTTCACGGCATTAGGCCCCGCCCCCTTTCCACCCGCGAATCGCGGCAATGCATTAACCTGCTGCCGGCAGCCGGCCTGGTAGAATGGTCCCGCCGGCCCAGATGTTTGTCACGTTCTGGGGGCCCCTGGATGACCGCCCGTCTGCCCTACAATCCGGCCCTGCCCACATACACAGCACACCGGCACTACAGAGCCTTAGCAGTGCCCCCTCCAGGCCAGGCTCCAGCTGCAGGGGAAGAAACGCCCGCTGTCCCCAGCGCTGCCATAGTCACACTCACCATATGTCCTCCAGTTGGTGCCCCTGCTCAGTGCTGCCCGGGATCCATCAGCGCGGTCATCATGCAGGGGGGTCCCGGCGGAAGTGCCTAACAGGAGCGAAGGAGCACCAGGTATTGGGGAAGGGGGGCGGCATCAGATCACAGTGTATGAAGCACATAGGGGGACCACCTGACCTATGCAAGCTGACCCACTGATGTCCCCTCTGGCAAATTAGAAAAGAAATGGGCGGGCACACAGACTGCAGCATGTGAGAGATCAGTTCCTGCCATCACCGAGTGCCTGCCAATCGTTTGCTTCATCTTTCCCCCAGGCAACCTCAGCGGGCCGCCCTTCAGGTCCCAGCGCCCATAGGCAGCTGCCTAAAGCTGCCTAATGGAAGCGCCGGCCCTGCCACCACACAGTGTACAGTGTGTTGCAGGTATGCTTAGTACAGCTATAAATATATACCGCAATATACAGTAAACATAGAGCCAGGAGTTTTGGTGGAATTTAGTTGGCATCCTGGTTTACAGAGTCCCCACAACTGTCAGAATGCTGACACTGGAATCCCGACAGCCGGAATTACGAACATAAGTATGTCGGGGAGGGTTAGGCTGTGGGGGTAGGGTTAGAGTAGGCTGCTGGAGGGAAGGGGTAGGGTTAGGCTGCAAGAAGGGAGACCTAGGGTTAGGCTGAGGGAAGGGAGGGATAGAGGTATGGTTAATTTAGTTGCGTGCACCTGTCGGAATTTTGGCTTTCGGGATGCTGGTGTCAGTATTCTGATCACCAGCATCCTCACTTCTGGTATTCCGCACCCAACTTGTTTTAACTGCTTCACTGTGTATTCAATGTCACTGACTGGACTGCAATTAATATGGTATGGTTTTATGTCTTTATGACTACAAAGTGTGTTTCAGCCCTTAGAACACTATGGAGGGAATTCAATTGGTAGCGAGCTTTAGCAAGGTATAAAACCTTTAGCGAGGTAGAAAATCTCATGCCCTATTTTGGTTTACTGCAGGTATGCACGCTACTGATACCTGTGGTATACAATAAAAAAAAACAGTCACGTGGTTTTCAGCACTGAAAAGCCTGCGGTGTGTAAAAATAAAATAAAAAAATTATATTCAGCTCCCCTGTGGTCTCCAAAACCCCCTGGTTGTCTCCCCTCCATTCTCCGACTGGGAGTGGGCTGCTAGGAGGATTTAGGGGTGCTGGATTTTAAGAAAAATTAGTTTTGCTCGGGGCGGTGCGTGAAAAAGATTTGATGATTTCTATAGAAATCACAAATCTCATCTTCAGTCCTGCAACTGAATCGATTCACCCCACAGCTGCAGTAAAAACCCAGCAATGCAGGGTTTTTCAAATTTCCCACCGGCAATTGAATATGCCTCATAAACTTATAAATATACAATCACAGCTAGTTTTACACATACCCATGCTTTTGTGGTGGACTGCTCCTCTGCATCATAAAAGCAACCTCATTTGTGCAAGGATTACACATGTCACATAACGATGGGTGTGCAACATTAGTACTCTGATTGGCCAGAGTGTGGGATCTGACACACTTTTTTGGGGTGGGTTGGGACATTTCTCTGGGAAAAAAGCCCTGGTGCCAATTGGCCTAGGATTGGTGGAATCATGGCGGGGGCACCCTGTATGGTTACACTAAACATGCAGCCATCCCTTATGTTACATAAATCTCTGCATGTATGTTCATATATGCTAATTGCCTTCCACTTGCAAAGTGTGATGTGAGGTTCAGCCCAGGTTATGCAGACTTCTGCATAACCAGTGCTGGATTAAGGGAGGGGCAACAGGGGTGGCTGTATCGGGGCCCCCACATATTAGGGCCCCCCACACACTGCGTATTGAATCAGAGGAGGCACCCTCCGGCAGCTCAGCTGTTTAGCGACAGCGGCTGCCCTGCAGCTAATCCGTGCACAGACAGTCTCGCAGGATAGACAGTGAGCAGGGGTGCCGACAGCTGAGCTGGGCCCAGATAATCATAGGGGCGTGGTCAATGCAGGGAGGTGTGGCCAGCCAGCCCCCCCCCCCCCCCCCCTTAGAAATATTTATAAAGTGTCTGTGTGAAAGCGGCTGCACGCACTAGAGGGGAGGGGGGGGGAGGCACAGGAGGAACAGCGGGGAGGATCACTCACTCCCCCCCCCACGCATGTCACGCAGTATGAGAGAACACTGTTGCAGCTGCCACTCTCCCCTGCGCATCACATAGCAGCAGGTGTGCTGCGCTTGGGAGAGATGCTGCTGTTGTAGCAGTGTCCTCTCTCTCCGGCTGTCTACATTGGGATAGGGTAGGGCAGCACGACCTAGGCCTCCCTTGGCCGCTCCATCAGGTCCATGTGGCATGGGGGTTGCGCATGAAGGGGATGCTTTGTCATCTATTTTAGTTGTGGGGGCTCCCACAACCTCCATTGCCCTGGGCCCCCACCAGCCTTAATCCAACCCTGTGCATAACCCATCTTGTTTAGCACTGACCTCTGAAAATGATCAAACAATGGACCATACTGCTTATTTTTGTGTCTTGGTGTGCTGAATGAAATACAAAAATAGGGAGCTTGTCAAGAGTAAAAACTTTTTAAGTATAATTCTTGCTCAGCTTGCTGTAAGGATCCTGCTTAAGATGCACCCACGTAGACACTAGGGCACAGTGGCGTAAGTTCGTCCCAGTCGCCCGGAGGCATGATACATTTTGGTGCCCCCCTACACATACACACACATACCATATGTAGCTATCCCGCACCCAGGGTGAACAGTAGAAGGGTGCTCAGGTACCTTTCCCAATAGTAATATAGATACACATAGAAAGTGGACGCATTCCAAGTCAGTCATTACAATAAAACAGACACCAGCATACCATTATAGTACACCTACAGTGCTCCCTCACCCACCAGGTCTCCATGGAGATGCTTTGGCGCAGCGGTGTGCCAATATAATTAGTGTTCACTGTAGTATTTTTTTTTTAGGGCAGGGTGCTGATCACGGGGAGGGCACATTTTTCATTCGTGAGGGTACATTTTTAAGTTAAATGGGCAAACTTAGGTACATACTATAATGCTTGGTGCTCCCATTCCTATGGGCAAAACATGGACAGTGCGCACCGAAGGTGCGCAGCAAAAATCTAGGGGCGTTGTTTCGTGGGGAAGGGGCGTGGCCACATAATAGTGTCAATTCACATTACACCACACGGTAGTGCCCCTAATACACATTGCACCAGTTAGAACCTCCTATACACACTGCGCCAGGTAGAGGCTAGAGCACGTTATACATATTGCGCCAGATAGAGCACATTATACACATTGCGCCAGATAGAGCACATTATACACATTGCGCCAGATAGAGCACATTATACACATTGCGCCAGATAGAGCACATTATACACATTGCGCCAGATAGAGCACATTATACACATTGCGTCAGGTAGGGAGCACTGAGGCACATTGCACCAGGTAGAGAGCACTGAGGCACACTGCACCAGGTAGAGAGCACTGAGGCACACTGCACCAGGTAGAGAGCACTGAGGCACACTGCACCAGGTAGAGAGCACTGAGGCACACTGCACCAGGTAGAGAGCACTGAGGCACACTGCACAAGGTAGAGAGCACTGAGGCACACTGCACCAGGTAGAGAGCACTGAGGCACACTGCACCAGGTAGAGAGCACTGAGGCACACTGCACAAGGTAGAGAGCACTGAGGCACACTGCACCAGGTAGAGAGCACTCAGGCACACTGCACCAGGTAGGGAGCACTCAGGCACACTGCACCAGGTAGGGAGCACTAATGGCACACTGCACCAGGTAGGGAGCACTAATGGCACACTGCCCCAGGTAGGGAGCACTAATGGCACACTGCACCAGGTAGGGAGCACTGAGGCACACTGCACCAGGTAGGGAGCACTGAGGCACACTGCACCAGGTAGAGCACTGAGGCACACTGCACCAGGTAGAGAGCACTGAGGCACACTGCACCAGGTAGAAAGCACTGAGATTAATGTTTACAGCTGCAAAATACTTACAAGGTTAATTTAGCCCAGGGGGACTCTCATGTACGTACCGGGTCCGGCGGCGCACGGCTGGATCCGGCGACGTGGCGGGGTCCGGCAGGCAGCAAACGGCGGGGCGGCAGGGCGCACAAAAATGGGCTGGGCGGGATTCAGCTGTCTAAAAAAGGGGCAGACACCTAGCGTGAACACTAGATATATATTTAAAAAAAAGACAAACGCCTCATTCACTTAAACACACGTCTCACTTAAACACACACGCCTCTCACTTACATACACCTCTCACTTACACACACCTCTCACACACGTGCCTCTCACTTACACACACCTCTCACATACACATGCCTCTCACATACACATGCCTCTCACATACACATGCCTCTCACTTACATACACATGCCTCTCACTTACATACACATGCCTCTCACTTATAGGCCCTACACACATAGCGATTTCACTGCACGATATGAACGATCTTGTTCATTAATGAACGAGATATCGTTCATATCGTGCAGTGTGGAGTCCCCAGCGATGAACGATGCGCGGCCCCGCGCTCGTTCATCGCTGGGGCCATGTCGGCTGTGCATGCCGGCCAATATGGACGAGATCGTCCATATTTGCCTGCAAGTCTACGGAGCCGGGTGACGGGGGGAGTGAAGAAACTTCACTCCCCCCGTCACTGCCCCCCCGCCGCTGGGTCGCTCGTCGGCCGTCGGGCACCTCGGCGGCGCATCGCCGAGTGTGTAGGGCCCCTTACATACACATGCCTCTCACACACACACACATGCCTCTCACTTACATACACATGCCTCCCACTTACATACACATGCCTCTCACACACACACACACACACACACACACACACACACACACACACACATACCTCTCACTTACATACACATGCCTCCCACTTACATACACATACATGCCTCTCACACACATGCCACTCTCACACACATCACACACACACATGCCTCTTTTACTTGAATGTACAACTTTCCTTAAAAACACACACACCTCACTTAAAAACAAGCACACACAAAACACAGTACTTCCCCCCAAATACACCTCTCCCCCACCCCCCACACAGTGCCTACCTTTGGCTATCATCCAGAGCATGGAGGAGCAGAGAGTTCTGAGCTTCCCTCGGCTGGCTTACTAAGGGCCCGGGAGGAGCTGTGCTCTGGAGCTCCCCCTAGCTGCAGCCAGTGCCATCTCTCTCTACAGGAGGCAGCTTCCGTGTCATTGACACAGCTCCTCCATCTGCAATAGCAGCGCAGTCCTCAGGCTGCGGGAGACAGTGGAGGAGATGCGCCCCCTTGTGGCCAGGAGCCCGGCGGCAGCCGACTCCACTGCCTCCCACAGTTCCGCCCCTGCTAGGGCAGTCATTTAGTCTCTAATTACAGTCTTCTCTGCCATGCACACCCTAGAATCATCAGCAAACGTGACTATGTTGATGTATCCATGCCTACTGAAATGCATTTATGTGAGTGCACAGTCCTTCAGATTTGCTTATATAGTGCAACAGGATATACACAGTGAGTGTTCTGCCTTGTATAAAAGACCTGAGATAAATTTTGTAATGGTAAGTGTGAGAACTACACGTTTTAAATGGGTTATTTTAAATAACTCAGGTACATGGTTGTAATAAAAACACAGTTTATTCTGAGATGGCAATAACGAGTTTTATGGTAAGAACTTACCTTTGTTAAAACGCTTTCTGCGAGGTACACTGGGCTCCACAAGGGTAGACATTGGGGTATAGAGTAGGATCTTGATCCGAGGCACCAACAGGCTCAAAAGCTTTGGCTGTTCCCAAGATGCAAGCACCGCCTCCTCTATAACCCCGCCTCCCTGCACAGGAGCTCAGTTTTTAGTTAACCAGCCCAATGCAGTAGCAGGAAAAGAGACGACAACAGTTAGTAGCCACAAACACCACATTCTCACGACAGGAGAAGTGTCAGCGGCTAATGCCATACCAACCCAAAGAAGCTAAGTGCGTCAGGGTTGGGCGCCTTGTGGAGCCCAGTGTACCTCGCAGAAAGAGTGTTAACAAAAGTAAGTTCTTACCATAGAACTCGTTTTCTGCTGCGGGGTACACTGGGCTCCACAAGGATAGACATTGGGGATGTCCTAAAGCAGTTCCTTATGGGAGGGGACGCACTGTAGCTGGCACAAGAACCCGGCGTCCAAAGGAAGCATCCTGGGAAGCGGCAGTATCAAAGGCATAGAACCTTATGAACGTGTTCACTGAGGACCACGTAGCCGCCTTGCACAATTGTTCAAGGGTCGCACCACGGCGGGCCGCCCAAGTAGGTCCAACGGACCGAGTAAAATGGGCCGTAATGTGAGCAGGAGCTGACAGACCAGCCCTCACATAAGCATGTGCAATCACCATTCTAAACCATCTGGCCAAAGTCTGCTTGTGAGCAGGCCAGCCCCGTTTGTGAAACCCAAACAGAATAAAGAGAGAATCAGATTTCCTAATAGAAGCAGTTCTCTTCACATAGATACGGAGAGCCCGTACCACATCCAAAGACCGCTCTTTGGGAGACAGATCAGGAGAGACAAGGGCCGGGACCACAATCTCCTGATTAAAGTGGAACGAAGAAACCACCTTAGGCAAATAACCGGGACGAGTCCTAAGAACCGCCCGGTCACGGTGAAATATCAGATATGGAGAACTACAAGATAAGGCACCCAAATCCGACACTCTTCTAGCTGAGGCAATAGCCAGCAGAAACACCACCTTAAGGGAAAGCCACTTAAGATCAGCTGAACCAAGAGGTTCAAACGGAGACTCTTGTAACGCCTCCAAAACCACGACAAGTCCCAAGGAGCCACAGGCAACACACCGAGTAAAGGTATGCACATCAGGTAAGGTCGCAATCTTTCTCTGAAACCACACCGACAAGGCAGATATTTGAACCTTTAGGGAGGCCAGACGCAGGCCTAAGTCCTGGCCCTGCTGAAGAAAAGCCAACAACTTGGCTGTACTAAACTTGGAAGCGTCATAATTGTTAGATGCGCACCAAACAAAGTAAGAATGCCAGACCCTATGGTAAATCCGAGCAGAAGCTGGTTTCCGGGCCCGCAACATAGTTTGAATGACCAACTCAGAAAACCCTTTAGCCCTCAAGACGGAAGCTTCAAGAGCCACACCGTCAAAGACAGCCGGGCTGGGTCCTGGTAGACACAGGGGCCGTGAACAAGGAGGTCTGGGCATTGTGGAAGTAGGATTGGACGCTCTGACGATAGGCCCTGCAGGTCTGAGAACCAGTGCCGTCTGGGCCATGCTGGAGCTATGAGAAGCAGGATTCCTCTTTCTTGCTTGAACTTCCGAATTACCCCGGGCAGGAGTGACACCGGAGGGAACACGTACGGCAGCCGAAACCTCTACGGCACCGCCAGCGCATCCACGAATACTGCTTGAGGATCCCTTGTCTTTGCTCCGAGGACCGGAACCTTGTGATTGTGTCGAGACGCCATCAGATCCAAGTCTGGAAGGCCCCACTTTTCCAATAGGAGTTTAAACACTTCTGGATGGAGGCCCCACTCTCCGGCGTGTACGTCCTGACGACTGAGAAAGTCCGCTTCCCAATTCAGGACTCCCGGAATGAATATTGCCGATATGGCCGGTAGATGGCGTTCCGCCCATTGCAGAATCCGTGAGACTTCCTTCATTGCCAAACGTCTTCGAGTGCTGCCTTGATGATTTATGTAAGCCACTGTGGTGGCGTTGTCCGACTGTACTTGAACAGGACGGTTCTGAATGAAATGCTGGGCCAGGTTCAATGAGTTGAAGACCGCCCGCAATTCCAGAATGTTGATCGAGAGGAGAGACTCCTCCTTGGTCCACCGACCCTGAAGGGAGTGTGGCTCCAGCACCGCATCCCAACCCCTTAGACTGGCATCTGTCGTCAACAGGACCCAGTCGGATATCCAGAAGGGACGGCCCTTGCACAATTGTTGGTCCTGGAGCCACCAGTGCAGCGACAGACGGACCTCCGGAGTCATTGAGATCATGTGAGTCCTGATCTGGTGAGGCAGGCCGTCCCACTTGGCTAGAATCAGCCTCTGGAGGGGGCGAGAATGGAATTGAGCATACTCCACCATGTCGAATGCTGACACCATGAGGCCCAGCACCTGCATTGCCGAATGTATCGACACTTGCGGACGAGAAAGGAAGCAACGAATCCTGTCCTGAAGTTCCAGGACTTTCTCCTGAGACAAGAACAACCGCTGGTTGTGAGTGTCCAATAGCACTCCCAGGTGCACCATGCTCTGAGCAGGGACCAGGGAGGATTTCTTCCAGTTGATGAGCCACCCGTGGGCTTGCAGAAACCGGACAGTCATATCCAGATGACGCAGGAGAAGTTCTGGGGAATTGCCAGGATCAACAAGTCGTCCAGATACGGTAGGATCCTGACCCCTTGACGGCGGAGTACCACCGTCATCACCGCCATAACTTTGGTGAAGACTCGCGGAGCCGTAGTTAAACCAAGAGGTAACGCCCGAAACTGGTAATGGAGGTTGCCAATCGCAAACCTCAGGTATTGCTGATGCGACACTGCTATAGGAATATGCAAGTAAGCATCTAGTATATCCAGGGAGACCATGTAATCCCAGGTTCCAAGACCAGAACTATAGAGCGAAGGGTTTCCATACGGAACTTGGAAACTTTCACAAACCTGTTCAGTGCCTTGAGATTGAGAATGGGCCGGGAGGACCCATTCGGTTTCAGGACTAGAAACAGCGGAGAATAGTACCCCCGGCCTCTCTGAGCAAGAGGCACCTGTACTACCACTCCTGTATCCAGGAGGGTATGTACCACCGAGTGTAGAGTTTCTGCCTTTGTCTGGTCCGACGGGACGTCTGTCAGGCAAAATCGATGAGGGGGGCGGTTTTTGAAGGCTATGGCGTAACCTCGAGTGATGACTTCCCGTACCCAGGCATCTGAAGTGGTCTTCAACCATTCCTGGATATACCCTAGAAGCCGGCCCCCCACCCTGGGATCCCCCAGGGGAGGCCCGCCCCGTCATGCGGCAGGCCAATCGGTCTTGGAAGCTGGCTGACGGGCAGCCCAGGCTCTTTTGGGCTTTGGCTTACCAGGTTTGGAAGTGCAGGCCTGCTTGTGGTACGCCTGACCTTTTGCTTTACCTGAAGGACGAAAGGGGTGAAAGGAAGTACCTTTAGCCTTCGACACAGAAGGAGCGGTACTTGGCAGACAGGCAGTTTTGGCAGTAGCCAAGTCAGACACTATCTTATTTTAGTCCTCCCCAAACAGAATATCTCCCTAGAAACGGAGTACCTCCAGGGTTTTTCTAGAGTCCAGATCCACAGACCAGGATCTCAGCCACAATATCCGGCGAGCCAGGACTGACGTAGTAGAGGCCTTGTCTGCTAGAATACTGGCATCAGAAGCCGCCTCTTTAATATAGTGAGAAGCTGTGACAATATATGACAAGCATTGTCTAGCATGGTCAGAAGAGATTTCAGCTTCCAACTCTAGGGCCCATGCTGCAATAGCCTCTGCAGCCCATGTTGCTGCAATAGTGGGCCTTTGTGCAGCACCCGTGAGGGTGTAAATCGCTTTCAGACAACCCTCCACACGTTTATCCGTAGGCTCTTTTAGAGACGTGACGGTAGTGACAGGTAGAGCTGCGGAAACCACCATCCTAGCCACATGCGAGTCCACAGGAGGAGGCGTTTCCCAATTTTTAGACAGCTCTGGCACGAGGGGATAGCGAGCCAGCATCTTCTGAGGCACAAACTTCTTCCCTGGGTTTCCCCAGGATTCCTGACGTATTTCCACTGGGCGGTCAGAATGAGGTAAAACTTGTTTAACCACCTTCTGACGCTTAAACCTATCTGGTTTCTTAGGAGGGACGGATGGCTCGGGTTCATCCGTAATCTGTAGAATCAACTTAATAGCCTCCAAAAGATCGGGAACATCCACATGTGAACTACCCTCCCCATCAGCAGTATCTGAGTCAGAATCTGTGGGGTCCGTGTAAGCGCCATCTTCATCAGACGAGGTGTCAGAGACAGCAGTGGATTGTGAGGAGGTAAGAGCTCGCTTAGAGGACCCCTTGGTCTTAGGCGAGCGAGGGTCAGACTTTTTTAGTAGTCAAGGACTGATTCAATTTCTTCAATTGAGCAGACAAGTTATCTGCCCATGGCGGGTTAGCCGCGGGGACCACATACGGCTGAACCGGCATAGGAGGTCCCATAGGGGACGTTAGTTTAGTAACTAGCGTATGCAGAAGCGTGGAGAAAGTGGCCCACGGTGGGTCATTATGGACCCCCGTTGCCACAGTTCCACTGGGGGGCAAGGAGCCCCCAGAACCAGAGCCCGCAGCTGCTATATTCTCCTCATAGGGATCTGCGGCGTCAGAAACACCGGTAGTGTGTTCAGCCCCAGAACCGTTACCTTCAGAAGCAGACATGATATAACTTGCAATATCAGGTAACACAGTACAATTGTCAGCAGCACAATACCTCTTGCCCAAACCCCTGCACAGTGTAGTCAGCACCAGCAGGGATACAGGAGAGATATGGTGACAAATCACAGAGAAAAATACAATTTAGAGTATATCTTGTGAATATCCTATATTAAATTATTATAAACCTGACGCAACAAGCCCCCTCAGGTTATAGAATATAGGGATAGCAAGTTGAGTGAGAGACACGAAATGGAAATCACCCAGCAAGCTAATGCACACACATAGTCACAGTAATACAATGCAGAGGTTATGGGGGGTCATTCCGAGTTGTTCGCTCGCAAGCGGATTTTAGCAGATTTGCTCATGCTAAGCCGCCGCCTACTGGGAGTGAATCTTAGCATCTTAAAATTGCGAACGATGTATTCGCAATATTGCGATTACACACCTCGTAGCAGTTTCTGAGTAGCTCCAGACTTACTCGGCATCTGCGATCATTTCAGTGCTTGTCGTTCCTGGTTTGACGTCACAAACACACCCAGCGTTCGCCCAGACACTCCCCCGTTTCTCCGGCCACTCCTGCGTTTTTTCCGGAAACGGTAGCGTTTTTTCCCACACGCCCATAAAACGGCCTGTTTCCGCCCAGTAACACCCATTTCCTGTCAATCACATTACGATCGCCAGAACGATGAAAATGCCGTGAGTAAAATTCCTAACTGCATAGCAAATTTACTTGGCGCAGTGCGGACATTGCGCATGCGCATTAAGCGGAAAATCGCTGCAATGCGAAGATTTTTACCGAGCGAACAACTCGGAATGACCCCCATTACCAACAATAATACTTCACTGGACTAGCTTATATATATATATAGCTATGTAGTCAATAGATATAACACTGCACAGTAAGAACTGGATGTATATCACAGGGTACTTGTACCAGATAACCCTGACTAAATGCACTCTTTCTTAACTATCACTGTCTAAATGACATGTAGAATACTTAAGTGTCTTGTAAAGTCACAGCGCTGACTACCAGGTGGCTTTACAAAGGAGGATTTGCCCAAGCAGTCCCAGGAACAGTGTAGCTGAGCGAAATGGCGCCCAAACACTGACAGGTAGTGAGGGAGAGACAGATATGCAGCTCCAGGGCGGGAACATTTACTGGAAAATGGCGCTCTGGGGCTGGGGGAGGGGCTTCAGGTCTAAGCCTTATCCCCTCTGCTGGCAAAACCACCTGGTACTGCGGGCTACACATAAAAAGGTTTAAAGAGAAAACCTGACCTGCACCCATGCCCTGGTGATCTAGTGGGATCGCCTGTACTGCCACAGTGTCCACCGCCAACGCGCGCAGCCCGCCTCCCACCGACCGCACCGGATCGCGATACAGCTCGGGTCCCGTGAGCGGGACCCACTCACCACCTCCCGAAGCGCGGCCACGCGATCCCCGAGAGCCCCAGTCGTGTGTGCCTGACCAGAAGAAAACCGGAGCCTACCGCTGTAGTTACCGGCAACCAGGGCGCGGGAGTGTACAGCGCCGCTGGGGAGAGATGGAGCTGCAGCAGAGAATGTCTCCTGACATCTACACACTGATGCAGCCCTTGAAGTCTTCACTTTTCTTCATAAAAAAGCTCTTCTTAGGGCTGCCTGGAGCAGCCCCTCTGTAATGTGCCTATTTGCAGCACCAAATGTAAAACGGAGCTCCTGTGCAGGGAGGCGGGGTTATAGAGGAGGCGGCGCTATGCATCTTGGGAACAGTCAAAGCTTTTGAGCCTGTTGGTGCCTCGGATCAAGATCCTACTCTACACCCCAATGTCTATCCTTGTGGAGCCCAGTGTACCCCGCAGCAGAAACAGACAAATGGATATACAATCCCCAGACATGTGCTTCTTATTAACCCTTATTAATTTTCACCTGTGTGCTGACCTGAGGTAGCCGACCTGTGCCGACGTGATGGGATCCTGCACCCCGGACCCATACCTAGTATTAGGGACCCCCAGTGACGGAGACGCCTTGCCGATCGGCCTAGGGGTTTAACCCTATATCTGCAGATATACGCAACTAAGATCTCTGTATTATCTGATTATTATGTAGTATTATTTTTCACTCAGTGTGCATTAGGGAACACAAATTGTTTTTTCTTAAACAGAATTACCCCTCCCTTTTAGCACCTGAGTGACATCACAATCTGATTGAGCAGCTTGCCAATATATGTGCAATGTGCTATTCTTTGCAGGTACGGCAATTCGGTTCCAGTCACCAATCCTTGAACACACCAGTACAATTAAAGACACGGGTTATATCCCCTCAAGGCGGTTGGTGCTGAGAGGCCCCCATTGTGGCAGTTGGTGACTGTTGGCATGAGCCGAAATGTATGAACAGCTTGGCCGAGGAGAGGGGGAGTGAAAACTCCCTCCTCTGGCAATCCCTGTCTTCAGCCATAGTGCATCAGCCAAGTGCTGGTGCGCTATGTCTCTCTCCTCCCCAGCCAGCTCACTGGGCATGTGCGAGATCTCGCAAGATCTCTGCAGATCTTGCAAGATCTTCCCGGCTCCCCCCCCAAAACAGCCAGGGACAGAGCTGTCTCTGCTGTGGAATTAGGGCGTCGCCACCTGCAACTGTTGAAATCGATAGCTGTAGGTGTCGGAACAGTCAGCGCTGCTGACCATTCATACATTGCCCGGCACATCAGTATGCAATCTTTTAAATAGCAGCATCGCTATTGATAAGGGCGCATAGCACCCCTGTCACTGGGCACACACCGCTGCATTAATTCATGGGGGGGCGGTATCAGCACACATACCGTGCGTTGATACCTCTTCCCCCCCATATCGTTGATTCGTACATTTAACCCTGAGTCTTTTAACTATGTTAGACAATACCTGCGGATCATAATTTTAATAAAACATGGGTATACATGTTTTCAGCAAGGTGACATAAGGGATAAAAAGTCATTTTGTCAAATTCTGATGATGTGGGATATGAGGCATAACTATATTCATTGTTGACCGACCTCTGTTTCGTCACAGTAAGTGCATTGAGCTGTAAGGGAAACGGGAGCTGCACACACTGCTGTTTACTCTTCTGTTATGGGTTGTGGACAAAGACCTGACAATTACATGACAATTATATGATTAGAATGTACAGTAAAGTACCCATTCACGTATTTAAAGTAACTATAGCTACAAATGCCAACAGTCCTTGATTTCCAAGGTCATTGCCAGGTTTTCAATATTTACCTGTGACATTTTACTGGTTTTCAATTTCATCAACTTTAATCAAATATAAAAGACGAGTACTTAAGGCACAAAAGGATTGTTTTCTGATCAGTTCCGGACAGCATGGAATGTCAGAACAGGTGCGTCATTCTATGGGCCTAATTCAGAGTTGATCGCAGCAGCAAATTTGTTAGCAGTTGGGCAAAACCATGGCCCTAATTCCGAGTTGATCGCTAGCTGCTTTTGTTCGCAGCGCAGCGATCAGGCCAAAAAACGCGTCGTACTATGCCGTTTTACACAAGCTCTTCAGTCGCACTGCTGGCCGCAGAGTGATTGACAGGAAGTGGGTGTTTCTGGGAGGTAACTGACCGTTTTCGGGTAGAGTGTGAAAAAACGCAGGCATGCCAGATAAAAACGCAGGAGTGGCTGGGAAAACGTAGGCGTGGCTGCCCGAACGCAGGGCGTGTTTGTGACGTCAAAACAGGAACTAAATAGTCTGAAGTGATTGCAAGCTAGGAGTAGGTCTCGAGCTACTCAGAAACTGCACAATCTTTTTTGTAGCAGCGCTGCGATCATTTCGGTCGCACTTCTGCTAAGCTAAGATATACTCCCAGAGGGCGGCGGCTTAGCGTTTGCACGTCTGCTAAAAGCAGCTAGCGAGCGAACAACTCGGAATGAGGGCCCATGTGCACTGCAGGGGGGCAGATATAACGTGAGTTATATTTAGATTAGATTTGGGTGGGGTGTGTTCAAACTGAAATCTAAATTG
The DNA here is from genome assembly GCF_028390025.1 of Pseudophryne corroboree. Taxonomy (NCBI): domain Eukaryota; kingdom Metazoa; phylum Chordata; class Amphibia; order Anura; family Myobatrachidae; genus Pseudophryne; species Pseudophryne corroboree. The sequence goes on from NC_086445.1 coordinate 277,636,992, forward strand.
CAGTGTAAAAAATAAAGCAGCCAGTATTTACCCTGCACAGAAATAAAATAACCCACCCAAATCTAAATCTCTCTGCACATGTTATATCTGCCACACTTACACTGCACATGGGCCCTCATTCCGAGTTGTTCGCTCGCTAGCTGCTTTTGGCAGCATTGCACACGCTAAGCCGCCGCCTACTGGGAGTGAATCTTAGCTTTGCAGAATTGCGAACGAAAGATTTGCATAATTGCGAATAGAAATTTCTTTGCAGTTTCTGAGTAGCTCGGGACTTACTCTGCCACTGCGATCAGTTCAGTCAGTTTCGTTCCTGGTTTGACGTCACAAACACACCCAGCGTTCGCCCAGACACTCCCCCGTTTCTGCAGCCACTCCCGCGTTTTTCCCAGAAACGGCAGCGTTTTTCCGCACACACCCATAAAACGGCCAGTTTCCGCCCAGAAACACCCACTTCCTGTCAATCACACTCCGATCATCAGAACAATGAAAAATCCTCGTTATGCCGTGAGTAAAATACCTAACTTTTGAGTAAAATAACTAACCGCATGCGCTCTGCGAACCTTGCGCATGCGCAGTAAGCAACTAATCGCAATATAGCAAAACTCGGCAACGAGCTAACAACTCGGAATGAGGGCCATGGGACCTCATTCCGAGTTGTTGGCTCGCTAGCTGCTTTTAGCAGCATTGCACACGCTAAGCCGCCGCCTACTGGGAGTGAATCTTAGCTTTGCAGAATTGCGAACGAAAGATTTGCAAAATTGCGAATAGAAATTTCTTTGCAGTTTCTGAGTAGCTCGGGACTTACTCTGCCACTGCGATCAGTTCAGTCAGTTTCGTTCCTGGTTTGACGTCACAAACACACCAAGCGTTCGCCCAGACACTCCCCCGTTTCTCCAGCCACTCCCGCGTTTTTCCCAGAAACGGCAGCGTTTTTCCGCACACACCCATAAAACGGCCAGTGTCCGCCCAGAAACACCCACTTCCTGTCAATCACACTCCGATCACCAGAACGATGAAAAATCCTCGTTATGCCGTGAGTAAAATACCTAACTTTTGAGTAAAATAACTAACCGCATGCGCTCTGCGAACCTTGCGCATGCGCAGTAAGCGACTAATCGCAATATAGCGAAACTCGGCAACGAGCGAACAACTCGGAATGAGGGCCATGGTTTTGCCCAACTGCTAACAAATTTGCTGCTGCGATCAACTCTGAATTACCCCCTATGTCTCCTGCAAACAACATGTACTTATACATCAGCACAAAAGAATTGTCCTTAAATGTTGGCAGACATACATACAGTACCCAGTTGCTATGTTACATAGGTATACTTTATGCTGGCTATTTAGCTCAGCATACCCAGGGCCGGCTCTACCATTAGGCAGCTTTAGGCGGCTGCCTAGGGGCACCAGCTCCTGGAGGGCGCCACTGAATTCATCTAGCAAAAAACTAAAAGGATGTCTCTGTATGCGGCCTCCTCCTTTTACACTGCGCTGGCTGCTGCTGCGGGTCTAATCAGGTGCAGCCACCACTATCAGGTTGTATTACATAATGCCTCAGCACTTCCTCTGTGCCGACATGAGTAACATCAAGTCATGTGAAGGCACATAGGAGGCGGATGTAACTATGGTTCCCGAGGGGCGCCCCCACGGCCGCTCCTCATAGCCCTGATGCACCTCCTGCAGGGGGGTTGAAGGTTAGGGGGCACCAGGTTGAAGCTTTGCCTAGGGTGCATAGAGACCTTGCACCGGCCCTGAGCATACCCAAACAGTATTTAAATGGGGTTTTGTTGGTGCCTGACACAAAGAGGTCAAGGAGATCAATCTTTCACAAAATAGCATCTGTTCTACCTGCCCCCATTTCATCCTGGAGATATTTGTCTGCTCTCAAACAGACACTTTTTTGTTGAATTAATTTGGACTTTATAAGTATTTAACATCAGTTAATGAAACATACTTTCATGCTATAAAATACATGCGTTAACTTCAGAAGTATATAAGGGTTGGAGCTAAAAGGCCGGTAGACAGAACACCGTCCGCGGCATCCCATTGGATATAGGCCCTCATTCCGAGTTGTTCGCTCTGTATTTTTCATCGCATCGCAGTGAAAATCCGCTTAGTACGCATGCGCAATGTTTGCACTGCGACTGCGCCAAGTAACTTTACTATGAAGAAAGTATTTTTACTCACGGCTTTTTCTTCGCTCCGGCGATCGTAATGTGATTGACAGGAAATGGGTGTTACTGGGCGGAAACACTGCGTTTCAGGGGCGTGTGGCTGAAAACGCTACCGTTTCCGGAAAAAACGCAGGAGTGGCTGGAGAAACGGTGGGAGTGCCTGGGCGAACGCTGGGTGTGTTTGTGACGTCAACCAGGAACGACAAGCACTGAACTGATCGCACAGGCAGAGTAAGTCTGGAGCTACTCAGAAACTGCTAAGTAGTTAGTAATCGCAATATTGCGAATACATCGGTCGCAATTTTAAGAAGCTAAGATTCACTCCCAGTAGGCGGCGGCTTAGCGTGTGTAACTCTGCTAAATTCGCCTTGCGACCGATCAACTCGGAATGAGGGCCATAATACAGACGGGTCAGGTAAGTATGCTAACCCTGGTTTTGCCTTGTAAATGATTGCCACTTTAAAAATATGGCCATTCTCAGACGAAAGCCCGGACCTCCGGCAACTCGGACCCTATTACAGTGTGTCTGAACAAAAAAATTATCAAAAAGATAACACTAGTGGAAATGCGCGTACATAAAATAAAGTATACAGATATGGCAGAAAAAAATTCAACAAACGTCAAAAGAATAAGATATGGGGGGTCATTCCGAGTTGTTCGCTCGCAAGCTGCTTTTAGCAGCTTTACACACGCTAAGCCGCCGCCTACTGGGAGTGAATCTTAGCATAGTAAAATTGCGAACGAAAGATTCTCAAAATTGCGATTACACACCTCTTAGCAGTTTCTGAGTAGCTTCAAACTTACTCGGCATCTGCGATCAGTTCAGTGCTTGTCGTTCCTGGTTTGACGTCACAAACACACCCAGCGTTCGCCCAGACACTCCTCCGTTTCTCCAGCCACTCCCGCGTTTTTCCCAGAAACTGTAGCGTTTTTTCAAACACACCCATAAAACGGCGAGTTTCCACCCAGAAACACCCACTTCCTGTCAATCACATTACGATCACCAGAACGAAGAAAAAACCGTGAGTAAAAAACCTAACTGCATAGCAAATTTACTTGGCGCAGTCGCACTGCGGACATTGCGCATGCGCACTAAGCGGAAAATCGCTGCGATGCGAAAAAATTTACCGAGTGAACAACTCGGAATGACCCCCATAGATAATATTTTTATATATAAAATAGAAAATTGTTTAACACAATAGTTAAGCACATACAGATGAACTGATCTGATGTATCAGGGCGCTAACAGTTATACATACATAATAAATTAAAAGAGAAGTTTTGTACAATACGTTCCTTATTGGAATCAATTGAAAAGTCTAGATCATTCAGAGTGATGTGTCCAGCTGTTATCTCACATAGGAATCCAGATGATTTCTAGAAATGAGATAACAGAAAATGTGTAATATTGTCTTATGAACAATAAGTACAGATAGAAGCACTTGGTGACAGGTATTCTTATTGGAGTGAAGATAGCGTACCCCACTCACACTGTATAAGGTGCGCTTGTGCATATAAAGGTATCTTTTAGTGGTGGATATCCTCCATTCAACCTTATGTACAAAGAGTCAAGCAAAACTGAGTGGGATGGGCGTACCCAGGACTCACACAAGGTGTGATTGGAGACTCCTATCAAGGTATCTTTTATACTAAATCCACTGAATAGAGGGCGTACTTCTCCACTGGCTCACTTCTCCGCTCCTATCACGTCTTATAACATGTCCCCCTAAATCTTCCAGGAGAGAATTTAGACCTATCTAGAGCACTTTTCGCACTTGACAGAGGATTTTTTCCCCCGGAAACCCACTCAGAAATTGTCAGGTTTTTTAATACTCATTATAAAATAAATTACCACCCGCCAGTGGCAATAGACCCCCCACTGCTCTCAAATTCTAATAATAGTAGCGCCCACTGTCCCTTTCATCCCTCTATTTTTTTTTATTAATTCCTACCACCGTTAAACCCCCCCCCCCCCCATGACCAGGTTTTTTTTTAATTATATTAACCCCCCCCCCCCCCCTCCAGCATAACTTACATACTCCCCCCCCCCCCCCCCCGGTTACATTTGCCCTTATCCACCCCCATGGGCATATGCTTCCCCTCCCCCCTTTCCACATGCAGAGTGCAGCAGTGCATGTACAGTGGGGATTGGTGGTCAGTCCTCACCTGCCACAGCTGATCTCTGCACACACAGACAGAGATCAGCTAAAATGTGCAGGGAGAGGAACAAAGTTCCCCTCCCTGCACAGTGCTTCACTGGAGCATGCACTCCAGAAAGCTAGCAGCATAGCATTTTGGGGTGCGATTCCAGCAGTGATATCGGCGGTCAGAGACTGTCAGTTCAGGGCGCAATCAGGCCCAGCTGCTCCAGAGACTGGGGGAAGTGCACATCGAGGGTAGCACGTTGCATGTGATGTGACCAAGCCAGAACTGTACACCTGGCTTCGGTCACATCACATGCGACTATCCCAGTTAAGTGGTTAAACATAAAGAACTGAAATTACAAAAGTGGCTAAGAAAGTAATAAATGAATTGAGGAACTGAAAGTCCTGGTAATTGAATACTGTAAATAGTTATCACAGACATGTCACATGAGAGGAGTCCACTTCGCCAGAACAATTCAGCTGTATCCATTGGGGGTCATGTGGTGCATTCTGTAAACTGTGACCGCTGTGCAGGGTATTATGTGACTGCCGTCCGCATCCGGTCTCAGTGCCCTGTACAGGTTTATGAAAGTAAGTGCCAAGACAGAAGTAGTTGCTGCCGGAACTTTACTAAAGAAGGCTTTAAAACTTAACAGAAAATGTCCCCATTGGCTGCAAGGTATGGAGAAGATAATCCAAATAATCCAAGTAGATGTCCGATGCATTGGCAAAAAACAGGATGGCACAACTAAATCAGGTCCTACATAGGGCATGCGGTCAACATCCTGGCTGTTAGGGATCCCAGCAGTTGGAATGCTGACAACGTAATCCCTACAGCAGTCAGAATGCCAATGCTGGAATTCCGACAGGGTCAGGAGGCCGACGCTGGAATCCCGACAGCCGTCATCCAGAATGTAAGTATAGCGGGAAGGATTAGGGCCGGGGGAGTAAGTTTTAGGTGCCGCGTGGGGGTGGTGGCGTTAGGGTTAGGCTGTGGGGGGGGGGGTTAGTCAACAGCGGGGACAGTTTAGGTTTAGGCACTATGGGGTGGGTATTAGGGTTAGGCTGTGGGGAAGTCCAGGTGAGCCCACCCCTAACACCCTTTATCCATATAGATATACTTACCCCCACCCCCGAAGTAGCAATCACTGCTAATGACAGAAATCACTGGGAAAATGGTGGGTTGGACATTTTCATGGTGATTCCCACATGCGCAGTACTGATGCCCCTGGGAATAAGGCGCATGCCCTGTAGACTCATGGTGACCACGGGACACAAATAGCACAGCAGTGTACAGTATATTAATGCAATACATGATATGGGGTGACAGTAGGATGGAATAGATGTGCCTTACCAGATGAACAGGGAGAAAATCGTGAAAAAGTCTGAAGGTCATCTGAGAAATCTCACAAAGTTCCTCTCTGATACTCTCACAAACTTCTCCACAAGAATCTCAAAAAGCTCTTCCACAATAGTCTCACACAGTTCCTACACAATAATCTCAGGAAATTCCTCCACAATAATCTCATGAAATTCCTACACAATAATCTCATGAAATTCCTACACAATAATATCACAAAGTTCCTCCACACTACTCAGTATGAACACATACAGCCGATCGTAAATTAATGGCAAAGTTTTAATAGAGAAGATCTGCCTTTACCATTCTCTTTATGAGTATGTTATCACTGCGACCACAGGATACAAATAGCTCAGCAGTGTATATAAATACAATACATGATACAGGGTGACACTATAGGATGGAATAGATGTGATTTACCGGATTAAAAAGGAGAAAATTGCAAAATGTCTGAAAGTCATCTGAAAAATCTCATGAAGTCCCTCCAAAATAATCTCACAAAGCTCCTCCACAATAATTTCACAAATTTCTTCCACAATAACTACACATAGGTGGTCATTCCGAGTTGATCGCTCGCTAGCTGCTTTTAGCAGCATTGCAAACGCTAGGCCGCCGCCCTCTGGGAGTGTATTTTAGCTTATCAGAATAGCGAACGAAAGATTAGCAGAACTGCTACTAAATAATTCCCTGCAGTTTCTGAGTAGCTCCAGACCTACTCCTAGACTGCGATCACCTCAGTCTGTTTAGTTCCTGGTTTGACGTCACAAACACGCCCTGCGTTCGGCCAGCCACTCCCCCGTTTTTCCAGCCACTCCTGCATTTTTCCCTGGCACGCCTGCATTTTTTAGCACACTCCCGGAATACTCTCAGTTACCTCCCAGAAATGCCCCTTTCCTGTCAATCACTCACCGATCAGCAGTGCGACTGAAAAGCGCCGCACGAACACCAGCAAATCTACTAAGTTTTGTGTTAAATAACTTAGCGCATGCGCGCTGCGTACCATGCGCATTTTCCACCTAACCGCTGTGTTGCGAAAAACGGCAATGAGCGAACAACTCGGAATGACCACCATAGTTCTTCATTATAATATCATGAAGCTCCCCAACAATAATCTCACAAAGTTTATCCACAGTAATATCACAAAATTCCTCCGCAATAAATCTCACAAAGTTCCTTCACACTACTCCATGATCACATACAGCCTATAGTAAATTAATGGAAAACTTTTAATAGAGTAGATCTGTGTTTACCCACATCCTCGATTAGTCTTTGATGCAAAATTACCTCCACAGGTGCTGAAATCGTGGCTGACATGAATGTCACATTTTGGCAACCTGGTAAATAAAAATGTGTAGCATTCAGCGCAGTACCAGTGAGTGGCAGTTAAAATGAGACCATGGTACAGGTTTTACAAAAAATGGGATTATGATTGTGCTGAAAAATCCTATAAAAGAGTCAATAGCCGCTAAAGCAAAGTCATGATGTGACTCATTGAAATTCTCCCCCCCCCCATAAAAAAAAAAAAAAAGAACGAAAACAGCAAAAGGACCAATTTCTGAAAAGGCAGTCTGACCTCAAATGTAAAGACCACTGAGTTACCTAGTTGATATTGGAGTTCAAATAGATAGGAACATTCATGCAGGTTAAAGGATGTTATTTTTTTACTATACTTGTGTTGACCAAAATAATGTAACAGTTGTTGAAAACTTCTACATTTTCAAAAAATACTGATGTTTTATATAAAGCTCATCATATTTCATTGCTGTAAGATAGTTAAAACAGTGCATGGATTACTGGTTCTTGCTTATGTTCACAATATCCAGATTATAAATAGTATATGTTATGGATGAGTACCTGGAACTCAGAGGAGTATGCGACAACTGGAAAGTTCCAATACTCACATGTAAAGCTGCAGCTGGAATTGATATCTGCAGCAACGCGTGCTTTACCCCTGACTCCGTTACCCCTCTTAGTGTTCGTATGGTGCCTGCGGTGCTAGTGTTCTTCTGCCCACGGCAGCCGCGTTTGAATGGGCGAATTAGGTCCATCTAAACTCCGATGCCCCCCGGTCTTATTAAGTGACAAGGCACCACCCGAGACTGCGAGTGAGTAAGGGGGAACCTAACTAACCCTGCAACACAAATGCACGAGTGATAATGAGAACAACAATGGTTTTAGATGTTCTAAGCAAATAAACAGTGAGAGCAACAATGCTCAGGGATGTTAAAGATATAAATATAAACAAAGATCCACGAAAACCTGAACACCGGCTGGCAAGATCTGCTCAAGAACTGATCAGTCAAAGTCTCCAGGTCACAGCACAACACAGGCAGGATCTCCAACAAGCTGACAGGTTCACACAGAAGTAAGAACTATCACCAGCATCTTTGGAGTGACCAGGAAGAGAATATAAATGGTACTGCACCAATCACAGAAGAACTCCTTAATTGCAAATATCATGCAGCTGTCCTGCTGCACGTCCTTGTACACAGCTGGGTACTTAGTTACCCAGCAACGGGGAACGCCGTCTGCCTCCGGCGTCCCCGTTGCTAGGGAACCGGCGGCTCACAGTGCCGGGCGTTTGCCTGTTGCCAGGCGCCGGGCGAGGACCAGGAGACTTTGCGCCCGGCATCTGCCTGTTGCTAGGCGCTGGGTGGGGTCCAGAAAACCTTGCGCCCGGCGTCCGCCTGTTGCTAGGCGCCCAGCGGGGGTCAGAGGGAGGTGCAGCATCCCGGCTCGACGGCAACGGCTGGGACACGCGCCTCCCGGCGCTAACAGTACCCCTTTCCTTGAAGAGGGGTTAAGAAACCCCTAGATCCAGGCTTCTGGGGATATTTCTTGAAAAATCCTTTTAGTTCAGAAGCATGAAGAAACTTCCCAGGCACCCAAATGCCAATTTAAATAGAGAACAATGGAAGGTTTTATTGATTCTCAAAGACCTAGGTAATTGCAGACGAAAAGCAACAGGATTGATTTTCTGGATGATTTGAAATGGTCCAATGTAACGGGGGCCCAATTTTTTAGATTTCTGGCGGAGCTTGATGTTTCGGGCAGATATCCACACCATGGGGTATATTTACAAAGATTTGTGTTTTTGCCGTATTGAAGGGTGTTTGAACTCGAATGGTATCGGGTGCATTTTACTGCAACTTTTTGAATACTGATACGATCATTCACTAAGCTGCCGAGTTTTTCTCAATCGTTTTTTCCGATGTCGATGTGATTCGTAATATCAGGCAGTGTTTTACGGGAATGATGAGTAAAACACTGCCTGACAAAACATAAGGAATCCCGGCCAGATCTGTGAGATCCGTGCAGGGCTTCATTGTGTACCTTAAAAAGTTGATTAAAGTCTTAAAAAATCTGAAAAAAATTGTGTGGGGTCCCCCCTCCTAAGCACAACCAGCCTCGGGCTCTTTGAGCTGGTCCTGGTTGAAAAAATATGTGGGGGGGGGGGGGAATGACAGGGGTTCCCCCATATTTAATCAACCAGCACCGGGCTCTGCGCCTGGTCCTGGTTCCAAAAATACCAAGTACCAGCTTGCGGGGGAGGCTTGCTGGGACTTGTAGTACTGCTACTAAAAACAATATTCACATTTTTTCAAAAGGCTATCAGCCCCCCATCCGCCGCCCTTGGATGGGGGGGACAGCCTCGGGCTTCACCCCTGGCCCTTGGGTGGCTGGAGGGGGGGACCCCTTGATTGAAGGGGTCCCCACTCCTCCAGGGTACCCCGGCCAGGGGGGACTAGTTGGATATGTAATGCCAGGGCCGCAGGGACCAGTATAAAAGTGTCCCCCGGCTGTGGCATTATGTACCTGGCTAGTAGAGCCCGGTGCTGGTCTCAAAAATACGGGGGACCCCTACGCTTTTTGTCCCCCGTATTTTTGGAACCAGGACCAGGTGCAGAGCCCGGTGCTGGTTGATTAAATATGGGGGAACGCCTGTCATTTCCCCCCCCATATTTTTTCAACCAGGACCGGCTCAAAGAGCCCGAGGCTGGTTATGCTTAGGAGGGGGGACCCCACGCAAATTGTTTTCCATTTTTACACTAAACAGACCCTTTCCCATAGATAACCATGCACAGATCTCACTGATCCGTGCATGGTTATCCAAACTCGACTGAAAAAAGCAGGTCTATTTTTTTGCTACTTTTTTTAACAAAACAGACCCGCACTTGAGCACTCAGAAACTAACACCCAAATACGAATGAATAGTGAATGCCCGTATTGTATGAAATAACAGCTGTGTTTGACCGATGGTCTATTCATTCGTATTTCGGAACTTTGCAAATCAAACCATTACGAATAGTCCAAACACTGCCGAGATTGGTGCTTAGTGAATTCCCGGATTGGGACTTAGAAAAAAACCCACAAATCGGACAAACTCGAATTCTTAGTAAATATTGGCCCATATCTCCTACTTTATAAGAATAAGTTTTCCGAAATCTGTCAGCAAATCTCTTAGACCGGACTACCGCATCCTCCAAGGCTTGATGTACTTTCCTTCAAATCCTCCTAAGGCGAGACACGGGAGAAAAAGAAGAACTAGACAGTCGTGATGGAGTGAAAGTATTGAATTTAGGATGAATACCGTAAACACAGAAGAAAGGAGACATGGAAGTTGAAGAATGTTCAGATTTATTATACGCAAACTCTGCACAGGGTAGATAGTCAACCCAATCATCCTGGCATTTAGAGATATAACATTGTAGATATTGCTCCAAAGATTGATTAACCTGTTCTGTCTGGCCATTGGACTGTGGGTGATATCCTGACGAGAGACTGATATTGATTCCTAGTTCTGCACAGAAAGATCTCCAGAAACGGGCTATGAATTGAGAGCCTCTATCAGAGACAATGAGGTATATTTACTAAGGTCCCGATTTTGACCGAGATGACGTTTTTTCTTCAAAGTGTCATGTCGGGAATTTACTAAGCAAAAATCTCGGCAGTGATGAGGGCATTCGTAATATTTTGGAAGTCCTAGGAAAAAATTACGAATCAATACACCATCGGTCAAATACGCCTGCAATTTGGTAGAAATCGGTAATTTACTAAAAAGTGCAAATCACAATCACTGCCGGCAATAGCCAAACACTGCCGTGCTGAAATACAATTCGTGAAAAAGTGCTAAAAAAAAAACAGACCTGTTTTTGTTCCCCATGTTTGGCTAGGCATGCACGGATCCATGAGATCCGTACATGTTTATCAGTGGGAAGGGGATGGGAAAGTGTTTTTTTTTTTTTTTTAAATTGCGTGGGGTCCCCCTCCTAAGCAAAACCAGCCTCGTGCTCTTTGAGCCGGCCCTGGTTGTAAAAATATGGGGGGGGAAATGATAGGGGTTCCCCATATTTAAACAACCAGCACCGGGCTCTGCGCCTGGTCCTGGTTCCAAAAATACGGGGGACAAAAAGCGTAGGGGTCCCCCGTATTTCTGAAACCAGCACCGGGCTCCACTAGCCAGATACATAATGCCACAGCTGGGGGACACTTTTATCTTGGTCCCTGCGGCCCTGGCATTACATAACCAACTAGTCACCCCTGGCCGGGGTACCCTGGAGGAGTGGGGACCCCTTCAATCAAGGGGTCCCCCCCCTCCAGCCACCCAAGGACCAGGGGTGAAGCCCGAGGCTGTCCCCCCCATCCAAGGGCTGCGGATGGGAGGCTGATAGCCTTTTTGTAAAAAAATGAATATTGTTTTTAGTAGCAGTACTACATGTCCCAGCAAGCCTCCCCCGCAAGCTGGTACTTGGAGAACCACAAGTACCAGCATGCGGTGGAAAACCGGGCCCGCTGGTACATGTAGTACTACTACTAAAAAAATACCCCAATGAAAACAGAAGACACACACCTTGAAAGTAAAACTTTAATACATACATCCACACCTCCATATACACATACTTACCTATGTTCACATGAGGGTCGGTCCTCTTCTCCATGTAGAATCCATGGTGTACCTGTTGAAAAAATTATACTCACAAAATCCAGTGTAGATGGCTCTTCTTGTAATCCATTTGTAATCCAGGTACTTGGCAAAATAACAAAACGGACACCCGACCTCGCACTGAAAGGGGCCCCATGTTTTCACATGGGACCCCTTTCCCCGAATGCCAGAAACCCCCTCTGACTTATGTCTAAGAGGGTTCCATCAGCCAATCAGGGAGCGCCACATTGTGGCACCCTCCTGATTGGCTGTGTGCTCCTGTACTGTATGACAGGCAGCACACGGCAGTGTTACAATGTAGCGCCTATGCGCTCCATTGTAACCAATGGTGGGAACTTTGCGGTGAGGTCACTTTCGGTCAACCGCTGACCACAAAGTTCCCACCATTGGTTACAATGGAGCGCATAGGCGCTACATTGTAACACTGCCATGTGCTGCCTGTCATACAGTACAGGAGCACACAGCCAATCAGGAGGATGCCACAACGTGGCGTTCCCCGATTGGCTGATGGAACCGTCTTAGACATAAGTCAGAGGGGGTTCCTGGCATTCGGGGAAAGGGGTCCCATGTGAAAACATGGGGGCCCTTTCAGTGCGAGGTCGGGTGTCCGTTTTGTTATTTTGCCAAGTACCTGGATTACAAATGGATTACAAGAAGAGCCATCTACACTGGATTTTGTGAGTATAATTTTTTTCAACAGGTACACCATGGATTCTACATGGAGAAGAGGACCGACCCTCGTGTGAACATAGGTAAGTATGTGTATATGGAGGTGTGGATGTATGCATTAAACTTTTACTTTCAAGGTGTGTGTCTTATGTTTTTATTGGGGTATTTTTTTAGTAGTAGTACTACAGGTACCAGCGGGCCCGGTTTTCCTCTGCATGCTGGTACTTGTGTTTCTCCAAGTACCAGCTTGCGGGGGAGGCTTGCTGGGACTTGTAGTACTGCTACTAAAAACAATACTAATTTTTTGTCAAAAAGGCTATCAGCCTCCCATACGCAGCCCTTGGATGGGGGGACAGCCTCGGGCTTCACCCCTGGTCCTTGGGTGGCTGGAGGGGGGGGGACCCCTTGATTGAAGGGGTCCCCACTCCTCCAGGGTACCCCGGCCAGGGGTGACTAGTTGGTTATGTAATGCCAGGGCTGCAGGGACCTAGATAAAAGTGTCCCCCGGCTGTGGCATTATGTATCTGGCTAGTGGAGCCCGGTGCTGGTTTCAGAAATACGGGGGACCCCTACGCTTTTTGTCCCCCGTATTTTTGGAACCAGGACCAGGCGCAGAGCCCGGTGCTGGTTGCTTAAATATGGGGGAACCCCTGACATTTTTTCCCCCATATTTTTGCAACCAGGACCGGCTCAAAGAGCCCGAGGCTGGTTTGGCTTAGGAGGGGGGACCCCACGCAATTTTTATTTTAACACTGATTACATTTTTTTTAAAGGTGCACAATGAAGCCCAGCACGGATCTCTCAGATCCGGCCGAGATTCATTGTATTAAAGTCGGCAGTGTTTTACAAGTCACTCACGTAAAACACTGCCAAAAAAAACGAATGACATCGACATCGGTAAATCCGAAAATGCAGAATACGACAGTTTAGTAAATTAGTCGTACTAAATTCAAAAAGTTACAACTTGACACTTTCGATGTCATTCGTGATTGAACTTTGACCTCAAACGGGAAAATACGAATTTTAGTAAATATACCCCAATATCTTGTGGTAGGCCATGAATACAGAATATGTGCTGAACGCATAAAGAAGCAAGATCCTTAGCATTAGGCAATTTAGACAGAGGAATGAAATTAGTCATTTTACTGAAACGATCAACCACCACCCAGATGTCCAAACATTTGGAAGTTCTTGGTAAATCTACAATAAAATCCATTCACAAATGGGTCCATGGCTTGGAGGGTACAGACAGAGGAAGTAATTGTCCAGAAGGAAGAACACGAGAAGACTTGCTTTTGGCACAGACATGACAGGCCCTAACAAACTCTTGAACGTCTGCCTTAATAGTTGGCCACCCTACAGAGCTTGAGAGAAGATGTAAAGTCTTATTAACTCCTGAATGTCCTGAAGTCTTGTTGTCATGGAACTCAGATAACACAGCTGATCTGAGTTTCTCTGAAACAAACAGGAGTCATGAAGGAGTCTCAGATGGGGCCTGCATCTATGCTGTCTGGACTTGAGAGACAAGATTCATGGTTAGGCCAGCAAGGATACACCCTGGGGAAAGAATCGGCTCCGGACGCTTAGAGACTTCATGACAAGACAGAAAACTTCGTGATAAAGCGTCAGCTTTGATGTTTTTAGAGCCGGGCCTATAGGTAATAATGAAATTGAACCTTGCAAAAAGCAGTGCCCATCTGGCTTATCGAGAATTTAATCATTTAGCAGAATCAAGGTAAACTAAATTTTTGTGGTCTGTGAAAACGGTTATTGTATGCCTTGCTCCCTCCAGCCAGTGTCTCCATTCCTACAAAGCACATTTGACTGCTAGAAGCTCTCGATTCCCTACGTCATAGTTGACTATAGCAGGAGAAAATTTTCGAAAGAAAAAGGCACAGGGATGGAGCGTATGACTGAGTGGATCCTCCTGCGAAAGGATAGCTCCAACGCCTACTTCGGAGGCATCCACTACTACAATGAAAGGTAGATTTGGATCGGGATGCCGAAGAACAGGAGCAGAGATAAACGCTTTTTTGAGGTCCTCAAAAGCCTTTACCGCCTGTGGAAGCCAGTGCGCAGGATCTGCACCTTTCTTGGTCAGGCTCACAATTGGAGCAACAATTGAGTAAAAAGAGTCTTCTGTAATAGTTTGCAAAACCAAGGAAACGTTGAGTAGCTTTAAGATTGGAAGGACGGACCCATTCCACAATTGCCTGAAGTTTCTTAGGATCCATGGAAAACCACTTGGAGGTGATGATGTATCCTAGGAAGACCACCTTCTCAACCTCATATTCACATTTTTCCAATTTTGCATACAGATAATTCTCCCTTAGTTTGGTGAGGACCGCTTTTACATGAGCTTGATGTTCTTTAAGTGAGGCAGAGTAGATCATAATATCATCGATATAGACCACGAATTTCCAAGGAAATCCCGAAGAACATAATTTATGAGATCCTGGAAGACGGCAGGAGCTTTGGAGAGTCCAAAAGGCATAACCAAGTACTCATAGTGACCCGAATGAGAACTGAATGCGGTCTTCCATTCATCTCCGTGCCAGATCCGAATGAGATTATATGCCCCTCGTAAATCGATCTTGGAAAATATTGTAGCACTTCTGAGCTGATCAAATAAGACAGTGATCAGGGGTAATGGGTATGAATTTTTGATTATAATATTATTCAGTCCCCTGTAGTCAATACATGGCCGTAAAGAGACGTCCTTTTTACAGACAAAGAAAAAAACGGCACCCACCGGTTTAGAAGGCTTGATGAAGCCTTTTTCTAAACTCTCCTGGATATAAAGGCGGCCCTTGGGGAGTCTAGCTTCAGGTATAAGATTGATTGCACAATCATAAGGATGGTGAAGAGGCAGAGATTCAGCTTGTTGTTTGGAGAAAACGTCCGTAAAAGATAGGTACTGGGTTGGCATACCCTTCAGGGACAGGTAGTGATGAGCCAACCGGCATGGTCAGGCATTTGATTGCACCAGGGACGTGCAGTCAGAGGAGGCAGTGCCTCCCCTGTCATTAATGATTAAAATAATATAAAAGAAGCTAAAGAAGATACTTATGACGCATATTCTGTGTCATAAGTATCTGCTGTAGCTTTTACATTATTTTAATAATTTCTACTTTATCAAAAAATGCTTCTGAATTTGTTTCAGAGGCACCGCTCTCGGTGCCTCCAGCTAACAATGTTAAAGAGACGGAAGTGGGGGGCGGGGCAGCGCATCGTGCAGTAAAAGCCCATTAAAAAAATCCCAATAGGCGGCACTTACCAGAAGTGCCGCTTTGACACGCCCGTCACTGATTTATATTTGATTGGCCAGTGGCAGTGCGCCCACCCCCGTCATCCCCCCTATCCCCGTCGCCCAGCAACTCACATCAACAGTGAGTGCAACTGCTGCCGCAATAACAGGATCACCTCCGCTCTTACCTGCAGCGATTACCAACATCCCGCAACTGCAGCTCCCTAATGTGTCCTCCATGCGAGGAATGTAGGGCAGCGCAGTGCCGGATTAAGGGGGGGAGGTGCAGTGCAGGGCTGATTCTCTCATCTCCAGGATCCAGCAGTGGTGGTGGAGAGGAGAGAGAGCTGCTGCTGGAGGCGGAGTCTGGAGAGAAGAATCATCCCCGACTCCTGCAGGCTGAACTAGCGGTGGCTGCGGCGCTTCAAGCTCCTCTCCTCCGGTGGCACCAGTGGCAGCGCTGTGTAGCAGACACTGGGGGATGAGACTTCATGACGTCTCATCCCTTGAGAAGGCGATGAGAAGTAAAACACTTCGGACTCTGGAGCTGGAACTCTGCACTGAGGTCAGTCAGAGGGGAGGGAAGTAGTGTCTAGGTGGGGGGATTATTCCATATATTTTATAAGGTGGGAGGTTCATTAAATATATAAAGGGTGGGAGGGAGAGGGATTACTAAATATTTATTGGGTGGGAGGCTCATTAAATATATAAGGGGTGAGGATGAGGGGCGCCACTAAATACATAAGGGGTGAGGGTATATATAACAAGGACAGGACTCACCACTCATCTAATGGTGCTCATACACTTATACAGTATGGCATACAATCATGCGATTTTGATCGCATCTGTGCGATCAATCGCATGATTGTATGCACATTTTGTGCACCATGCAACGCGATGCGTGGACACGCCAGTCGAATCTCGCGTCACATGGTCGTATGTGCTGCACTTAATATTTATCGCATCGCACTGCAATGCACGATGGGCACCCACCGGGAGCGGCCAGAGGCAGTGATGTGCCCATCACGTGATTACCATGCGATCTATCGCATGATCACATGGTAATCACTTTGGCAGTTGAGATGCGATTTCATCGCACCTGAACTACCGGTGCAATGCCCCGCGATGTCGCTTTGCGGGGCATCTAACAAGTGTATGGGCTACATAACAGTACAGCGTCCTGGGTGCCCTCCAATGCAGGGGTTAAAGAAAGAGTGATCTGGCGGGGTGGGTAACAGTATAAATTATGAAAAGGCAGTTACATCTGTATACTTCTCAACATTTCAATTTTATGACAAAATTTTCATCTCACTGTGAATGGGCGCCGTTCTGACGTCAGTGGCAGTCTGGGACAGCAGGAAGCATAGCTGCACATGGGGGCTTGGTGAAGAGTATTTAAGGTAAGCCACAGTTATCTTATTTTACTCTTGATGAAAATTTTGTTATAAAATGGAAACATTGAGAAGTTTATAGGTGTAACCGCCTTATCAATATCAATATTTATACACTGACCGCAAGTGCCGGTAGATCACACTTTGTTTTTATATATATATATATATATAGGACTTGCACAGGTGGCGGAGGCATGGTGGGCACATCCAGAGACACGGTACTGACATGAGGTACAGGATCCCCTGTCTGAAGTGCCCCCTGAAGACTTAATCCAGCCCTGGGGCAGCGATCTCCCCTCTCTTGCTTCGGCTCCAGCAGCCAGCGCAGGCCGCTCAGCACTGTAGAAGTGGAACTGCTGGAGGACGAGCAGCCCCGCCACAGGGAGCAGGTTTGTTAATTTCTCTCTCTGTTATCGGCGTGGGCCGCGGCTGGCTGTGATTTATGGGGGAGATTGGCGGGTACTTTATTTTGACATGGGCTAAGCTCACCCATGCTGTACTGGGGACCCAAGACTGTATTGCATATGTTGTATGCTGTATGCATACTGCTGACAGAGTGCGACAGTAATGTACTCTCCCTAATATCACCCTATCCCAGTCACCCTCTACTGTCAACCACAGCTGGCACTAACTGTTGTCACCCTCTCCCTGTCACTCAGAGCTGGTACCGACTGCTGGCACCCTCTCCCTGTCACCCACTGCTTTCACCCTCTTCCTGTCACCAGCTTCCTGGCATTACCCTCTCTCTGTCACCTACTGCTGTCACCCTCTCCCTGTCACCCACAGCTGCTACCGACTGCTGGCACCCTCTTCCTATCACCGGCTTCCTGGCATCACCCTCTCCCTGTCACCCACAGCTGGCACCCTCTCACTGTCACCCACTTCTGTCACCCTCTTCCTGTCACCAGCTCCCTGGCATCACCCTCTCCCTGGCATCACCCACTGCTGTCACCCTCTCCCTGTCACCCACTGCTGTCATACTCTCCCTGGCATCACCCTCTCTCTGTCACCCACTGCTGTCACCCTCTCGCTTTTACCCACACCCTGGCATCAACCTCTCCCTGTCACCCACTGTATCACCCCTGCATCACTGGCTCCCCATCATTATCTCTCTCCTGTCACCCTCTGCCGTTCAATCATCCTCTCCTTATCATACGGCCACACCTCTTGTTGTGAGGCCAAACCCTGCCTGCAAAACCACAACCACTTTTCTGGGAGCACGTGTGCCTTTTGGTGCATGCAAGGATAGTGGCGGTAGTGGGCATCGGCAGGACTCGGCTGACATTATGCCTGCAGTGCCTCACCAACCACTGACCTCACCGCACGCCACTGGATTGCACATTCCGTGCCCCAAGAAACCAGATCTCCAGTACTCCAGTTGAATACTGGATTATGAATCTTAAGCCAAGGCAGGCCCAGAACAATTGGAGTTAGGGGACAATGTACCAGAAAAAAAGATAACTCTTCACAATGAAACATTCCGACAAAAAACTGGAGGACTGGAGTCCGGGTACTGACCCGAACGTTTTGGAGGGGACTACCATCCAATCCACAAATGGAAATTGGTGAGCAAAGAGTTCCCGTAGGCATTCCTCTGGCAAGAGCAAATTCCAAGTCCATAAAATTTCCGGCAGCCCCGGAATCAACAAAAGCAGTAATCTCACTAGGGCCAGAAGGGGTTGTTATCCTAACGGGTAACAACAACAAATTATTTGGGGAGATTGAACAGAGACCCGAAAAGACTCCCAACATTTCTCGGGTCTACTAGTTTTCCGCCTTCTGTGGACAAATGTTTGCCAGATGTCCCTTGGTCCCACAATAAAGACACAGCCCAAGAGTGTGACGTCTCACCTTCTCTTGAGGCGTTAAATGGAAAGCCCCGATTTGCATGGGTTCCTCCATATCCCCTACAACCTCTGGCACCGTCCAATGAGACATTCTTTGTTCCCGAATCCACCTATCTACTTTGATGGCTAA
The DNA here is from genome assembly GCF_028390025.1 of Pseudophryne corroboree. Classification (NCBI taxonomy): domain Eukaryota; kingdom Metazoa; phylum Chordata; class Amphibia; order Anura; family Myobatrachidae; genus Pseudophryne; species Pseudophryne corroboree. The sequence goes on from NC_086445.1 coordinate 277,655,898, forward strand.
CTCCATAAGTGCATCCAGGGTGGCCGCAGAAGGATATTGCACGAGAAAATCCTTGATTTGTCCTGTTAATCCTAACTGGAACTGACTCCGAAGTGCTGGGTCATTTCAGCCACAATCATTGGCCCATTGGCAAAATTTGGTACAATACACCTCGGCAGAGTTTCTCCCTTGTTTAAGAGAACAAAGATGTGCCTCTGCAGATGCTGCTCGATCTGGATCATCATAGAAAACACCTAAGGCTTTAAAGAAGGAATCCACGGAAAGCAGACTAGGGTGATCTGCTGAAAGGCCAAAGGCCCAAGACTGTGGGTCACCTTGTAACAGGGAAATTATGATCCCTACTCACTGGGTCTCAGTGCCCGAAGAGAAAGGCCTGAGCTTGAAATACAGCTCGCAACTTTCCCGGAAGTTCACAAACTGTTTACGGTCTCCAGAAAACCTATCTGGGAGGTTTAGCTTAGGCTCCCTGGGAGTGGATAATGAGACAGTCTGGGTCCTACAAGTTTGCTCCACTCGAAGAGTAAGATCCCGTAGCTGCTGGGTCAAACCCTGGATCTGGCCCGCCAGAATCTGAGCTGGATTTTGTGTTGGTTCCATCCGGAAACAAACGACCCACGGAGCTACTTTTTTTAGGCTGGTGATACTGTTATGGATGAGTACCTGGAACTCAGGGAAGTATGCAACAACTGGGAAGTTCCAGTACTCACAGGTAAAGCTGCAGCTGGAATTGATGTCTGCAGCAACTCGTGCTCTACCCCTGACTCCGTTACCCCTCTTAGTGGTTGGATGGTGCCTGCGGTGCTAGTGTTCTTCTGCCCACGGCAGTCGCGTTTGAATGGGTGAATAAGGTCCGCCCAAACTCCGATGCCCCCCCGGTCTTATTAAGTGACAAGGCACCACCCGAGACTGCAAGTGAGTAAGGGGGAACCTAACTAACCCTGCAACACCAATGCATGTGTGATAATGAGAACAACAATGGTCTTAGATGTTCTAAGCAAATAAACAGTGAGAGCAACAATGCTCAGGGATGTTAAAGATATAAATATAAACAAAGAACTGTTAGTGTGGATACTCCACGAAAACCTGAACACTGGCTGGCACGATCTGCTCAAGAATCGATCAGTCAAAGTCTCCAGTCCACAGCACAACATAGGCAGTATCTCCAACGAGCTGACAGGTTCACACAGAAGTAAGAACTATCACCAGTATCTTTGGAGTGACCAGGAAGAGAATATAAATGGTGCTGCACCAATCACAGAAGAACTCCTTAATTGCAAATATCGTGCAGCTGTCCTGCACAGCTGGGTACTTAGTTACCCAGCAACGGGGAACGCCGTCTGCCTCCGGCGTCCCAGTTGCTAGGGATCCGGCGGCTCACAGCACCCGGCGTCTGCCTGTTGCTAGGCGCCGGGCGGGGACCAGGAGACTTTGCGCCCGGCGTCTGCCTGTTGCTAGGCGCCGGGCAGGGACCAGACAACCTTGCGCCCGGTGTCCGCCTGTTGCTAGGCGCCGGACGGGGGTCAGCGGGAGGTGCGGCGTCCCGGCTCCATGGCAACGGCCAGGACACGCGCCTCCCGGCGCTAACAGTATAGTAGACATTTTGATTTACTGGTGTGTTGATGAATACAAACGTATTCATTTATTATACACATACAGTTGTGTCCCAGTGCTGGGAAAGTCTGATCCCAGTGCCAATCATACAGTAGAGCCTGGCAGCACTGCAGAAGCGACAGTTAAAATTTGGTGCCAGACCAGCAGCAAATGAGAAGCGGCGGCTGTAATTTGAAATTGGCGAGAGCCAATCACAGGTTGCGGAGCAGCAGCCAATAGGAAACAAATCAGAGCTACATCTTACTCTGGTGTCAGATACCGCCGGGCGGTGTAAGGAGAGAGAACATTGCGGGAGGAGCTCCATTGGCTGCCGATAAGGCTGGAAGATGCCACGATCAAGAAAGAAGATTGCCAACACCAGTTGGAGGTGGAAAAGAAGAGGCGGTGGAGCTGGCCAGGATGGGCCACCGGCAGAATAATGCGGCTGAGGACTGTAGAGTCTGCAGTGGTGGTATGCAAAAGAGCTAATATAGCTCCCCACTGCAGCCTTTCCCAATGTAGCAGATAGGCCCTCTGTAAGGCACACTTATAGTTAACTCTTTCTAGACCACCAGGGATCGGGCACTAAGCCCGTGGGCATAATCAGGCATTAGACCTGTGGTGCAGTAGCCAGGTCCCTTGGCCCAATGTACAGTAGAGTGGATTAGACCCTGTTAGTTTAGGTGCAGCTTCAAGTTGATTAGTGATCTGGGCCAGGGGTGTAGCCAGAACTTTGTGGGCCCTATAGCAACATTTTCAAGGGATGCAGTCAATTTACCTCCAATCAAAATCCCGACAGTCGAAATCCCGACAGCAATTGACCGACGGTCGAAATACCGACAAGGTAAAAATACCGACATGGACAAAATACCTACATTTAAAATACCAACAAGGTCAAAATACCGACATGTAAAATGCCAACAGGTCAAAATAATCAGGAACTAGGTTCCTGAACCTGATACATTTTAAATTAAAGTCCAATTTGAGTGCCATCTTTTCTGAAAACTATGGCTTTTTGCCGTACGATGAAAACGTGTGTGTGTGTGTGTGTGTGTGTGTGTGTGTGTGAATAGCCATTAGTGTTTATTCTCAATATATGCTAGCTTAGGGCAAATTTCAGTTATGTAGCCCTATCGTGATAAGTGTTAGCCTGTTTGTTAGGATGGGTAGGCTGTTTTGTTTCTCCTACGGGAGTCGTAAATTGACCCATCGAGGTGACAAGAGTAACAGTGTGAGTATCATTCCATGTTTGTCTCTCTTCCCACGATCGTGTCACGATCCATGCAGTTTCTCCTCCGTGCCTGGGGTGGCGCCCTCTGCTCTGGTGCTCAGCACTCTGCTCTGTATCTGCAGCTTGGTAATTAGCTGTTACCACAGCTGTGAGCAGCACCTGAACTCACTATATAGGCCAGCCACACAGGCTCCCAGTTGCCAGTTCATCGTGTCAAGGTTGTCTCAGTTCCTGTTCCTGTTTATGCTGGTCTCTACTGCTAACATCATCCATAGTACTGCCGGGCTCCAACAGCTATCCTGTGTAGCTACTCTGTTATAGTGTGATCCTGCTACAGTGCAATCCCGTTATCCTGCTACGTTGCATACTCTACTACAGTGCTATACTGTGATCCTGTTATAGTGCAATCCCATTATCCTGCTACGGTGCTAACCTTCTACAGTGCAATCCTGCAATACCGCATCTCTGCTAAAGTGCATACTGCTACGGTGCTAACCTTCTACAGTGCAATCCTGCAATGCCGCATCCCTGCTAACGTGCATCCTGCTATGGTGCTAACCTTCTACAGTGCAATCCTGCAATGTCGCATGTCTGCTAAAGTGCTTCCTGCTACATTGCTAATTCTGCTACAGATCAATCCTACTACAGTGTCTATACAGTCTACAGTATTACAAGTGCCTTCACAGTCCACAGCGTCTCAAGTGTTTCCACAGTCTACAGCGTTTCAATGTCTTCACATTCTTTAGCGTCTCAAGTGTGATCAGTCTACAGCATCTTCATGTAATCACAGTCTTCAGTGTGTCCGTGTACTCACAGTCTCCTGGCGTCCCCGTGTACCCACAATTTCCAGCGTCTCTGTGTCCCCTCAGTCCCCAGCATCACAAGTGAGTTTCCAATCCCAGCATCACAAGTGTGTTCCCAAGTATCCAGCACTGCCAAGTACTTCCCAGACTCCCAGCATTGCAAGTGCAATTTCAGTTCTCCCTTTCATTTTGAGTTCTCCAATCATTCCTGGTTTTTACTTATTGTTTACCATTGTATACTGCTTTACCATGTATAAATAAACCTACTATTGTACCGAGAACATCAGTCCCTGTGAATATGTTCCTACAGGGGAAATTCCAAACGGATTCTGACCTGTGCGTGGCCCGTTGTACACCTCAGTGCAAGAGTACTGTATAGGTGAGAATTGTGTGGCTGAGGCTTTATGACGATGATGATCATTCACTCATCTGGAGACGACTGCAGTCACCCATGACATGTCCCCCTTCCTCTCGTGTGAAGGGAGGATACGTATTAATCGTCTATTTGTCCTCTAGTCCCAGTGTTAATTTCCTCTAATTGTCTGGTCACTGAGAATTGGTGAATAACTATGAAGCCACAACTCTATATGCACATGCAGTCTGTACAATCTCTGCTTGCTGACATTGTGGTATTCAGGTGCTTTTCTCACTGCAAACTATTGACAGGCATATTTATCAAAATTATTTTTCCTAAAATACACCCTTTTCACATTATTTTAGTATCACAAGAAAGTATTAAAGGGCAATTGGAGGTGAATTATCAAAATTCTCATTCGAGCCCTTAAATTTGCATTCCAGATCGCATTTCCCATGCTTGTAATGAGTCTCGACCTGAATTAGGTAACATTTTTTTGCAAAAACACTGGAGGGAGCCCTGTGATAATAATGCCACCTTGAAATAGGTTTCAGGACAGGGGTGTAGCTGGCGGCAGCACATGCGAGGACACAATATTTTTCATGAAACATGGACCTAATTCAGCATTGATCGTTACTCTGAGAAATTGCAGTTGTCTGTGAGTAGAAAGGCGCCTCCCCTACAGGTAGAAAAAATGCCCCGTGCAAGTTTGCAGATGCATCCCAGATCGCTATCGACTTTCAGATGCAATTTCCGGAACTTCAAAGAGTTTTTGCCATCTGAGCATATGTAAGTAGGTCTGAGGCTGCAACTAAAGCTAGACATGCACTAAACAATTATCTGGCGATAATGTGTGGTTGGAATGAAAACCTGGTAATGGATGAGAACAAATGACAATCAACCATTTGCTACCAAACACTGGAAAATGGATAAAACCTGTCTGTGACTTAACCAATTTGTATAAACGACAGGTTTTATCCAATTTCCAGTGTTTGGTAGCAAATGATCGATTATCAGTTGCTCTCATCCATTTCCAGGTTTTCATTCCAACCACAGATTATCTGACAGATAATCGTACCTTAATCTGCAACTGAGACGGCCTCGAAGTGGTCTGAGCTGACGTTAGAGACCCTCCCCAAAATCGCCTAGGCACCCAAGCATTTTTTCTGACATACCCAGAAAACGGCAGATTTTTGCCCAGATATGCCTGCTTCCTGTCAGTCAAACAAACAGCGTCTGCATTGTGGTTCCGATCTGTACACATTGGTGGTCATTCCGAGTTGTTCGCTATTTTTTTCGTTCGCACAAGGTATGTGCAAAATTGCGAACATGTTGCAAAATAGCGAATATCCGCCTCCAACGTTTTTTTGCTAATTCGTCCGCAGTATTACAAAAAGTGGGCGTACGCCAAATGACATCGCAGCAGTGCGAAACCATCGCATTAACACAAACCTCATCGTAAAAATACTAAGTTTTCGTAGATTTACACATTTTTCTTAAAAGTGCACACTTTTGCGGAAAAACGCACAACAATGTGTTTTTTTTTCTATTAAGTGAAATTACACCTTTCAGTTTTAAGTCCACAAGCCCTCCTCAATTACGAATCCAATTAGTGTAATGAATGATAATGTTCATGACCAATTAAGTCTTCAAAAAATACCTGAAGAACACTTTGTAGGCATAATTGGCCGTCAACATTTAAATGTTTAAATTATAAATATAGATGTTTTAAATGTGCCTGGTCTAATTTTTTTTTGTTTTTGTTTTTTTGTGTAGAGGTTTAGTTTGTGAATGAAGGTGTTTACATGTTTATTTAGACAATAACCTCCTAACTGTATTTTTTTTTTTAAATCTTACGTTAGATGTGTGAAATGTTTAAGGTAATCAATTTCTGCTAGCCAATCTGCTGTTCCTTTATTGCATTAATAAACACAACACCCGCTTAACTTGAAATATATATAGTTTTTATTGTTTGTCATATTTTTTTTTTTTGTGAACTGAAAATATAAAATGATTTACATTAAAAAATATGCAAATTTTTGCAGCTGGTCCACATTAGCCAGCAAGGCTTCAAGATTTTGCCGCATGGGGGCCAGAATGCCCGCAAAAGTGGTGGGATCTCCAACTGCAACATCTGAAATTTAGAGGCAACATAAACATTACTAACTTACTCACATTACCTATTATACAAGCAAGGAACAAAGCACACTTTAATGCAGGCATGTCCAAACTGAGGCCCTCCAGCTGTTGTGAAACAACATATACCAGCATGCCTTGACACAGTTTTGGGGTCAGAAAATGCAAAAGCTGTGTCAGGGCATGCTGGGATGTGTAGTTTCTCAGCAGCTGGAGGGCCGCAGTTTGGACAGGCCTGCTTTAATGGCAAAGTGACTACATCATGGCTGTTTTAAGGATAAATCAGTAGCAGAACAACACAACACACAAGCCTGCTCAGCAATGTTTTTTTTTTTAAAGTATACCACACCATGGGGTACATTTACTACTATGGGAGTTCTATTTAAGATGGGATGTTGACCATAGCAACCAAACAAATTCGACATATCTTGTAGAAGGGGGTCTAAAAAATTACAAGTATAATCTTATTGGTTGCTATGGGCAACATCCCATCTTAAAGAGAACTACCATCTTAGTAAATGTAACACCATGTTGGCATTCATTCACATCTGGAGTGAAGCCAACTTATCTTTTTTGGGTTTGGCCCTGCATCATCACACTGCATATCAACATCTTCAGAAGGACCACATATCGTAGCATGCCCACACTCCATGAAAGCCTGCCTTACAACATAAGGTCAAACAGCTTTATAAATGTAAAAATCCTAAATAGCAGGAGTGTAACTTTCACAACACAAATCACTGTGTCCTTAGCCTGCCTAACAAAGTGACTCCTGTGACTTTAATTTGAAAATATTGCAATACCCAGGCACAATTGTAAAAGTAAAACCACACAAAAAGTACCACTCAGGTCTAAATGTTTTGCATATAATGTATCACATACAAACCCTGTTGTGCAGCCAAACCTGTCGGCTTAGTGATTGGCGACCCAGAGTGGGCATCCTCAACATTGCAGATGTAGACACTGTACATTTAATGTTCCTCACACAAATGTAAATGCATCATCCATACCATGATGAAGAAGACAAGCATTTAACCTTGACAAAAGATTGCCCACAGTACAACACTGCATTTATTTGAATGTGTTTTAAAAAGAATAAATAAAAAAAATAAGGAATGTGTGTGAACTTACTCTCCTCTGCCACTTGCCCACCTCCCTCAAGTGGCTCCGGGGCCTCTGCTGCCCATTCTGTTGGCGGCGAAGGTGGCTGGCTGGGGGATGGAGGCTGGATGGGTAAGGTTGGATGGATGGGGGATGGGTGCTGGATGGGGGAAGGAGGCAGGATGGGGGAAGGAGGGTCTAATTGTGTTAGAGGATGGAAGGGGGAGGACCTAACAGAGGGGGTTTGTGAATGATAGGGTGAGGGTGGTGGAGTGGATTTTTGGGACACAGAGGGGGAGGGGGCAGAGAGGGGAATTGTGCAAGAGAGTGGGATTGGGCCGGAGAGGGTGATTGGTCGGGAGAGTGGGATTGGGCTGGAGAGGGGGATTGGGAAAGAGAGTGGGATTGGGCTGGAGAGGGGGATTGGGAAAGAGAGTGGGATTGGGCTGGAGAGGGAGATTGGGAAAGAGAGTGGGATTGGGCTGGAGAGGGGGGTTGGGAAAGAGAGTGGGATTGGGCTGGAGAGGGGGATTGGGAAAGAGAGTGGAATTGGGCCGGAGAGGGTGAGGTGGCTGGAGAGGGGGAGGTGGCTGGAGAGAAGGAGTGGGCCGGAGAGATGGAGGTGGCTGGAGAGGGGGAGTGGTCCGGAGAGGGGGAGTGGTCCGGAGAGGGGGTGTGGGCTGGAGAGGGGGTGTGGGCTGGAGAGGGGGTGTGGGCAGAAGAGGGGGAGTGGCCTGGAGAGGGGGAGGGGGAGACAGAAGGGGAGGGGGCCTGAGAAGGGGCCTGGTGTGGGCTCCCAGCAGCAGCTTGCCGTTGTGCTCGCCCTAGAACGACATATGTAATATTTAGGTTTTAGCATATACATTTATAACATCAGCATATTCCTATTACTCTGTTCTGTCCCATGTTAAAGAGACAGGGGTAACATTAATAAGTTTGTTAAATGTTTAAACTGGTGATGTTGCCCATAGCAACCAATCAGATTATACGTAACATTTATTAAGCTGCTTCTATCAGATAATATACAGAATCTGATTGTTTGATATAGGCAACATCACCAGTTCCAAAAACCTCCCACATTATAAAATTAAACCCACTGAGCAAGTTATTGGGTTCAGTTGACAGCCTGTGTAGCAATTATGCACAACAACATTCACTTTTGCAGAAGCACCTTGATACACAGTCAGTACTGCTTGCCCTACCCTCACACACTGTCATGTTTATTCTACAATAGTTTATTGTAAGTGTGCTAATTTTCACACTCTCACTTCGTGAAAGTAGGCAAAGTTTATGCTAAAAATCTTTTATGTACTGTAATATTTTACTTACTGCGCCTACGTATGTTACGGATTTGTTGGCGGAGCTCCGCCAACAGGTCCGGCGTACGCCTGCGGAGGTCGCTCCAGCGCCTCTCCAATTGGATGATGGTCCTCCTGCTGCGGACGCGGGTCCTCAATAAGCGGCGGACCTCCGCGTAGGCCTCGCGCTTTACCCTATTTGGGACAAAGGGCCCTGCGCGGCCTGCGCAGCGGTCCATTACTGCCACCAGGATGCGCAGCTCGCGGCGCGTGAATGCTGCTGCGCACATCATGGCAATGGCGTTTTCCATATATGGGCTTATATTTATAGTGTGTGGCGGCATGTGATTGGTTGGAAATGTATGGTGTCATCTGTAATAAGCTTTATTGATATGTATACATTGATGTGCAGGACAGTTTGTACAGTTCTCATGGGCGGAGATTCGCACCCGCGGACACACACACACACACACACACACACACACACACACACACACACACACACACACACACATACATATCATTCAGATATGACTTCAAATCATAAACATATTAGTCTTCACATATATATAAAATAAAAACATTTTTTAAAAATAAAAACCATTGTATACAACAATCTTACACAACATACATGAAAAGGAGAACATTACATAAAAAAACTGTACTGAAACAATATAAAATACTCTCTTTACTCACTCAGAAATGTGCTCTCAGAAATGTCCACCTTGCTTCAGTAATTTTCAGCATACACCCACACCCACACAGGCTGCATGCAGGGCATTTATATTGCCAGTGCAACAATCAGTGGACCAATTTGCATAATATACACCTGCACGGAATTCCGCACCGGAAAACACACGCAGCTATAAATAGCTAAACACTCGTGCATACACACATGCCACCAGCAACATGGCTACTCGTGAGTAGATGGCAGCAGAGATGGACGAGGTACAGAAGCAGATGGCAGCTTTAGCACATAGAAGCTTAGCACTGCGGAGGCAGATGCTTTACTTTGCCAATGCTGACTCTGAAATAGCAGGACCCAGTACTGTACAAACTCCTTCTTCTGATACCCTGGAGTTAGGAGTGAATCCCCTGCCAGACATAGCTAGTGGGGAAACTGAGGGTGATTCCGGACTAGCAGCTCAAACACAAACTACACAAGCAGCTAGTGAAGAGGAAGATGGTGAGGAAGGTCAGGACAATAGCTCACAGGCTACTTCCAAAAAAAAAAGAAAAGACAGCCCGCCTTCACTAAGAGGGAGTTACGGATTTTGGTCACACAGGCCATGCAAAAAAATACATCGAGGACCCAAAAACATGGGTGCTGCAACCAAAGACAGAATTTGGAGGGACATCACTAATTCTGTTAATGAAGTCGGCTCAATAGTCCGCACCTCGCAGGAAGTTCGAAGACGGTAAGTGTATATTGCCAGTCCATTTTCTGTGCCAAGTATTCATAAAAAGTTACTTAGATGTGATGTTGCCTATAGCAACCAAATGCATAACATGTGTACTATATATTAAAGCAGGTTTTCATAATTTAACGCTACCTTGCCCCTATTTTTCACCACATATGTAGTTGGGCCGACTTCAAATCCCGCCTGAAGGGCAAGAGGTCTGCGGAGTGGAATGCCTCGAGGGCAACAGGGGGAGGTCCTGCTGCCACTGTGGAATACACAGATCTTGAGGAGATAGCGATGGACTGTGTGAGCTACGAGGAGGGGGTTGGGGTGTCTTATATGGACACGGACCTGCCTGAAATACTCCATGCACATGACTTGCCAGGTAAGTTTACACACATATTTGTATTTTTACATTTTTTTGGATACAAAAGTCTCATATTGTTTTTTTCTACTCTTTTTCCACTCATTCTTCCATTTGCTTTGCACATAACACAGCACAGGGGGGTGAGCAGGTAGAGTCACAGGAGGGTTATGTGGCTGAGGCTGAGGTGGAGGGACCTAGTGTGTCTGGCAGTGTGGGACCACAAATCCCACCCATCCAGATTCCAACTGGCCCCCCCACCCAACCCTCTGCTATCCCGGAAATCCTGACTGAAATAGCCAGGTATGGTGAGAGCCTGAATGCTTTTCAGGACAGGATGCTCCGGGAGGTAAGCCAGATACCTGTCCGGCTCACTGGGCACAGAACCAGTGTGGAGCAAGGTGTAGCTCAACTCTGCCAAGGTCTGGCAGAGATCAGGCAGGGCCAAGATCAACTCGCCTCCTCCTTCCATGAACTTGCCAATTCAATTCGGCAAGGGCTCCAGGACATCACTGTCTCCCTTGCCCACAGTGGCAGAGAGCCAGCCACATCAGCTCCCTCCCCTCCCCCTGCCCAGGAAGAACATCCCACTGGGCAGGGCCCTCGAAGGTCGCTCCGCAGACCAAGCCAAGAAGAACATCATCAGGCGGGGGAAAAAAAGAGAAAGTGATGTCTCTCCAGATGGGCAGCACCCATGTTTTACATGTTGCCTCGATGTATTTTTTTATTTTGGCTTGTGTGGCCAGAATGTAGAACTCCCTCAAAGTGAAAGGTTTTCTTTAAATTGTAGCCTGTGAGTTATTTGTGCCTACACCTGAGCCATCTTCCTCTTCCTAGCATGCTGTGTATGTTTGTGTTTGTGTGTTTGTTCCGGAATCTACCTCAGTTCCCCTAAAAGTTTAGTCTGGCTGGGGGTTCACTTACTTAATTGAAAACATCATATTTTGTCAGAAGAAGGGGTTACCATAGTACTGGGTTCTGCTATGTGCATTTGGCCAATGCCATCTGCTTGCTGCTATGTCCATCTCTGTATGTGATGCTCATTTGTAGCCATGTTGTGTTGTTGATTTTGTTCTTTTTTTGAAGTAAAAAAAATTACTTTACAATTGTTTGTGTGTTTTATTAAAGGTTATGCACTCATGAAAACTGTGCCCTGTAAACTTGAACATGGCATATTGACATTTGTGGAACAAGGGAACAATCAGAATATTAAGACAAACATTGCATAGTGTAATTTTAAATCTGTATGCCTTGCACAACACTTAATTGGCCATATAAACCCCCCCCCCCCCCCCCCCAAAAACAAAAGAAAAAAAAAAAAAAAAACTTGGGTTACTAGGGGCAACATGCCATAGTATTAGATATGGACACATATTCCCAAAAAGAAACAACACAAACATATTAAGTCACATTAAATGTAGGCTGCATTATGGTGCTCATGTTATTTGGTATGTACAAAGGAATATGTCTATGTCGAGAAGATTTAGCTAATGTAGTTTATAAGTTTGTTTAGTCACATTTGAGATAATTAAACAAATAATTAAAACATGCATTTAACATCAGTTAATTTTTATTTGTCCAAAAAATACAGTGCATTATTTGTGAGTGTGTCAGATTTGTTTGTGGTAACAATACAAATATTAAGTGGCCATATAATTGCTGTTTGTATTATTTTGTAAGAGCAGTGTTTGGCGAGTAAATGCTCAACAGGTGAATTCAGTTGCTAATTAATTGCTAATTAGAGCAGCCACACACTTGTAACAGTACTTCGCAAGTGCTGAGTAGCTGCAGACTTACTCTTCGGCTGCGTCAAGATAGCGAACATTTGTTATGTACTTTTAACATAGGATACGCATTTTTGCCAAAAATACGCCTACTGCTGGATGCATACTCCCACACTAGCCGCCCACTTTCACGCCCATTTCGTAGGATTGCGAAGCCATGCCTCTGCCACGCCTCCGTCACTCCCTGTTTTCGTTTGTGTATTACGAGCAGATTTTCTTATAGTAATTCTGCACAAGTGTCGTATCGCTAGCTTTGCGCATGCGTATTTCCGCTTTTGCGCTTGCGCAGTTTGAGGTTTTTCTGCCGTTTGCGATGCGATGATCTGCTGCGAACAACTCGGAATGAGGGCCATTATCTGTCACTATTGCCCCTCGTACATGTGCAATGTGAACACTATGCATGAGCAGTCGTTCAATAATTGCTCGATTTGCGATTTCTCTGAATAGCGATCCATGCTGAATTAGGCCCCATACCCTGAGATTTGTGGTAGGTGGATTAGCAGGGGCAAATATGCCCCTTTGTTTGAAATATACAACAGAAATGTCATGTTTGGTTTGGCAGCCATTGACCACTGCTACCTTCATTTTTAAATAACATCCATTCTGTATTTTATTTATTTATTAACAGTTTCTTATATAGCGCAGCATATTCCGTTGCACTTTACAATTAGTACAGTAATAGAACAAAATTTGGTAAAAACAGACAGACAGAGGTAGAAAGGCCCTGCTCACAAGCTTACAATCTATAGGGAAATAGGCATTGATACACAAGGATAGATGCTACCTATTGCATTATGGTCCACCAGATTGCGAGGTTCTTAATGGGTTGTATGATATGATCACCCCGCAATGTTGGCCAAGTGTCAGGAGTGTGTGAGAGTAAAGAATGACAAAATATGTGATGTTATGTATACTGTACAGAGAGGATGTAATTAGATAGGGAAGCACTTAAGGTTATGTGGGTGGGTCTGGAATTTGATAGGCTTGTCTGAAAAGGTGAGTTTTCAGGGAGCGTTTAAAGGTTTGAGCTGTTTCAGAAAATTCACATAGAAGTGTTGTTTTGATTTGCTTTTTAAGGACAATATAACATGTGTTGATGTTTTAAACAGGAGTCATATACATTTCCAGAACTGTACAAGGTTCAATACATAAGCAGCCTGCGTTGACCACGGTGGATTTGCATATGTCCGCACACAAGGATCATGGTCAGGAGCGGTTCTTGGTGTGGGCAAGCAGTGCCTGAGCCCGGGGCGCTGCAGCCTGGGGGCGCAGCCGCAGTCATCCCGCAGGCACCACCGCCTACCCGCTCCACGCTCCCCAGCTGCAGCAGACGCCATGGGCTGTGTGGGCGTCCGCTGCAGCCAGCTCCAGTGACAGACACTAGAGGTCATTATTGACTATCTGTTTTGTCACGGGGGGGCAGTGGAAACTTTCGCACTGGGTGCCACAAGGTGTAGAACCGGCCCTGATCATGGTAAACATCAAAATGAAAATCAAAGGGAATATATATTGTCAGATTATTGTGAGATAGATCAGGAATTCTGAACAATCGGATAGTTGGAGCCAAGAGTTACTGGATAATTTTTTCAGCTTTTAGTCAAATCACTCATGCCTACACAATACACAAAATCAGACTGGTCAGCCAATAATAGGCTGATCAGTCAAATAATTGTATAGTTGTACCCAGCTTTAGACATGAAAACAAAAAATGTTCTTAGTTGATTTTATGTAACAATTGAACTGAAGACTACTGTGTGCACAATTGTAGCACAAGTGCTGAAGTGATCAAACTGATGCTACTTGTATCAGGAAGACATACTGTAGTGTAGCAGTATCATCTAGAGAAAGGAACACTCAAATTCACCCTTAAAAGTGGCAAGAAAACATAAACCCGCTACTATGAAAGTGGAAACATGAATGGAGTGAGAGGTATGTTTATATTGTTACTCCCATGTAGTGAAAGCATGGTTCCATGAAATGACATGAATGCATGTTTCTGCATGTTGCTGACTTTTAACCACTTAACGGACGATTCCCCCCCCCCCCCCCCAAAAAAAAACGCTCCGATATTGTTGCTTTTTTTATGAGTGAATTAGGTGAAGAACATGAATTTAACCCTATCCAAAATGATTTTAGTTAACAAAAATATATATTTTTTCTTTAAAAATATATTTTTTCAAACATTGAAACATCAATCGGTAACATTGAGACTATCAGAACATCAGAAACATTGCAACCATCGCAGCTTTCATTTTGAAAGCCGGGACAGCCTCCAGGTATACAGGGGGGCTTGGGAGGGTTAATTTACACTCCCCAGCGGTTGCTATAGTATGCAGCCGCTGGAGTCCCCTGTCCTGCCGTGCTGACCGATTAGCAGTGATCAGCAGCACGGCCATCAGTAGGGGAGAGTCAGGGCCGGTTGTAGCCCTTTTTGCGACCCGGGTGGGAAATAGGGGCGTGGCTTCATACAGGGGGCGTTGTCAGTTATGCCCCCTGTACAGTAGAGTAGCGCCGCTGAAATGCTGTGCGGTGCGCGATGACGTAGTTCCCTTCGTGGAGAGGACCTTTGCTGTGTGGTGCGCGATGACGTCATCGCGCACCGCACAGTAAAGGTCCTCTCCACGAGGGGAAACTAGACGCTACGCGTCTAGTTCCCTTCACAGCGGGCAGCGGGGGCACAGCAGTAGCGGATCTTGCCATGGTGCTGCGCCCTTCAGATGGCGCCGGCGCCCTCCGGAAGGTGGTGCCCCAGGCAAAGTCCTGCTTGCCCGTGGCAAGATCCGCTACTGAGGAGAGTGCAGGGAGGCAGAGGGACTCTCCGGTCCCTCTGACAGCAGCAGTGGAGGGAAGTTTCCCTTCCCTGCTGTTGCTAACCCTATATGACTGGTGGCATCCTGTGCCACTAGGTCAGATAAAGCACTTGCAGGCATGGTCGCATCTGATGCGACCATGCCAGGCAAGTGGTTAAAGGACCCTACACACTTAAAGATTATCTGTCCAATCTGGCTGATTGGAAAGAAAATCTGTCAATGTCTGAGAGCAAATGACTATCAACCATTTGCTCCCAAAATCCAGAAAATGGGCAAAAATCGGTTGTTCAGATAAATTGGTTTAATGAAACAAACTTAACCAATTTGTCTGAAAGTCCATTTTTGTCTGTTTTCCAGTGTTTGAGAGCAAATGGTCACTTGTCATTTGCTCCCATACAGTACCAGATTTTTGTTTCAACCAGACAATTTGGACAGATAATCTTTAAGTGTCAATGGCCTTTAAGTCTGTTCTGATGTTCAGTCTATTCTATATCTTCAACACAAATTTAACCTAACTCCCCAGTAGCTGAATGGTATATTTATGTAAAATTTGTATTGTAGGAAAACACTCAGCAAAAATTGCATCCCATACTGATTCCCCATCGCAAGTAAGAGAACCACAGGGGACATTAGAGAAATCAAAGGATCCTGTAATTAGGACCCAATAGAATTTGTAACATAATATATATACAGAGAGAGAAAAGAAAGGAATTTCTAACATGTTCTCCAGCAGCATGCTTGGCCCGTGGTAATCTCATGAACATTTCAATATCAAAAGGAAAGACACGTTTTCATTCTCAGTTATTAGATATTAGCATATAAAAAATAGACAACAACATTTTAGATATAAACTATTAACACTATAGGTGAGTTTCACATACATAACAAATTTATAATATAAGAAACTTCATAAAGAAGTAAATTTTATTTTGTCACTTCAGTGTGGTAGCACATAGTGGGCTTGAGTTGCGCAGGCCCAAAAATGGTCTCTTTCTGAATGCATCATAATAATCAGTCAAATGCATATTTCTTTGTTGCACAAGCAGTATAAAAATGCATAACTAATACTATAAAACAGACAGACGTCTAACTCTGAAATGTGTGGAATTATACAATTTGAAATGAATTAGTGAAAGTTACAGAATATAAAGTTTCATTGTCAGCGCAAGTTGTTGGCTAAAAGTGAAGAGAGAAAGATGTACCATTTAGTATACACTAATGTATGGCAATTCCCTATTTTTACAATGGTTATCACCAATGTACTGTAGTGCTTTTGTGTGTGTCTATCCTCACGACACCTGTATGACAGTAACAAAGAGGCTCACTTAGAGGTGGGAGTATATTTACACTGTTTACATGAGCTATGCATTTCCATACTGTCTATGTGCATCACATTTTGCATGTATCTCTTTACACCTGGACAGACAGTTGGAAGACAGTTGCAGTGATATGCAGTGATAATGATGATTAACGGCAGCACTATCTTGACACTTCTAAGATTGCATGCTGACCTCTCAAGCTGTTGGTACTTAAGGGCTCTATTCAAGTTCCGATTTGGGGAGATATGTGTGCTGAGCGAACCGCTCAGCACACATCTCTACCCCCGCTCAGCACAGCGTGATGTGTGCTGAGATTACGGGGGGATATGGGGGGGTGGGGGGGCGCTCATTTAACCCAGCGGCCTGCAGCACCGGGCATTGGTGTCTAGCAACGGGATGGTGTGCGGGCGATCGCAAGGTGATTGACAGGAAGAGGCCGTTTGTGGGCGCCAACTGACCGTTTTACAGGAGTGTCCGGAAAAACGTAGGCGTTTTCAGGGAGGGTGTCTGACGTCAGCTCCGGCCCCGATCAGCAGCAAACAATCGCAGCAGCAGAGTAAGTCCTGGACTAAGCAGAGACTGCACAAAATCAGCTACACATGCGATCGCACACGTGCACAGCAAATTCTCCCTCCCCCTGTAGGCAGCGACTATCTGATCTCAGAGCAGCAAAAATTGCTTCCTAGCGATCAGGTCTGAATTATCCCCATTGATCAGATCTGTCAGGCATGCTGATTGATTTGGTATGTCTGGCAGACTGATTTGTGGTTGGTCATGGTTACACACTATGCAATTATCAGTCCAATTCAATGATTATTGGCAGATCGGTCTATAATTGTATACTGATTATACTGCATAAGCCTAGATTCTCTCTTCATTACTTCATTACATTATTATATTGTGTACAAATGGAGTTAAGTGACCTGGGCAATTACTTGCCAAACTATATCACTGTGCTATCTCTATGCAATCGTGGGGTGTAATTATACTCACATGTAGCTGTCTTACATTTGGTGCCAATGCTAGTGTTCCTGGACTAGATGCCATACTTACCTACTTTCTTCTCCTGGAAAGGAGACTCTGCAGAGAACTTCGGGAGGAGGGGCTGGACTCTGACATCATCAAGCCCCGCGTTCACCCCTGGAAACCTGGGTCCATGGGCAGAGGGTGTGGCTAAAATGCTGCAAAATTGCATCCTTTAGCTCCTCCCCCTCCCACGGGCATGAGAATGATGGTGATTATCTCTCCATTCTGCCCGCTTTACTATGTTGCGGGCAGAATGTGGGAGATCTGCCTGCTCTTTTGGGAGTCCAGGGGGCTTCCCCAGAAATCGTGATCCTCCCGCAACTTTCGGAAGAGTAGGCAAGTATGCTAGATGCATCTTGAGATGCATTCAACTGCACACTTTATACGGGTTCCGGACAATGGATAGACAGTGTCTACTTATATATTCAATAGGTCGACCCATATGGTCGACATGGTTAAAAGGTCAACATGCTCAAAAGGTCAACAGGTAAAAGGTTGACTGTGTCTAAGGTCGACAGGTACAAAAAGTCAGCAGGTTCAAAAGGCCGACATGACAATGGTTTTTTAAATGTTTTAATTTTTTTCAACTTTAGCTTCATTTATCATCCATGTGGACTACTGGTGGAAATAGTAACCTGGGGCGAGCAAAGGTAGCTTTGCCCCCCTGAAGTGTGGTGCCATTAATTTGTGTGACATATGATGAAACTTACAAAATGGCATCCCAAAAACTTTTTAAGAAACGTATGTCGACCTTCTCTATGTAGACCATTTGCATGTTAACATTTTGACCATGTCAACATTTTGACCCTGTTGACCTTAAGCATGATTGACCTTTTGACCCTGTTGATCTTTTGCATGTCGACCATAAGGGTTCGACCTATTGAATATCTATTTACTCTAGATCCATTGAACCACAGCGCTTTCATGCATGCGCCTTCTCTTATGTACATTCAAAGTGCAAATGCATGCACTTTTCTAAAAGCTTGGACTTCTTCCAATTCTGGGTGGGTATTCAACGGTCAGGCTGAAAGTATATAGTAAATGTGGCACCTGACTGAACAGGTACTGCAATCACCAAGTCAGATGCAACATTCAATATACAGTACACCTCCCTTTCTAGCGGGCTTCATTTCTAGGATGGGATTACTACACTAAATATTCTTACTACACTAGGATGAGATTCCTAGGCTAATTTAGATTGTTAAATGTAATAAAATTGTTCTCTTTGTGCTTCATTCAGTCTTATTTTTTTTGTTACTTCATTGATGTTTTTTTTATATCACAACCATAAAAAAAACGCTTTCCTTCACAATGTTAGCTTTATATTTCTTTGTATTTTAAGTGCTGAACCTTGGTGTCTTCCGTCTGCCCTGGGAGACTTATTTTTATAACAGTCCTATTATCCTTGGCAGTGAGAAAATTGAGGAAGCCAATATAAAAAATAAGTCTAATTGATATAAATGCATAAGAAGACAAAAAGACCAAAAAGGAGACTAAATATAACCGCTGAAGTCGAATGGAAGATGTCAGGAAAGATTTGTGCAGAAAATGGATAGAGTATTTATTTATGAGACACAGGTGCAGTCAGTCAGGAATGGGAGTAATATGAGAGAAGCAGACTCGCACCTATAGAGTTACTAGTTTGGTCATTAACAATATGCAAATCATTCACTCTGCTGTACAAAAGCAGTTAAGCACACAGGACCTCATTCCGAGTTGATCGCTCGCTAGCTACTTTTAGCAGCCGTGCAAACGCGTAGTCGCCGCCCACGAGGGAGTGTATTTTCGCTTTGCAGGAGTGTGAACGCTTGTGCAGCCGAGCAGCAGCAAACACATTTTGTGCAGAACAAGACCAGCCCTGTAGTTACTTATTCTGTGCAATAATTGTTGCGATGAAGGTCCCGATATTGACTTCAGATACCCGCCCAGCAAACACCCGGCCACGCCTGCATTTTTCCAAACACTCCCAGAAAATGGTCAATTGACACCCAGAAACTCCCACTTCCTGTCAATCTCCTTGTGTCTGCCAGAACGACTGGAAGCGTCGCTAGAACCTGCGCATTGCAGTGCATACGCACGTGCAGATTAGCCCCGTTCTGCCATAATCGTTGCGCTGCGAAAATCCGTAGCGAGCGATCAACTCGGATTGACCCCCACAGTTTGATGTGAAGTGCACCTACAGTGGGTGCCGTGGCACATATATTTACAGAGCTAGAGCCCAGTGATTGCACATACAGGTGAGTTATGATGCTGTTAAGGAAATACATAGCAGGTGCACCCAGGAGCCTCATTTGCTGGAGCTTATCATATTAGGAAACACGTTTGTTTGTGATGACATAAAGGGCTATAGTGGGCTCAATATTAGGGGTGTTCTTTGTTATGCGATGGGGTACATGGCCATATTGAGCCTGCAACAAGACTTCAGTTTTGTATAGCATAATGCTGGTGGCCTTAATGTCTTGCCCTTTTTTTTTAAGAGATGCCAAATTGCTCCTTATTATAACTAAGAGGATATATAAAACAAAGTAAGCACACATAACATGGGGGAGGGGTGAAGGCAAAGACAAAATAAAAGATTTGTCAGCCTAAACTGAAGAGAGAAACTTTAAAAGAAAGATACTAAGGGGCAGATGTACTAAGCATTAGAGAGAGATAAAGCGGAAAGAGATAAACTAGCAACCAAATCAGCTTATTTATCAAACACAGCCCTATGTGAGAAAGAGAAAAGAAGTATACAGAGGAAAAAAGGGAGAGAAAACAGAAAGGCAAGAGAGAAAAGAGGTGACATAAAAAAGGGGGCTGTGAGCAATAGAGATATGGGGGGAAGAGACAGGGAAAGAGGGGGTAAAGATAGGGGGGATGGGGAGGGAATCAGGCATAGAGGGAAGAAAAGAAAGGAGAGCGTACGTAGGACCATAACTAGAAGTGAGCCACCAGTGCTGCCGCAAAGAGTACAGGGCTCTCTGGGTGTCAACATCGCCGCCACCTGGGGACCTTGCTTCTGGCTAGCAGAGTGACTGATAAGGCATCCTGCAGCCAGGATTGCTGCTGCAGTATCACTGGAGCAAGATTCTCCAGACAGGCACTCTGCAGCCATTACAGCCGATCAGAGCGTCCTCAGGATGCTGTGGTCAGCACTGCACATATCAGTGCTGTCGGTCCCACCCCCTTTGTGCAAAGAAAATAGTGAGCCATCTGCTCTGGGAAAACCACGTCAGCGGTGATCTGACAAGCCTTTGCTAAACTTCCTAAGAATAAATATTACCACTTTTGAGGAAGCGGGCAGGGTGCCTGTGAAACTCATTACAAAATTCTATGCGTATCTCACCCTGACAAGCCGTGTATGTTATGATGACCTCCTTTTTATATCACTGTATGAAATATTTAAATAAATTAAAGATAAAGATTTGGGGTGGGATTCTTTTACCGTTAAGACCTGTGCCTTAAAGATCTATTATATGACCTCCTTTGGAGAGGTTGGAATTTTCTCCCCTTTGGGCAGCGAACACTAACAATTGGTTTAACTGGTTTTTCAGTGAATAGGCCCGAATCTCCCTCCCTCTTTGGTGTAGAACAGTGACCTGTAGCAAGGGGCTGCAATGGCTGTAAAAGCACCATGGCCGCAACTGGGGGCGGGGTCATGTGTCCCGGGCGCTGGATCAGAGGGGGTGCCAGGACAGTCAATTTAACCCCCCTAACTCCCTCCTGCGGCTGCAAGAACCCAGACGCACTACAATAGATAAACTGAAAGTAAACTACAGCTCTTGCAAGGACTGCTGGGAACTGTAGTTTATTTTAAATTTCTTCACTGCAATGCGGACAGCTCCTTGTAGTGAACAAACTGGAAATAAACTATAGTTCCCAGCAGCCCTTGCAAGGGCTGTAGTTTACTTTCAGTTTATCCATTGCAGTGCATCCGGTTCCTTTCAACCGCAGCCGCAGAGGGAGGGAGTGTCAGGTGGAGCCAGATTAACAGGGATCGCAGGGAGTCTTTCATCAGTCATAGTGCAGCCGGAGGTGCAGTCCGAAATGGGGGCGAGGCTACAAGGTACCGCACTGTCACTGAGCCTGCTTAAATGGTGAGTGGGACTCAGGTAAGGGGCACTGTATGTACTTATGTGTGTGATTACTCTCTCTCCCTCACCCCTCTCTCCCATCTCTCTCTCTTCCCCGTGGGATAGCATAATGAGGGGTACTACTGTGTAGTGTAATTTTTTTATATATATATATTTTGTTAATTTATTATTTTTTTATTTATGTATTTATTTTTTGGAAAGGGGGGTGCCAAATTACTGCCTTGCCCCGGGCACTGAAAATCCTAGTTTCGGCCCTGCTAGCATTAGTGTTAGCTGGTTAATTAGCAATTATAATTAGCATACTAATCATCCAAGCCACAGAGCATTTACTCAATCAGATTGCTTTATTGCATTTTTATTTTTTTGTGAATATTTGAAAAAGTCTTTTACTAAATATGCCGCTCTATTTGCACTAATACATCAGCAAATGAACCAGGTGTGCAAAATGGATGAAAATGGTCCAAGCAACTTGGGTGAATTAAGCTAATGCACTGTGTCCTACAAACTGGGATTTTACATTTACACTCTCACTAGGATTAAAATTGTCTATCAGAATATTTAATGTGTAATACTGAAAGATTTGAAGTTGACCAATATTAATGCACTATCTACACTGCAGGGTGTTTGGCCTAAATATAAAAGTTAATCTTTGTTTGGTGATTTAGATTGCTGTCTACTTGTTGAATCTCATTGTAGTAATCTTATATGAGATGACAGTTTAACAGATGAAAAAGAAGTAGAAGATTCAAATAGGATCAACCACTTTAAACAGAATTAAAGTAAAGAGGATTTATTATATTTCAGAGAAGAGACATAGCTCAAGAGTTAAGGAGTTATCCATTTCTAATTTTGTCACATTTATTGTCTTTACAGTTGCAATGACGACAGAGATAATCTAAATTATATTTATCCTACCGAAACACATGTACGGTATTACACGTTGTTGTGTTTAATGTAAGTGGATGGTACTGTAAATACCCTGGAATTCAGGACATAGTTAAGTAGTGTGGCAACATACACAATGGTAGTAATGCTGAAGTAGCTATCATTTATTTGTGCAGCATAATAGCTGTTATTATATTATATATTTAAGTCAGTATGTTTAAAACTAAAAGATGATGGATTTATTGCTTGTACTACAATCTACAAATAAAGAGTTCCAGATAAATATTGTTAAATCAAATATATGATCTATTCTCCCCACTTTTGGAGTCATTGAGGCAGATGCTGAGATGAACGTACACCTGTTTGTGTAGTGTATTTTATATACATTCACACTAAGAAAAGGAGTGAATTCAAATAAAGGAAGGTAGAGTCAACCACATTCTGATCAAATCTACACCAATGACCAAAGCGGTAGAATGGGGGTGTGAAACGACGTTCTCACAAAGACAAAGTCAGCAAGTGCTTGTATATGCAGACACAGCCCATATTAGGAGCATATATTTTGCCCTACTACAGGGCAGGTGCAAGGGCTCCCTGATGATGGTGACTTGCTGTAAACCAGGCATGTACAGTATGCTGCCGATGCAGAGGAGTACTCATCTGGAGATGTGTATAGCTCTGCAATTGTGCACATTTCTTTTAAGAAATGAAGAACAATATAACTTCTAAGTGGTCAATTCAATTTGCTGCGAGCTGCTGCAATGGCGTGGAAATGCTGCAACGGTACATCAAACCGCACTCATTATGCCCCAATTTTTCTTGATTTTTAGGGTTAGGCATTTGGGAGAGGGTTAGGATTTGGCACTAGGGGGAGGGTTACAGTTATAATTGGAATCAGTATGATATCCCAGCTGTCGGGATCCCGGCAGTCAGCAGACGCCGCTCACCACACATCGGGCCTGGTGATGACCTTCGGTCACCACACTAATCTCTTTCCCATCGGCTGGTGGCTTGGACCACCACCAGAGTGGGGAATACAGCATTGGTATCCTGACCAACGGGATCCCGACAGCCGACAAATTGACCGCATACCTTATAAATAGGGTTAAATATCCCCAAAACATGTGTCAACCTTTTCTGTGCAAACTGTTGGAACGTCAACTTTTTCAACCCATTGACCTTTTGACACTGTCGACCTAAGTCAATGTCGACCATTTAACTATCGACCTTTTGACCCTTTGACCTATTGACTGTCTTTCTGTGTACTATCTTTCAATCCACACCTGGTACTACTATATAGAATGGCATACCAATATATGTATTTCAGTCTGCAATTCTGTTCTTTAATCTTTACCTGATATCCTTCACTTGCAACATGAATTGTATTGGGTTGCTAATACCTGGTTTAGTGCTATCCATTTTAAGATAAAGGATAATAATAATTGCGGAGTATACCCTAATTTCCCTAACAATTACGCATTTCATTTGCTTACCCTGTAAATATTAAACTCATTACAAATCTATTATATTATGTAAGAAGGGTTTTTCTTTCTACTCAGGTATAACTAAAGGTGTTGTTTCATCTGCTCAGGGCAAGTGTCATGTTTAGCATTATCTGTGGTGGAACATGAACTGCGAGTATTGTTAAAGTGTGTTTAACTTTTCCACAGAGAGTTAATTAGAAGGTTCCACACACAGAAGATTGGGTTTCACAAATGTGATGATCTAGAGAGTCTTACCATAAAATGCAACTAATGTCTGTTGTATTTTTCTTGTAAGAGTGCCCTGAACACGAGAATATGATAGTCTTAGAAAATGTATAGCATTGCAAGCTGTCACTATTTGGAAATGTGTAGAGTAACTAATAAATTGTGCAGATTCTGAAATTACAGTCTCTTGTTGTCATTAGAATTTGCAAACAGTTTGTTCCTGCCAGAACTCATGTAATGATAAGATAACAAGGGAACACTGACTAAAGCCAGGGGACATGCTTAATTACATAATTTTAAACCGATCATGTGTTTTTTTTATTTATTTTTTATGTTTCTGTACACCATATACTTGTAGTGTGTGTTGTGTGTATATTTAACCTGAAAGGGGTCTGATAATGTGCCTGAATGGTGTGACAAGATGTAATAAAGAATATGGATCAGTGCTAGTAACTTCAAAAAAACTTTACTTTTAATAAAAGCTAATGACATGTGATATACATTCAAAACATATAAACATATAACATACAGGGGTAAGGATAGAATATGGGGTATACTGGTTGAAATGTACTTCAAGGAAGTACACACTGATTGTGCTTTGAATATTGGCCCTCATTCCGAATTGATCGCTCGCTACCGATTTTCGCAGCGCATCGATCAGGTGTAAAAAACGGCAACTCTGCGCATGCGCATGGTACACAGCGTGCATGTGGTAAGTACTTTCATACAAAACTTTGTAGTTTTACACAAGCTCAAGCGACGCTTTTCAGTCGCTCGAGTGTTTGTTGTTTGATTGATAGGAAGTGGGTGTTTCTGGGCGGCAACTCAGCGTTTTCAGGCAGTGTGCTAAAAAACGCAGCCGTGCCAGGTAAAAACGCAGGAGTGGCTGGAGAAACGGGGGAGTGGCTGGCTGAACGCAGGGCGTGGTTATGACGTCAAACCAGGAACTAAACAGACTGCAGTCATCGCAAGCTAGGAGTAAGTCTTGAGCCACTCTGAAACGGCAAGAAATGTTTTAGTTGCTGAACTGCTAACCTTTCGAGCGCACTTCTGCTAAGCTAAGATACACTCCCTGAGGGCGGTGGCCTAGCGTTTGCATTGCTGCTAAAATCAGCTTGCGAGCGATCAGCTCGGAATGAGGGCCATTGTCCACTACAGAATGTGGCGTCCCACCACTCTGTAGTAGGATGTCAGTCTTAACTGAGTAGGTTGGAGTCAAGATCTAAAACAAATGAGTGACTGATGAGACCAGGGATAAGACCTATATAGGCAGGCTGATTGGTGCGTCTCAATGTTAGTAGAAGGGCTACCCCTGGTATGCTAGCGGGGGGACCAGGCAGTGATGACAAGTGTATGGACTCCGGACCGACCTTCCTCTCCAGAGAACATTCGTGTACCGGGGTGGCGCCTTGCTACAGGCGCTCCTCGGCAGCCGATGCTCCAGGAGGAGGTCACAGTCTTAGACGGGCAAAAAGCACAACTTCCAGCCCTGCTCAGGACTGTCTGTAGTGCCGATACCCGCCTTACAGAGTCTTACCTGTATCTCCTGCTCTGTGTCCCAGCGTCCGCTCTTCACCGCATGTGTCCAGCGTCGTTCACACCGTTCACCTCTACTTCCTGCTTCCGTCTAGTTGGTCACGTGATCGGGTTACTTCACCCATCCGGTCTCACTGTTTCTCTTCGTCTGTATATGATGAAAGTGGAATAGAGCTCTGTCACTATGAATGCACATTTAACTACATATTGCTAAAGGTTTTTTTGCTGTAAGATGTGTGGTTTGATGTGATTTTTTGTGGTGTAATAGAAATACATGCACCAAAGACATCCATACATAGATGTACAAATCTAGTAAGGCAGACTATTGTATCTAAGAGTTACTTCAATAAAGTGAAGATGTGTTCGCATAAGTACTATAGCACGCCACCTGTAGATAAAACCTAATGAGTATTGCATATACTTCTTTACAGATGTATCTTTTGTACTAATGTTCTTATCTAGCCAGTACGCTGCTCACGTGTTGACTCCTTCAGCTGGCAAACTTACCCCCTCTACCAGCACCCCAAGTTCAGCAGCACTCTCACGCATTCCCATAATCAGAACAGAGCTGAGAGGAAGCAGGTCCTACTATCACACATATTTGGGGTAGGAACCAAAAGGGGGTAGGGGTTTTGCACTTGCCCCTGTTATGTGCAGTGGAGTTGTGAGTTGCAACTTGCCACTGATTCTGCCTTGTGTCTTGGTTCTGGGGAAGCTCCCTGGTCTCCCTGCTTTACCTGGCTCTGTGGCAGCTACAGCAGAACCTGAGGCAATGGTGGAGGTCAAGGTGCCCAGAGATCTCCGATGTCTCCAGTAGTTCTACAACTGCCACTAGATTATCCTACCCTTATTATTTGTCATTTACAGATGGGAGTGGTGCTAGCACCAAGTACAAGGAAGGCTCTACCTTCAACCGTATATTATATACATAAATATAGAAATATAGAGGAAAGGTGGTGGTGGTCTGAGGAGGTTGGGGGGGGGGGGGGGGGGGCAATCATTTGCAAGGCAAACTGGTTTTACCTTGTAAATGAATGATGCTTTAAAACAACGTCCAGACTCGCACAAAAGTCTTGCACCTCCGGAACTCTAAGGCTATTAGATTTAGCCGGATTCAGTATGGGATCCTGGCCTTCATAAGACTGATGCCAGAATCCCGACAGGCGGGATCCCAATGACGAGCGCAATGTGTCCCCTCGCGTGCTCTCCACGCTTCAGTCCTGGTGGACCCCCCACCCCCGAGTGGAGATTCCGACAGCTGGAAAACTAACTGCTTCCCATTTTGCCGCATATTGGATTTGCCTCTATAAAAAAAAAATCGCATCTGTATATATTACAGCAAAAATAACACTTTTACAAAGTGGTACGCTATTTCTTACCCCCCATGGGGGTCATTCCGACCTGATCGCACATTGTAGTTTTTCGCAGTGCAGCAACCGGGTCACTACTGCGCATGCATATGCACCGCAATGCACAAGCACGTCGCACGGGTACAAAGCGGATCGTTGCTGGGCGATTTAACAAAGAATCCATTCGCACAGCCGATCGCAAGGAGATTGACAGGAAGAAGGCATTTATGGGTGTCAACTGACCGTTTTCTGGGAGTGTTTGGAAAAACACAGGCGTGTCCAAGCGTTTGCAGGGCTGGTGTCTGACATCAGTTCCAGGACCAGACAGGCTGAATTGATTGCAAGGGCTGAGTAAGTTCTGAGCTACTCAGAAACTGCACAAACTATTTTTGTACGCTTTGCTGTAAAAGCGATCGCACCCTTGCACAGCAAAAATACACTCCCTGTGGGCGGTGACTATGCGTTCGCACGGCTGCAAAAAGTAGCTAGCAAGCGATCAACTCGGAATGACCCCCTATATCCGTACCATTTATCTATTAGATTTTTATATTCTAATCTTACACTTGTTGTTATATTTCATTTTCATATTGTTGTTTGTGTTATGCTATGCTCATATATTATGTTGAACTAACCCCAGTTTGCATATTGTAAATAGCGCAGATTTGGCCACAAAGAGTCCAAAGTCATACAATACAGAAATGCACATATCTAGCTCTGGAGAGTTGGAACATGGGAGGGAATGGGCATGCAAGTGCAGAGAAGGCTCATGAAGACCTGTGGAAACATGTATATACAGGACATGTGCACATACACATAGATAATAATGACATGGTATAAGCCAGGCGCATATGCTTATGATGCACAGCCATATGTGTATACAGCTCTGCATATGGATGGAATTACACAATATTTGTGTGCCCTACTTTTGTAATTTATGCCTGTTTTGCGACAAACTCTGCATCAGCCCCATTCCAACTTGGGTGTACAGTTTTCCGTTTAATTCAGCTGTAATGTAACCTTCATTCATTTTTGTGATATTTGTGTTCAGTTTATGGATATACAAATGTGACTACTATAACTGTTCTCCTCATTCTTACTTGGCCACATGTCTCGGTGGTCCTAAATAATCCCATGGCATATATTTATATAAATATAGATTACTGGCAAATTTAGGCACAGATTTATCAACCCTTGGAGAGTGATAAAGTGGAAGGTGATAAAGCACCGGCCAACCAGCTCCTAACTGTCATTTTTCAAACACAGCCTGTGACATGGAAGTTAGGAGATGATTGGCTGGTACTTTATCACCTTCCACTTTATCACTCTCCATGGCTTGCTAAATGGGGGCCTAAGTTTCCTAAAATGTGTTCAGTTATTTTAAGACTATAAGGGGTCATTCCGAGTTGATCGCTCACTAGCAGTTTTTAGCAGCCGTACAAATGCATTGTCACCGGGGAGTGTATTTTCGCTTTGCAGAAGGGTGAACGCTTGTGCAGCAGAGCGCCTGCAAAATCTTTTTGTGCAAAACAAAACCAGCCCTGTAGTTACTCTTTGTGTGCATTGATTCTAACGACGGAGGGAAGGCTTTTGACGTCATACACCCACCCAGCGAACACGCAGCCACGCCTGCATTTTTTCAGCTACGCCTGCGTTTTGCCAAAAATGGTCAGTTGCCACCCAGAAATGCCCACTTCATGTCAATCTTCCTGCGTTCGGCCGTGCGACAGGAATGTTCGTTAGACTCTGGGCAAACCCACGATGCTCATTGTACCTGTACGACGCGCCTGCGCATTGCGGTGCATGCGCAGATATGCAGATTTTTAGCCTGATCGCTGCGCTGCGAACAATGGCAGCTAGCGATCAACTCGGAATGACCAATATATTACATACTAATAACAGACAAATCCAAACCCTACATAAATTTATATCAGAAAATAAAATATCCTTTATTTTTGTGTTAATACAGAAATAAAAATGCAGAACACTCTTTCCTTTATGTATTTATTATTCAATTTTTTATGAAAATGCACGTCTATAAAAGAATGGAAAAAATATTGTAGTTCCCATGTAATGAGACCACCCAACTCCAATTAATTTCTGCCCTGCCTGCCAAGAAAAATACAAGTCTAACTATTCATTCCTCATTAAACCTTTTATTTCAGTTATTAAATGTGGTGGAAATGCTGTAAAAGATTGGATGAAGAAACACTGCTATAAAGGGAAAAACTACCTAAAACTATCATTATAAAACTATGTTATTTATATTTCATAGTTAAAATTTGTAGGGGAGTTTCAATTAGTGATAGATCGGTCAGGAAACACTGAGATCTCCCGTGTGCTATGAATTTCAAATTGTTTTAATATTTAGATCTGTTCTGCCATTCATTCATGACGTTGTAGAAATACATGGACAGGAAGTATCATTTAAATGTCATCCACAAAGGTTGTTTCTTGATGACATTAAGTTTTTAAATGAAATCCCCATTTAAACAAGAAGTGCAGAGATTGGTTGGGCAAGATGGCACAAACAATTCTTGATATCCTCATCCTCATCTGGACTCCCAGCCCATCATATAGAGCATGTGGGCATGTACCAGTGAATTTACTATATGAACAATCGGAATAACTAAATTATACATTGTCATATTTTATACTAAGAAATGTTTTCCCGAATGCGTGCAGCGCACAAAGAATGCCAGAACTATGTCTTGTCCCTGCCTACAGGGGCAAGACTGGTCCATCCCAGCCTACAGTTATTGTTTCTCCATTACTTAGTCTTAAACTTATGCCCTAATTTATCAATGAGTGATAGATTTCACTGTGAGTGATAAATTGCACCAGTCAATCCGCTCCTAACTGTCATTTTTCAAACCCAGCCTGTGACATGGTAGTTAGGAGCGGATTGTCTGGTGCAATGTATCACTCACAGTGAAATTTATCACTCATTGATAAATAAAGGCATTAGTTTGGTATATTACGTTGACATTCACCATGTTGATATTCATAATGTCAACATGAGTATGTCTACCTGTCAATAGCATTTTGGTGTTGACATTATGAATATTGACAAAGTGAATGCTGACATCCTGGCTACATACCACTTAAACGTACTGATTTTTTAAGCCTATCCATATCATGTGCCATGTTTCTCTTACTATAAAAGCATGCATTAATAAATCCCATTCTTATCCATTTATAAACCTCTGCATTCATCACAAGTTGACATCACTTAATATATATTTTGAATTTACTTATTTTACATACTGATTGCTCTGTCTGTTACTCTCAGTATTCAGTACCAAACATTCATTGCATTCAATTGCACACATTTATTTCTCGTTTGTACTTATATAAGTGACCCCTAGCGTGTTCCTTAAACTGCGAAGAGGGTAATATATGCAAATAGGTATCACCTGGCGCCAATGTATGTCCAATAGGTCAATCAATCTCAAAGTATCCACCAAATATTCTTTATACGGTAGTATTTCTATTCTTTATGCTTGATAAATGGTATTCAGCGGGGCAGTTTCTAGACTCTTTGTCTCCCAATTTGAGCAGTAAAAGATGCGCCCCCCCCCCCCCCCCACATAGACATTAAAAAAAAAAAAAAAAAACATAAAAAGCAATCCTTACGGACACATACAGTATGTGGTGGTGGGTTGTGTTTCTGTTGGTCTTCTGGGTTGTGCTTCTGTGTGTCTACATATTTTCTGATTGGCAGCCACCAGCACTGGTTTTGCCTGTCACATTGACCATAAATAATTTGATTTGCTCCTGGACCACCAACCTGTGGCACCCCTTCAATTGTCCTGTTTGGGACCCACTGCCGTAAGGGATTCAACCCACCTATATTCTATTCTTACTTTCTCTGAAGGGTCACTTTCCTACTCCTTACACTGGGTGAGGATAATACACCAGTGTATGCTTCTTTTTTTTTCCTTTTTTTTAATTTTTTTTTTTACATGCTAATGTACATTCGTTCACTGGAATAAGGAAGATCTTACTGTACCCTCTAAAAGGTATTGGTGGACACTTTAAGATTGAACAACCTATTGCACATACACTGGCACCAGACAAAACTTATCTGTATCTATTATTGTGTTTGGTGGAATTAGGTGATTCCTTCTAGGCAAGCCTTTGTTAAAATAATATCTTGGATGTATACAATCTATTTGTGCTATTGCAAAGAGATTAATACCTTCCCCATCTGTTACTACTACATTCCATTCCTCATTCTATCCTTATGCCTTTATCACCACTACACATACTGATGCTGTTCTCACCCTCAGGAGTGGTCACTGAAGACTCATCCCTTTGGTGATGCTTATTACATTCCCTAGCAGGGCCGGCTCCAGGCCTACTAGCACCCTGAGCGGAAAAATGTAAAAGCGCCACCACCCCCCCCCCCAACCACTATGCGCGTGCCGAAGGCGCGCTCTCCAGGAAAAGTGGGCGTGGCCTCTGTGAAAGTGGGTGTGGTCTCATACCTTCATATTATCAGACTATAAATAAATATATTTTCACACCCCCTCTACGCACACAATTAGCAGCCTTACACATAATAGCCACAGTAGTGTTGCTTACATACAATGTCTCCAGTATAGTGTCAGATACACATAATCTGCAGTGCCAGATAGACATGACATGCCCCGCAGCAGTGCCAGCTACTCGACATGCTCCGCAGCAGTGCCAGCTACACATGACATGCCCGCAGCAGTGCCAGCTACACATGATAGTGTTCACTTTTTAGGGCAGGGTGCAGATCACAGGGAGGGCCCATTTTTAAGTTAGGAGGACAAAATGATGTACATACTGTAATGCTTGGTGCTCCCCCACCTACACGGCAAAGCATGGACAGTGCGCGCAGCAAAAATTTAGGGGCGTTGCTTCGTGCGGAAGGTGCGTGGCCACATAATAGTGGCAATTCGCATTACACCACACAGTACCAGTAGTGCAGCTAATACACTTTGCGCCAGAGCACTGAGACACATTGCCTAGCCACAGACGCCTAGCGGGAACACTACATGATATGCCCCCCAGCAGTGCCAGCTACACGTGACATGCCCCCCCAGCAGTGCCAGCTACACGTGACGTTCCCCCCAGCAGTGCCAGCTACACGTGACATTCCCCCCAGCAGTGCCAGCTACACGTGACATGCCCCCCAGCAATGCCAGATACACGTGACATGCCCCCCAGCAATGCCAGATACATAAATGGCCACACAGTGCCAGATATGTCCCCACAGTTCCAGATACATAAATGCCCCCACAGTGCAGAAATGCCCCTACAGTGCCAGATACATAAGTGCCCCCACAGTGCCAGATATTCCCCCACAGTGCAGATATGCCCCCACAGTGCCAGATACATAAATGCCCCACAGTGCAGATATGCCCCCACAGTGCCAGATACATAAATGCCCCCAAAGTGCCAGATATGCCCCCACAGTGCCAGATACATAAATGCCCCCAAAGTGCCAGATATGCCCCCACAGTGCCAGATATGCCCCCACAGTGCCAGATATGCCCCCACACTGCCAGATACATAAATGCCCCCAAAGTGCCAGATATGCACCCACAGTGCCAGATATGCTCCCACACTGTCAGATATGCCCCCACACTGCCAGATACATAAATGCCCCCAAAGTGCCAGATATGCCCCCACAATGCCAGATATGCCCCCACAGTGCCAGATAAATGTCCCCACGGTGCAGATATGCCCCCACAGTGCCAGATACATAAAGGCCCCCAAAGTGCCAGATATGCCCCCAAAGTGCCAGATATTCCCCCACAGTGCCAGACAAATAAATGCCCCCACAATGCCATATATATATAAATGCCCCCACGGTGCAGATATGCCCCAAACAGTGCCAGATAAATAAATTCCCCCACAGTGCAGATATGACCCCAAAGTGCCAGATATGCCCCCACAGTGCCAGACAAATAAATGCCCCCACAATGCCATATATATATAAATGCCCCCACGGTGCAGATATGCCCCAAACAGTGCCAGATAAATAAATTCCCCGACAGTGCAGATATGACCCCACAGTGCCCGATCCACAAATGCCGCCGCCACCTCACGTCACCTCACCTGCGGCGCTGGGATGGGGAGTGCTGCTGATGCTGAGCCCGCGGGCGCCGTGTGGACTCTTCTAAATCAGCTCTGTGCGCGCTATGCGTGCTGCGCGGCGCCGGCTTCTGACGGCAGATGCCGGCGCCGCACAGCGCGCATAGCGCGCACACAACAGATCAGTTAAGGGCGGCCGGGTATCGCTGCAGGCTGGGCTGGCTCCAGGCAGGAATATGGCGGCGCCCATTAAGGGTGGCGCCCCGCGCGGCCGCTCCATTCGAACATGCCTGGAGCCGGCCCATCCCTAGCTACTAAGTGTGACAAAGGCAGGGTAACAGGCACTGACAATAAGGGTCAAGGCTGTCTGAGACTATTTCTTTGAAAACAAAGTTTTTGGCTTGTGAATGACTTAAATGTCACCATATGATAATGATATGCTGTATGAAGTTGATAGAAATATTATATTATTATATTTCCGCCAGTGTTATGCAGCAAGTGTGCTAAAGTGCTGGCACATGACTCTATGAATACTCAGACTGTACATTAAGGTGACCAGTCAACAGAGATTGGAAGTTGCCAATGAACTCAGAACTCATGAAAAGACACTAAGGGGTTAACTCTGGAGTGAACTGCCCTAGACTTTTTCGGCAGTCATAATATCTATGATTTGTCTGCGTGTCTATTATTTGTTAAAGGTACATATCCAGTGTGTGTTCCCATCACGCCCATACCTTTGAGGAGCTATCATCAACAGACATCACAAAGTTATAGGGTCAGAAACTTGACCACCAATTCATTCAGAAGATAAGGGCCATCAGTCAGCTCTCCCCTGATGAAGAAAAAGCCACTACTGTGGCTACTGGATCAGGCATAACATGCGGTGGCTGAGAGCGATCAGGAGACTGGCTGGGGATTACAGCTCCCTCTGGACTGTCCAGCACCCAAACAACAAAAACAACAAAAACGATGTTATTTACTAAATAAAATCATAGAACTTTATTATAAACACTTCAAAACATGAGTTGCACTTATATTTTTGCAAGATCCGGAAAATTAAAAGATTTAAGAAAAAGTATGGGAAAATTGGGATTAAAATAATGTAACCTTTGTTAGATGTTTTATATTAATAAATCTTCTCTCTTCTTTTAGTATATATTGTATGTTGTATTGACATATTATAGGGGACTGCATATGAATTAATGCCATCTATTCTCCATTAATCTAATGTCCATTGCATACAACTGTGTCAGTTAGGGTAATATCAATGTCAGGTCACACTGAGTTAGTAATTTGAAGATAGAGCATATACAGTAGGGCCTTATTCAGAGGTGAATATTAGGCCTGTGAAAATGCAGATTGGACAGTTTTGGTCATCTGCACATGCACAACATTCTCAGTGCGCATGCATTTACATTTGCGATCAGATCCTGTAATTTGATTTAGAAGCAGTGGGTATTCAGCCCCCCGCAACATGGTGCTGGGGGGTGGAACAGGAAACGCAGGCTGTGGTGGCCATTTTCGGGATGGTCGATGATGTCGCCTGCGTTTCCCGTAAAATAGGAACCATGCTGCATATGGAGGTGGTCATCGTTTATTTGGGCTCCTGCAATGCGATAGCAATGTGCTGCCCACTGCTGGGAAGCCTTGCCCTGTGCTGGGAGACCCTAATTTAGCAAAAAATTGTAAGGACTCTGGATAACCCCCATAGCAATTAGATCCAATCTAATACTGTATGCCACCACTTTTACTTTTCATTGCTAATCGTAACATACAGTAATACTGATAATTATTGCTATATGCATCTGGGAGAAGTTATCGTATTTATAGACAATCATCTTTATTTACCTGGTTTATACTGGATATCCCCGCAACTGTTTTCAATTCCTTCTCCCTTGACCTCTATCAATGGACCTTGCACACATTGGGGTAAATTTACTAAGGTCCCGATTTTGACCGAGATGCCGTTTTTTCATCAAAGTGTCATCTCGGTAATTTACTAAGCAATAATCACGGCAGTGATGAGGGCATTCGTAATTTTTTGGAAGTCCAACAAAAAAAATACAAATGAATACACCATCGGTCAAAACGCGGCTGTTTAAGTATGAATCTCGGTAATTTACTAAGAAGTGCAAAGTTTAAAAAAAAAACACTGCCGTGAAAAATTACAACTCGTAAAAAAGTGCTAAAAAAAAACAGACCTGCTTTTTTTTTCCGTGATTGGATAGGCATGCACGGATCCATGAGATCCGTGCATGTATATCAGTGGGAAGTGGTGGGAAAATGATTATTTTCTCAATAAAAATTGCGTGGGGTCCCCCCTCCTAAGCATAACCAGCCTCGGGCTCTTTGAGCCGATCCTGGTTGCAGAAATATGGGAAAAAAAATGACAGGGGTTCCCCCATATTTAAGCAACCAGCATCGGGCTCTGCGCCTGGTCCTGGTTCCAAAAATACAGGGGACAAAAAGAGTAGGGGTCCCCCGTATTTTTAAAACCAGCACCGGGCTCCACTAGCTGGACAGATAATGCCACAGCCGGGGGTCACTTTTATATAGTGCCCTGCAGCCGTGGCATCAAAAATCCAACTAGTCACCCCTGGCCGGGGTACCCTGGGGGAGTGGGGACCCCTTCAATCAAGGGGTCCCCCCCCCAGCCACCCAAGGGCCAGGGGTGAAGCCCGAGGCTGTCCCCCCCCATCCAATGGGCTGCGAATGGGGGGGCTGATAGCCTTTTGTGATAATGAAAAGATATTGTTTTTAGTAGCAGTACTACAAGGCCCAGCAAGCCTCCCCCGCATGCTGGTACTTGGAGAACCACAAGTACCAGCATGCGGCGGAAAAACGGGCCCGCTGGTACCTGTAGTACTATTACTAAAAAAAATACCCAAAAAAACACAAGACACACACACCGTGAAAGTAAAGATTTATTACATACATGCACACAAACATACATACATACTTACCTTATGTTCACACGAGGGTCTGTCCTCTTCTCCAGTAGAATCCAAGGGGTACCTGTTGAATAAATTCTACTCACCAGATCCCGGGTCCCAGGGTCCTCGGGGCAACCATTTGTAATCCAGGTACTTGCATAAAATAAGAAAACGGAAAGCCGAGCCACGAACTGAAAGGGGCCCCATGTTTTCACATGGGACTCCTTTCCCCGAATGCCAGAAACCCACTCTGACTTCTGTCTAAGTGGGTTTCTTCAGCCAATCAGGGAGCGCTACGTTGTAGCACCCTCCTGATCGGCTGTGTGCTCCTGTACTGTCTGACAGGCGGCACACGGCAGTGTTACAATGTAGCGCCTATGCGCTCCATTGTAACCAATGGTGGGAACTTTCTGCCCTGCGGTTGACCTAAAGTGACGTCACCGCTGAGCAGAAAGTTCCCACCATTGGTTACAATGGAGCGCATAGGCGCTACATTGTAACACTGCCGTGTGCCGCCTGTCAGACAGTACAGGAGCACACAGCCGATCAGGAGGGTGCTACAACGTAGCGCTCAGGGCCGAAACTAGGGGGGGGCTAGGGGGGCAGGCGACCTGGGCGCCAGATTGGAGGGGGCGCCGAGCCCCCGTAACACCCGCCGCGGCACTTACTTTTAAACCCCCTTCTCCCGAGTGCCCAGCTCGGGGGGCGGGGTTTCGCGGAATGACGCGATTGCGTCGTTACGTCACGGCGCAAACGCGTCATTCCACGAAACCCCGCCGGAGGAGGGAGAAGGGGGAGCCCGGAGCCGTGCAGACGAGGAGGGAGAGGCGGCTGAAGAGCGGCGAGAACCGCTTCAAATGTAAGTCAGCCCCTCTCCCTTCCTCTCTCTCTCTCTCTCCCTCCACCACCTGCCGCAATGTGTAAAATGGGGACCTGTGCCTGCCGCAATGTGTAAAATGGGGACACTTGCCAGCGTACTGTGTAAAATGGGGACCTGTGCCTGCCGCTATGTGTAAAATGGGGACACTTGCCAGCGTACTGTGTAAAATGGGGACCTGTGGCTGCCGCAATGTGTAAAATGGGGACACTTGCCAGCGTACTGTGTAAAATGGGGACCTGTGCCTGCCGCTATGTGTAAAATGGGGACACTTGCCAGCGTACTGTGTAAAATGGGGACCTATGCCTGCCGCAATGTGTAAAATGGGGACCTGTGCCTGCCGCAATGTGTAAAATGGGGACCTGTGCCTGCCGCAATGTGTAAAATGGGGACACTTGCCAGCGTACTGTGTAAAATGGGGACCTGTGCCTGCCGCTGTGTGTAAAATGGGGACACTTGCCAGCGTACTGTGTAAAATGGGGACCTGTGCCTGCCGCTATGTGTAAAATGGGGACACTTGCCAGCGTACTGTGTAAAATGGGGACCTGTGCCTGCCGCAATGTGTAAAATGGGGACACTTTTTCCTGCCGCAATGTGTAAAATGGGGACACTTTTTCCTGCCGCAATGTGTAAAATGGGGACACCTGTCAGCCGCAATGTGTAAAATGGGGAACGGGGACACTTGCCTGTCGTACTGTGTAAAATGGGGACACTTTTTCCTGGATATGAAATTCATGTTAGAAAAGGCAGTTTTTCAGGTAAAAAAGTTCTGAAAGAGATATATATATATATATATATATATATATATATATATAATATTTTTATTCATTTATTTATTTATTTATTTTTATTTATTTATTGTAAAATATTATTTTTTTTTTTTTGCGGGGGGGTGGGGGTGGGGGGTGGGGGTGTCAAATGACTACCTTGCCCCGGGTGACAAAAATCCTAGTTTCGGCCCTGGTAGCGCTCCCTGATTGGCTGAAGAAACCCTCTTAGACAGAAGTCAGAGTGGGTTTCTGGCATTCGGGGAAAGGAGTCCCATGTGAAAACATGGGGCCCCTTTCAGTTCGTGGCTCGGCTTTCCGTTTTCTTATTTTATGCAAGTACCTGGATTACAAATGGTTGCCCCGAGGACCCTGGGACCCGGGATCTGGTGAGTAGAATTTATTCAACAGGTACCCCTTGGATTCTACTGGAGAAGAGGACAGACCCTCGTGTGAACATAAGGTAAGTATGTATGTATGTTTGTGTGCATGTATGTAATAAATCTTTACTTTCACGGTGTGTGTGTCTTGTGTTTTTTTGGGTATTTTTTTAGTAATAGTACTACAGGTACCAGCGGGCCCGTTTTTCCGCCGCATGCTGGTACTTGTGGTTCTCCAAGTACCAGCATGCGGGGGAGGCTTGCTGGGCCTTGTAGTACTGCTACTAAAAACAATATCTTTTCATTATCACAAAAGGCTATCAGCCCCCCCATCCGCAGCCCATTGGATGGGGTGGGGACAGCCTCGGGCTTCACCCCTGGCCCTTGGGTGGCTGGGGGGGGGACCCCTTGATTGAAGGGGTCCCCACTCCCCCAGGGTACCCCGGCCAGGGGTGACTAGTTGGATTTTTTATGCCACGGCCGCAGGGCACTATATAAAAGTGACCCCCAGCTGTGGCATTATCTGTCCAGCTAGTGGAGCCCGGTGCTGGTTTTAAAAATACGGGGGACCCCTACTCTTTTTGTCCCCCGTATTTTTGGAACCAGGACCAGGCGCAGAGCCCGATGCTGGTTGCTTAAATATGGGGGAACCCCTGTCATTTTCCCCCCCATATTTCTGCAACCAGGATCGGCTCAAAGAGCCGAGGCTGGTTATGCTTAGGAGAGGGGACCCCACGCAATTTTTTGGGGGGATTTTACAGTGTTTAATTAAAAAAAAAAAAAAAAAATGAACCCCAGCACGGATCACACAGATCCGGCCGAGATTCATTGTAAAAAAGTCGGCAGTGTTTTGCTAATCACTGCCATAAAAAAAAAAAAAAAAACACGAATGACATCGACATCGGAACAAAAGAAAAACCCGAATACGACACCTTAGTAAATCCGTCGTAACAAATTCAAAAAGTTGCAGTTTTACACTTTCGATGTCATTCGTGATTGAACTTTGACCTGAAACGGGAAAACATGAATCTTAGTAAATTTACCCCATTGTCTCAGCCACTCACTTGATTTTATTTTCATCCATCTGTGTATATATAGTTATATATTGTGCATATACTACATATATACTCTGTGTGTGCATGTGTGTATATTTGCCTATTAATATATATAAGGTTGCAGGAAGAGGCAGTGAGTGACAAGGGAGAGGCAGTGGGTGACTCGGGGCTGGGGAGAGATGAGAGGGGCGGCCCCCCTTTGTACCTCCTCCCAACCTCCGGAAACGTGTTCTTGGGGTCCTCTAGTCATGGAGCGGCGCGGCGGCGTAATGAATGTTTGACTCACTATAAAGCTGTTGGCTGCAGGCCCCTTATTAGCGGCTGGCCCTGGTGCAATGCACTGGCTACACTGCTGCTTGTTCCTTATCTGGCTGAGCCACTGAAGAAGAAGAGACCGGAGACAGCTAAATGCTGTACTCTGGTTTTATGCAAGTAGCAGTGGGGAGTCTGGTGTAAAGTGTGTGGGGCCCTTGGGCGACTGCCCGTGCCATCCTGCCTATAATCCAGCCCTAGGTATGTATATCTCTGAAATAGGGATGGCCATCGAACATCGATTATTCAAAATCATTGTTGGTTCATGACTGATGGTAACTACTTTTACCATCGATGGGGGAGAACCAGTTAGTTTCCCACCATGGATGGTAAAGAGCTTTTTTCTCTAGGGTGTCAGAGACTCTGATTGGCCCTCATCCACCTCAATACTAAAGTAATGGGGACTATCGATGGGCAAAACCAATGATGGTTCCATTACAGATGGTTGCCCACCATCGAGGTTATCCACTGATGGTACCATCGATGGGTAACCCACAGATGGCCATCCCTACTCTGAACTGCATATCGATAGGGTGAGACCTCCCATTGCTTAAGAGCCCCTCACTTGGTCGGGACAGTGTATGTTTATCAGTACTATGTCAACCAGGAACTGATTAACTTGCAGTCAGCAAAGATATGTTTGCTTTATTCTAAAGGATATATAAGAAAGAAATCTGTGTGCATCGGATTGTGTCTAAACGTAGAGATACCTCTCATTGGTTGAACTTGCATCACATAATCGGGAGAGGAATTACATACTATACGTTTGTCAGTTACTAAACCATAAAGTTATTTATTGATCACATATTTGGGAAAAAAATATATAACAGTAATAATAAATTTACATTTGTTTATTTTTTCAAAATAAAGCAAAAAATATCAAATATAATGCCAATAAATGAGAGTAGGTTACTGTTAAATCATCAGTATGAACTAATGTATAATATAATAGTACCCACAGAAGGAAATAAAATATAAAGAATACAAAATACTTCTGGTGTAAAGTATATTTTAATCAGACTAAGACAATAATAGTGACTCATTTATTACTGTTGATGGGGAACATGTCTCATTGGCCAAAACATCAGGTATATGATGGAAAAAAAAATCATTACTCAGTTATGTCTAGAGGGAGATACTCCCATTGGTTGAGACCCCTCCACTAGAATAATGGGTGGGTAAAGAGGAATGTTTATTGGTTGACATGACGACTGGAAAAAAGTTTTATTGGTATTGTATCAGTCGTCTATCCGTACTCCCTACAAAGGCACCTAACTCATGTGTTCTGCCACCCTTCTGCTTATTTGATTGTTATGACTGATGGTGCAGCAATGTTTACTATCTTTTACTGTAAGTCA
This sequence comes from Pseudophryne corroboree, assembly GCF_028390025.1. NCBI lineage: Eukaryota > Metazoa > Chordata > Amphibia > Anura > Myobatrachidae > Pseudophryne > Pseudophryne corroboree. Next base: position 277,696,421 of record NC_086445.1, read on the forward strand.
GTGTTTTCTTTTTTTACTCATATGTATATGTATTTTATTAGGTGCTGCAGAACCCCTGTGGCACCATATAAATAACGGAAAATAATAATAATAATAATAATAATAATAATACTTTGTTCTGGAGGTACTGCCCAGGAGTTATATCCTGCATCTACCCAGCTGTACCGACAAAAAGAATATAGAATCTGTTGGATGTATGCTCCCATACAGAGCCAACTTCTTTCTAGTTCTTCCTTTGCACTATTCTTACCACTCCTTGTTTTTTTTTTGTCTACTTTCTTCTTTCAGCAACTCTAACACTGACTGCTCACTCATGTGATGGGTAAGGGATCATAAAGAGCTGCTGTACCTTCCCCTGTGACTCAGCACTGTCTTCTGATCCTAGCAAGTTGCTCTATCCTGTCCTCTATGCTTGTCACTCTGTGTTTATGGTTTTACTGCAATGTTTGTATTAATGATTTGTGCTCACTGTTGTGCATTGTACATATGCTGTGTTTTACTGTATTATGTACTTCCTTGGGTGCCTAACAAATAATAAGTAAGAAGATTACCACGAGAGGGCTTTTTGAGTATTTCATACTTATGCCGGCCATACAATAGGTATAACATATACGAATACACAATATTGAAGTGTCATTCGACCCATCACATGCACATCGTGCAATGCAAGCCCCAGCGGGTCACACGACACATCAAATGATCATATGTGCTGCACATATGATCAGTCGATCCGGGTAGGGGTCCATTGTGGATCATTCGATCTATCACACGCCAGGGGGATGGCAGGTGGTGGGGGGATGGGGGGGGGGGGTTCGTGAGATGACTCGCATGTAATGTATGACCAGCATAACTGTTATGTGTTTCCCCATTCATGTTGTAATGGGTTATTGCTATATAATTGAGTAATAATTCTCAAAACTACTATAACCTTCTGTGACTTGGTAAACATTTGCTCTTGAGCATATCCTCTACTGGTTGTAGCAGGCAGGTAGCTAGTAGAGGGCACTGTAATTTAATCCCTGGTTATTCCCCCCTCCCCTTCTCTCTCTCTCTCTCTCTCTCTCATAGCTACACTACTCTCTATGCTATTTGCAGACCTCTTTTTTCCTTTATTGCAAACCCTAAGTCGTTTCTATTTGGACAGAAACCAACTGTATGTATAGTCCATTCAACTACTGCACACCCTAAAATTTTATTCCTTTATGGGCTCAAATGCTACCTAGCCCAGGGCCGTCTTTTTATATGGGCTCAATGGACACTTGTTCAAGGGCCCCAGGAGTATAAGGGCCTTAGGCTGATAGCTGAGGGTCCCCTATTTTCAGGGGTACCAAATTTTTGAAAATCGGCATGGGGAACCAGAGATATCCGCCTTCAAAGCAGTGGCCTCCATCCAAGCCTGTTATTTGTTTTTCCCAGCTAGATATCTCAGGTTCTGTCTGACTTAGAGTTTTTCTGAGGATATACTCCTTAAGCTGGGACTCTCCCCTTTCAGTGAATACTGGCAGCTTGTTTCTACTATGCCCAGAACCCGAGATATCAGCCTTCCAGCTGCTGGTCCCTGCTCCAGCTCCACATGCCTGGTATGCAGTTTTATATTTTCGTTGGTGGATTGCTCTGGATCCTGAACACTGATCCCCAAGTCCCCAGTACCTCCTGAAAGGTGGGACTTTTTAGTTTTTTTTTTTATCACATTAAAAGCTAAGAAATCTATTTCCAGGAACTCAAGACATCTGCAGTGAAGCAAGCTGCCCTCCCTCCGGAAAATGATGAATATTAAGCCCACTCCACTATCCACCCCTCAGCTGCATATTAAACACCCCCTACCACTCTGGAAGTCATGTACCAGGGCCCATTCATTCAGCCCAATGCCCCTTCTACAGTTTAGTGCTCTCCCTCCCACCCCATCTAGCACCATCTGTGCAGTAAAGGAGTGATTAGCAGAAATTACTAGTCCAGGTCCTACATGCCAAGTGGAAGCTAGAACACCCCCTCATCAAAGCTGCAGCTGATAGTTCCTCCCACCCCTACTCCTGGAGAATGCCCCAGTGCATTGCTTTGCCTAGGGGCCTACACTGCTGTTAAGACAGCCCTGACCTTGCCCATTGCTCAAAACATGTACTTAGACCTTTCTGTATCACTCTGCCGTTTGATTTCTTTTTGCATTATAACCAATGTATGCTTGTTTGCACCTCCCCCGACCCCCCCATCCCGCACTGTAGTGGAAATATTAGTTTATTATAAATAAAAGAATCATGATAATAATAACCACTAAATGTACAGTATATCTTGTAAAAAAGACATAATCAGCTCCATAACAAATCCCCAGCAAAAGGGTACAAACATTGGTACCTTCTGCTCCTGCTGGGTACTACAGTGCATCCAGCCCAGATGCTATAAAAGTTGAAATAAATGGAAGTATTTCCATTAAGTCAGTCATACAGTATTGGGTTTTAAGTGGCTACTTTGACAGGAGGATAGTGCCTTCTCGGTTCATTTTATATTGTGATGTATTTCATTAAAATCATGAACAGAACACTATATAACCCTTGTATGACCTCTCAGAGTCTCTGCAGGATCATGTGACTCTTCCATTTTCCAATTTAACATCCTGTGACTATCTATTTCCTTATTTCTCACTGGAATCTAGGTTACAGGATTATATTTGGAGGTGTGCTCCACAGTTATTAACTTCCAAAATCCTCTTGCCATAAATGCCAACATTTGATTAAAGGACATTCAACTGCTGGACTGGTGTATTTATAGTCATGCTCAAAGCTCTATATACAGAATGTTGACCCTGGTCGACATGTCATCAGGCAGTTTGTCAACTATCGTCCCTAGTGGCCCAGAGGTCACTTACCTGGTCCCAGCAGCTGCTACAGCTCCTGCGTGGCTTCCAGTTCCCCAGCAGTCATGTGACCATCACTTCTGCCATAGACTTCTGAATGAGCAGTGGTTTCAGCAAGTATGATGAGACTCTTTCTCAATCCATAACCTTCCCCCTACTGCCTAACCCTAACCTCTCCTCCCCAACAGCCTAACCCTTACCTGCACCCACAACCTAGCCCTAACCCACCCAGCAGTCCCTTACTCTAATTGTCTGCATTCTGAGAATGTCGACATTTCCCATTGTGAACATGTAGGCATTCTGAGGGTGTCAACATGGTGCCTGTCAACACGTTGAACCATGTCAACATTGTGATGTTGACATTATGAATGTCAGCATGGATCCCGATACAACCAACATCTCAGTATGGCCATTGACTATGATAATAAAAACACAATTCTTAACATATTTCATATTAAAAAAAATAAGCGCAATTCTATCAAGCAAAGAGAACAGGAGGCGTCATACAATAAAGCAAGACAAATATGAGAATTGTGCTTATTCAATATCTATGACATATAATCTAACCATTCTGCAGCCTAACTGTGGACAGGTCTTGGTGAAGTACATCAGTAGGCAAGCTTCAAGTCAGAGGGGTTGTTGGACCATCATAAGTCAGCACTATCGGCCATCCATAATAGGACGGTGTGTGTGTGTGTGTGTGTGTGTGTGTGTGTGTGTGTGTGTGTGCGTGCGTGCGTGCGCGCGTGGCTGGGGGAGTGTGTGTGGTGGTAGTGGTCAGTGTCAGGGGACAGTGTTCTGTATAACTTGCCCAGTATGGCAAAATATCTATTAATGGCTCTGGCAACAATGTTTATAAACAAATTTATGGTGCCCTTTTTAAAATGCTACCTTATGAGGTCTATGTACTAGAAACAGTGAGGAAACTAAAGTATGCTTCAAACTAAACCCCTTAACGGCTGAGGGCCGTCCCGTTAACATGTCCAGTGACACACAAATAACTTAACATTTCTAAATTAAAGACTTGGAGACATGAATTTGGCAGAAAACTTGACGGCTATTTATTTATTAGTAATAACCTAAATATATCTAATAAAGTAGAGTAAAGAAAATGAAAAGTATGGTGGCAAGAAAGAACGGTAGTAAACAGTCTCACCCAGATCACACCACTGCTCTGTACAATCCCATTAAAAGCAACAACACTAAAACACCAAACAAGGTATCCACTTAACCTTCACTTGACTACCCACCCGTCCGGGTGGTAAGGCTGCCCCCATTAGGATGGTCCAGCAGATGTTATAACAGTCATCGAAGGTGAGCGCACCTAAACCAATTAGCAAACTTAACCAAAAACAGGTAATAATCCGTTCTTTCCCGCCATACACAGCCGACATCTACAAAAAACAATCAACCGCAAGAAAACCAAAGGGAGGGAGGGAAGGAGGGAGAACTTCCAGAAAAGAGGCTGACCCAGCTCCAAAGCTCCCTGATCTAAATCAGGGACAACCCCCACCCTCAGCACCCATAGGCTGATTGTCACTCTGCTGTTTCCCTGGCCCGCCCCCAGCCTGAGGGGTTTAACCCCCTCCAGTCCTATGCTGTCCTTTCGTTCAACTTTTTGTATCATGAAAGAGAACATAGTGCTCCTTGCTTAAATGGAATATAATATTATTATTTAGATGTACTCCAGCTTTTAAAAAAAAAAAAAAAAAAATGAGAAGAATAAGAATAATACATTTACCTTTTTTATATAAGCATTTAAAAAAATATTATATTTTGTCATTGTATACATTTATTGACTTTTATACTTTAGCAAGCATGCTACATGCTGTTTTGCAGTAGGCTTTGAGGTAATAATAAGGTTGGTAGATATCCATATAGACACTTGGTTAGTTTGAACAAGTGTAAGAGAACTTGGTCGATAACTGTAAAAGACTTGAGAACATTAATGAGAATTCTTACCAGTCTCTATCAGAAAGTAATAGAGTCTAGATGAGAAGATGAAGCCAAATTAATAGCATTGTCAAGGAAGTATTGATTTCCATGTCTTCACTATTAGGTTGAGTTAATGATAACTGGATAGTTTCATTTTCTTATTTTCTTGTGATCAATTTAAAATGTGTTATACTGACATCTATTATAGAACAGGCAGTGAAAATAAAATACATCTAATACCCTGCATATACGTGAATTTTCTGGAAGAGTTGTACCTTGCAATAATGTAGCCAAGGGTTAGGACAGATAGCACACAAGGTAATTTCAATAATTTCACCAAGGCTCAGGACATGTAGCACATAGTAAATAAATATATTTTGTTAGTGTATTCCTACTGTATGGATGATTTTTGTTTTTATTTTTTTATTTTATGATCTAAAATGGGGGAGTGCTAGATCTCTAGATGTTTTAATTAGTCACAGACAGGGCCGGATTAAGCCTTGGGGGTGCCCGGGGCACATTAGACAGGGGGGCCCCGGTGAAAGGGGGGGGGGGGGGAGCTGTATATAAGATTGTGCATACCTCCCAATATGACCCATTCCAGGAAGCACAAAATGCTCTTTACATGGACTTCCCTCTTAATATATGATTGTAGTCACCTGTGTTGAATTATTTAATTGATAAGAAAGGTGTTTCAACAGAGGTGATTGCAATCATAAATTAAGAAGGCAGTCCAGGTAGAGAACAATTTCTCCCTCCTAGAATGTATCATGTTTGGAGGTATGGATTGTGTATATTAAATTTGACCCATGTTGTATATTAGATTTAAACTAATAGTTTAATAATTCCTGGGTACGGTTTATAGCTTCACCTAATTGAAAGACAACTATTTTATAAAATGTTCTTCTAGTGGAACAAAGACAACTTAAACAACCATGAAATACACACAGAAAAATAAAATCTATAATTTATCTTGTCACATGTAAGAATAGCGTCAGACGCTGTACTACTTACACACTGGGACAGGACTCAAGAGGACTATGTGTGTGTGTGTGTGTGTGTGTGTGTGTGTCTCTCTCTAGACCCTTAATAGATAACAAGTTACACAGGACTCAGACACCCAGGTGTGGAGGGAGCTGTAAATGACACAGGGATCCCACTCTGTGTCACTTGCAGCTCTCTTCACCCTCCTATCTCTCCTCTGGTTGGGAAGCTCCATCGATAGTTTATGAAATCTGATACTCCTGTGTCTCTGTCTGCACTGTCCTTCTTACATTCTGGCTGTCTGTTTCTGCTGCTGCATAAGAGAGAAAGCTAGTGATGTCAGTGAGCTCTGGCCGGAGGGCCCCCTGACAGACGGGGGCCCGTGGTACAGTATACCCTGCATACCCCCCTTAATCTGGCTATGGTCACAGAATTGTAACCATTTACTACCAGTAAACATGGAGTGTGCTGAGGGTGTACATCTATGAATAAGCTTATGTTTTACCTAACTTAGGTAATAGGAATTGGTGGCAGCACAAGAGTGAAAGTGGTGTGAAAATACTGTTTTGGGATATGTTAGCTATTGTGTACCTGAGTGATACATGCCTAAGAGATTGAGCACTGAGAAATTAATGCATCTTTCTGCTGCGGGGTACACTGGGCTCCACAGGGAATGACATTGGGGGGCTGCTCCAGCAGCCCTGAGAAGAAGCTTTTAATGAAAAATTAAGACTTTATGGGCTGCAGCAGAGACACTGTGAGTGTTATATGTCAGTCAGACATCTCCTGCTGCAGCTCCATCACCTCCCCCAGCGGCGCTGTATACTTCCGCGCCCTGGATGCCGGGTACTTACAGCGGAGGCTCCGGTTTCTTCCAGTTAGTCACACACACACTACCGCTGTTCTCCTGGATCACATGGCCGCACTCAGGGAGGAGGTAAGTGGGTACCCTCGGCGGGACCCGCTGTAAATCGCGATCCCGCGCAGCCGGTGGGAGGCGGGCCGCGTGCGCTGGCGTGGACACTGTGGCAGTACAGGGACCCCACTAGACCACCAGGGCAAGGGCACAGGTCGGTTTCCTCTCATAAACCATTTTTATAAGCCCACAGTACCCGGTGGTGAAGTCCATCAGGGGGATAAAGCTTTGACCTGTAGCCCCTCCCCCATCCCCAGGGCACCATTTAGAGTAAATGTTCCCACCCTGGAGCTGCATCTCTCTTCCTCACTCCCTGTCAGTGTCTGGGCGCCATTTCTCTCAGCTACACTGTTTCTGGGACTGCTTGGGCAAATCCTCCTGTGTAAAGCCGCCTGCATGTCAGCGCTGTGCATTTTACAGGACACTTAAGTATTCTACATGTCTGTCGACAGTGTTAATTAAGAAAGAGTGCATTTAGTCAGGGTGATATAGTACAAGTACCCTGTGATATACATCCAGTCTTTACTGTGCATTGTTATATCTATTGAGTGTATAGCTATACTTAGTACTACTTTGTATTGCTAGTCCAGTGCAGTTTTATTGCATGTCATAATTTCTGCATTGTGTAATGTGACTATGTGTGTGTGTGTGCATATAGCCGCTGTGTGACCTCCATTTCGTGTATTTCAGTCAGATTACTATCCCTATATTCTATAACCTGAGGGGACTAAGTGCGACAGGTTTATCATTTAATATAGGTGTTTCACAAGATATACTCAGTGTGTATTTTTCTGTGTGATTTTTAGTCACTATATACCTCTTGAATTCCCTGTTTGTGCTGTTACACTGCACAGGGGGTTCTTGTCAGGTATTGTGCTGCTGATATTGTACTGGGTTGCCCTGCATTGAACTTTTGGATATGTCAGCTACAAGAGCTGGGGCTGATCCCACATTGTGTGGTGGTGATGCTGTAGACGCATTTGAGGAAAATATAGCAGCTGAGGGTTCTGGTTCTGGGGGCTCCTTACCCCCCAGTGGGATCGTAGCAATGGGGGTTCAAAATGACCCACCTTGGGCTACTTTCTCCACGCTTTGAATATGCTGGTAACTAGATTAATGCCCCCTGTGGGACCTCCTGTGCCGGTACAACCGCTTATGGTCCCCACGGTTATCCCGCCATGGGCAGATCAACTGTCTGCGCAGTTACAGCAATTGAACCAATCACTGACTACTCAGAAGTCTTACCCTCGCCCGCCTAAGACCAAGGGGTCCTCTAAGCGGGCCATACTTCCTCTAAGGAGGATGGCGTTTATACTGACCCCACAGATTCTGATCCTGATGCTTCTGATGGGGAATCTGCTTCACAGGTGGATGTTCCTGACTTGTTGGAGGCTATCAGGCTCATTCTTCAAATTACTGATGACCTGGAGCCTGATGCTGCCCCTAAGAAACCGGACAGATTTAAACGTCAGAAAGTGGTTAAACAAGTGTTACCTCATTCTGACCATTTAGTTGACATACGCCAGGAGTCCTGGAAAAATCCAGGAAAGAAATTCACGCCTCACAAGAAGATGCTGACTTGCTATCCCCTCACTGCGGAGCTAAGTAAAAATTGGGAAACACCACCGCCAGTGGATTCGTAGGTGGCGCGGCTGGTGGTATCCTCAACTCTGCCAGTAACTATCATCACATCTCTGAAAGAACTGACGGATAAGCGTGTGGAGGGTTGTTTAAAGGCAATTTACACACTAGCAGGCCCACCAATGCAGCAACATGGGCTGCAGAGGCTATTGAAGCATGGGCTCAGGAGTTGGAAGCTGAGATGTCTTCCAACACTTCTGATCATGCTAGACAATGCTTATCGTATATTGTCACAGCTTCTCATTACATTAAAGAGGCGGCTTCTGATGCCGGTATTCTGGCGGCCAAGGCTTCTACTACGTCCATACTGGCTCGCCGGATTCTATGGATGCGGTCCTGGTCTGTGGATCTGGACTCTAAGAAAACCCAAGAGGTATTCCCTTTTAAGGGAGACATCCTTTTCGGAGAAGACCTCAACAAGATAGTGGCTGACTTAGCTTCTGCTAAATAGCTTGTCTACCTCAGTGGCAAACGCAGGATTTCTAGAGGGGGGTTTCCAAATGCAATTCACAATCTCCCACTCTGCGGAACATTAGCGCCAGTGCAGCAGACTGGGGGAGCGGTAGAAGAACCTAGTAACAACCCTGGACATTAATGTACACATTGGTCTTTTTATACACTGGATACTGTATGGAATACGGAATTAATATTTAACACTATAGATGGTCTATAGTATAGGCTGTATCAAACATATTTAAATAATATAAATACCATAATAAATAAATACACAAATATAATAGAACCAGTACTGCATTTTCTAAGCACACATTCTCCCACCTCATGGTAAGGCTCCTGGTAGCTGCTCTCTGGTCCAGTGCAATGACTGAGGACTCCGATCCACACACACAGCTAACTTGGCAGAAGAAGCTGCTACCACTTGGCGTGTGCAGCAGCTCTGCTCTGTTCCTTGCACTGCATGTTGTGGCAGAGGCTCTCATATTGCCATTGTTGTCATAATTTGAGCAACTTGCCAAGTGGAGGGGGGTTTCTGGGCAACCGGAAACCCCCCCTGCGTTTGCCTATGTACCTAGTACTGCTCCTTCTGTACCGAAGGCTAAGAGTACTTCCTTTCGCTCCTTTCGTCCTTCAGGGAAAGCAAAGGGTCAGGCGTACCCGAAACAGGCTCGCACTTCCAAACCCAATAAGCCCAAACCCAAACGGGCCTGGGCTGCCTGTCAGCCTGCTTCTAAGACTGACAAGCCTGCCACATGATGGGGCGGGCCTCCCTCTGGGGGATCCCAGGGTGGGGGGCCGACTTCTCGGGTATACACAGGAATGGTTCAAGACCACTTCCAATGCCTGGGTACGGGAAGTCGTCACTCGAGGTTACGCCGTATCCTTCAAAAATCGTCCCCCTCATCGATTTTGCCTGACAGACATCCCTACGGATCAGGTGAAGGTAAAAAGTCTTAAGTCGGTGGTACAGTCCCTCCTGGACACAGGAGTGGTAGTATTTATTATTATTTATTTATTAACAGTTTCTTATATAGCGCAGCAAATTCCGTTGCGCTGTACAATTTGAAATAACAATAACAAAATGGGTGATAACAAACAGTCATAGAGGTAGGAAGGCCATGCTCGCAAGCTTACAATCTATAGGGAAATAGGCATGTGTACATAAGGAAAGGTGCTATCTATTGCATAGAATGAGAAGACATGTGAGGATGTACAGAGTGGATGCAATTTGATAGGAAGGTTTATGAAAGTTATGTGGGCGGTTCTGGAATTTGGTATGCTTGCCTGAAGAGGGGAGTTTTCAGGGAACGCTTGAAGGTTTGGAGACTAGAGGAGAGTGTTATGGTGCGTGGTAGGGCATTCCACAGAGTGGGTGCAGCCCGATGAAAGTCCTGCAATCGTGAGTGGGAGCGAGTAATGAGTGTGGATGAGAGACGCAGGTCTTGTGAAGAGCGAAGAGGTCGGGTTGGGAGATATTTTGAGATAAGCAAAGTGATGTACTTTGGTGTAGTTTGGTTAATGGCCTTGTGTGTGAGTAAAAGCATTTTATATTGAATGCGGTAGAGTACAGGTAACCAATGGAGGGACTGACAGGTGCCTCTGGCTCAGAGAGGCAAGGGGTACTATTCACCGCTGTTCCTAGTCCCGAAACCAAATGGGTCCTCTTGGCCCTTTCTCAACCTCAAGTCCTTGAACAAATTTGTGAGGGTCTCCAAGTTTCATATGGAAACTCTTCGCTCTATTGTTCTGGCATTGGAACCTGGGGATTATATGGTCTCCCTGGACGTACAGGATGCTTACCTGCATATTCCCATTGCAATGTCACATCAGCAATACTTGAAGTTTGCGGTTGGCAACCTCCATTACCAATTACGGGCGTTACCTTTTGATTTGACCATGGCTCCGCGAGTCTTCACCAAATTCATGGCGGTAATGAAAGCGGTACTTCGCCGTCAAGGGGTCAGGATCCTACCGTACCTGGACGACTTGTTGATCCTGGCAAATTCCCCAGAAGTTCTCCTACACCATCTGAATCTGACCATCCAGTTTCTGCAAGCCCACGGGTGGCTCATCAACTGGAAGAAATCTTCCCTGGTCCCTGGTCAGAGCATGGTGCACCTGGGGGCATTGTTGGACCAGCAGTTGTTCTTATGTCAGGAGAAAGTCCTAAAGCTTCAGGACAGGATTTGATGCTTCCTGTCTCGTCTGCAAGTGTCAATACATTCGGCGATGCAAGTGCTAGGTCTCATGGTGTCGGCTTTCGACATGGTGGAGTACGCTTAATTCCATTCCTGCCCTCTGCAGAAGCTGATTCTTGCCAAATGGGATGGCCTGCCTCACTGGATCAGGTCTCAAATTATCTCATTGTCTCCGGAGGTCCATCTGTCACTGAGCTGGTGGCTTCAGGACCAACGATTGAGCAGGGGTCGTCCCTTCTGGATCTCCAACTGGGTCCTTCTGATGACAGATGCCAGTCTGAGAGGTTGGGGCATGGTGTTGGAGCAACACTCCCTTCAGGGTCGGTGGACCAAGGAGGAGTCTCTCCTCCCGATAAACATTCTGGAATTGCGGACAGTGTTCAACTCATTGTATTTGGCCCAGCATTTAATACAGAACAGACCTGTTCAAGTACAGTTGGACAACGCCACTATGGTGTCTTACATCAATCATCAAGGGAGCACTCGAAGCCACATGGCAATGAGGGAAGTATCATGGATTCTTCAGTGGGCGGAACGCCATCTGCCATCCATATCGGCAGTATTCATTCCGAGGGTCCTAAACTGGGAAGTGGACTTTCTCAGTCATCAGGACGTACACGCCGGAGAGTGGAGCCTCCATCCAAAGGTATTTCAACTCCTCGTGGACAGGTGGGGCCTTCCAGATGTGGACCTGATGGCATCTCAACACAATCACAAGGTACCAGTCTTTGGAGCAAGGACAAGGGATCCTCAAGCAGCATTCGTGGACGCACTGGCAATTCCATGGAACTTTCAGCTGCCATACGTGCAGAGGTGTCACTTACTTTTAAAACACCCGGTGCGGTCGCGGGTGAAAAGGGGGCATGGCTTCGCGGGAAGTGGGCGTGGCTTCGCGTCTCGACCCCGTTTTCGGCACATTGTGGGTCCGGGGGATGCGGGCTTCACCGGGAGACTGCTGAATCTGCAGTGCTGGCTTCTGCACTGTGACAGGAGCCGGGTTGCAGCATCCAGCTTCTGCCACTGAGCAGGAGCCAGCACTTTGGTGTCACCCCTCAGAGGGGGACACCCGGGTGCGGGCCGCACCCCCCGCACCCACGTTGTGACGCCACTGCATACGTGTTCCCTCCAGTGTCACTCCTGTCCAGAGTAATAAGGAAGTTCAAGCAAGAAGGAGGAATTCTACTTCTGATCGCTCCCGCTTGACCCAGACGGCATTGGTTCTCAGACCTTCAGGGTCTCTCGATAGAGCGTCCTCTTCTACTTCCATAGCGCCCAGATCTTCTCGTTCAGGGCCCCTGTGTATATCAGGATTTAGCTCGGTTGGTTTTGACGGCATGGCTCTTGAAGCTTCCGTCTTGAGGGCCATAGGATTTTCTGAGGCGGTCATTCAAACCATGTTGAAGGCCCGGAAACCGGCTTCTCGGATTAACCATAGGGTCTGGAATTCTTACTTTGCTTTGTGCGCATCTAACAATCATGACGCTTACAAGTTTAGTATGGCCAATCTTTTGGCCTTTCTACAACAGGGTCTGGACTTGGGCCTCCATCAAGGTTCATATTTCTGCCTTGTCGGTTTGGTTCCAGATAAAAATTACGACTTTACCTGATTGTGCTGCGGATTCAACCTCCCTACATCCCGCCTGTGGCCCCTTGGGACTTGTCGTGGTTTTGGAGGCGTTGCAAGGGTCTCCGTTCGAGCCTCTTGAATCTGCGGACCTTAAGTTGCTTTCTCTTAAGGTATTGTTTCTGCTGGCTATTCCCTCTGCTAGACGGGTGTCGGATTTGGGTGCCTTGTCTTTTAGGTCACCATATCTGATTTTTCACCGTGATCGGGCGGTTCTTAGAACACGTCCCGGGTATTTACCTAAGGTGGTGTCTTCTTTCCACCTTAATCAGGAGATTGTGGTTCAGGCCATTGCCTCTCTTGATTTGTCTTCCAAAGAGTAGTCTTTGGATGTGGTACGGGCTCTCCGTATTTACGTGAAGAGAACTGCATCCTTCAGGAAGTCTGATTCTCTTTTTGTTCTGTTTGGTTTTCACAAACGTGGCTGGCCTGCTCACAAGCAGACCTTGGCCAGATGGATTAGAATGGTGATTGCACATGCTTATGTACAGGCTGGCCTTCCAGCTCCTGCTACCATAAAGGCCCATTCTACTCGGTCGGTTGGACCTTCTTGGCCGGCCCGCCGTGATGCGACCCTTGAACAATTGTGCAAAGCGGCTACGTGGTCCTCAGTGAACACGTTCATAAGGTTCTATGCCTTCGATACTTCCGCCTCCCAGGATGCTTCCTTTGGACGCCGGGTTCTTGTGCCCGCTACAGTGCATCCCCTCCCATAAGGAACTGCTTTAGGACATCCTCAATGTCATTCCCTGTGGAGCCCAGTGTACCTCGTAGAAAGAGATTTAACAACGGTAAGTTCTTACCATAAATCTCGTTTTACAGTAGCATCTATATGGAAGATTGTTTTGATGCATGTTCTACCAATTGCATACTTGGTAATGGTACCTCTTTTTATAAATGACTTTAAAGTTTATTTAAGGTTCATTGTAGTAGGTTCAGATGTCACAATGAAGGGAAACAATACCTGGCATGAGGCGTATAGAATAAACATTGCATAAAC